>NC_134690.1:40645718-41245718 GCF_050947455.1 Rhinoderma darwinii | reverse complement strand
GAAGCGCGCCATTGAATGATATGCCCCTTTTGTCTCTGATCGGAAAGTCCAGTGAGCAATGTAAAGACTCAGACTTTCTATGGAGCCCGTACACCGCTCGCACGACTTTCTGAGAGCCAATCAGAAACTAAGGGCACAGCGCTCGTCCATCTCTTCAATTTAGTGATCAGTGGGGGGTCTCAGCACTCAGATTCCCTCCGACAAGTCACTACAACATGTCAAAGGTTTTATGAAAGTTTAGTTACACTTTAAAGAGTTAAGGAATCATTTTCAATAGAACACAAACATATGAATAATATGTTTACATTTCTCGACTAAATAGATATCCTACTTCTCAGGATTACTAGTACTTTATTTTACAGACTTGACGACCACAATTGAACTACTACCTGGGTAGGGACAATGTGTGGACCCAAATCCCCATTCACATCCACTAGTCAAGCTATCAAACTATAGTGTAAATAAGATTTGACTTCATAAAATGTCCTCAGGGGTAACACTTACAACCATTATAGGAAGTATTGTCATAGGATCACCTGAGAACTAATACAGAGAGGGCTGCTGGGCAAAATCCTGTTTTCAGAAGGATGTAGCACAATATAAAGGGCAGAGCAAGGAAAGCCAAACTGCTATGGGACAGTTTTACATATATTTGACTAAAACAGAGCTTAACCCTATATTGCTTTTCCAGGTACATATAAAGTTGTAACACTAAAAAAATAAAAATAAAAATCTCTCTCGGATTCTTCATTCTAGTGTCACGGCCTGCTTCCTTCTGTGCGTTATGACATACGGATTATACGTCAGCAGACCGCATCGGCTAATCACGGCCCGCTGCTGTAATAAAATGTTTAGGTGACGTGTCATGTAGGAGGAGGAAGGCAACGGTGATAATTAGTGGCATTGGGAAAAATAAATAAAAAGAATCCATACAGTGGGTGTAGGGAAAAGGTTTTTACTTACCTATAAAGCCATACAACTTTATAGTCGCCCTCAGTAAAACATTACAAATAACATTGTGTAAGTAACACTGTATACAAGACACATGGAAAAAAGAACGCCTTGAAGTCATTTACAGCCCAGACCAACATTACAGAAACCTCTACATGTTGTGAATACACTATAAACAATACAAAGCAGAACAATAGCACAAAAAAATAAACCTCAAAACAATGGACACATTTACACCGAAACAAAAGCACGTTCACTACCACAAACACACATAGAACAGCACAGTCTAGGTTTTCTTTACCTAAATGCAAACTGGATGACGATCCATGTGATGGAAGTGATGGCGGCGGTGTTAGTGAATGCCCGGGCGTTTGGCTTGGAAGAGGCATACCTATTGGGCTTGGAGATGAGGAGAATCCCAGGCTATTGTAAAAAGGTTGCCCTATGGGTGCCAGGCTGCTGCCAGACCTTTTGTATAAGTCAGAACTAGCAGACAGAGAATCTCTTCTTGAGCCACTACCACCTGCCGAATTCCCAACTGGGTGAAAAAATGAAAAACAAAAAAAAAAAAAAAAAAGACACAAATTGAAAACTAGAGACAGTGTTAATGAAGGAATATCCCAGACTGGCATCTGGAAGACAATTAACAGAAATGGAACAGTGAAGAAAACCAACATACACTAAGAGCAAAATTTATTCAACATCTGATAAAAAAAAAAAAAGATATACAGGTGTCAGACTAAGAAAAGTGTGTGACAACCAACATGGCCACCATACATTTCTTCCATAGATGTTGGGAGTGACAAGAGCATAACTAGGCAGAAGTGTCTTTCAGAGCCCGACATGGACATTATAGGTCGCTGTAGTTGTATTTCTTGAGGTTTCCTAGTATACAGTTCTGTACACACAATTTGTATGACATTTGTACATCATAAAATATGTGGATATGATCTGTAATCCAAATTGAAAGGGGAAGGGATATCACTTAGTTTTGTCAAAATATAGAATTAGTGGGGTGGTTCCAACAGCTGAGACCCCTCACCAATGTATGGTATAAAGGATCTACGGGACATGTGATCTTCATTTCTTGGTCAAAGTGGAGAGAAAAGTTACAAAGAGTCTCTCTGGCTCTAGAGCGGTGATCCCCAACCACCGGGCGGCGGACCAACACCGGGCTGCAGATTATTTGGTACCGGGCCGCGGTATCTGGCATCCGCCTCGGTGGCGACAGGGAATTCTAGGCAAAAAAACGGCACCAAACAAGCAGCGTTTACGCAAATACAATAATAAAACTCTGCACCGCAGGTCACTTTCTGAGCGTTTTTTTCCGGCTCAGTATTTAAGCAGCGTGTAGATGGAATTTGTTTTATCTCATCCACTTTGCTGCTACTGTATTATGCTGCGGGTTATCCGCAACAAATTCCGTTGTGGGAAATCTGCTGTATTTACGGTACCATGTTGGCGTACATGTCACTTTTTATCAAATTGTTTTGAAGGCAGGATGAACAGAAAACAGCAATTCTGGCATTGTTGTTTTTTACGGCGTTCACCGTGCGGGTTAAATAATGCAATAATGTTATAGTTGAGGTAGTTACGGACGCGGCGATATCAAATAGGTGTAACTTTTTCATAATGAAGTATTATTTGAAGGGAAAAAGTGGGTGTTTAATTGTTTGTTTATTACAAACTTTATTTCGTTTTTTTACTAGTGCTGCATGGGGACTTTACTGAGCGATCTTCTGATCGCTTTTATAATACACTGCAATACTTCTGTATTGCAGTGTATTATTGCCTGTCAGTATAAAACGGACAGGCATCTGTTAGGCCATGCCTCTGGTATGGCCTAACAGGCATTTTCTAAAGGCAGACCTGGAGGTCTGTTAGGCCCTCGCTGCCATAGAAACCATCGGCACCCCATGATCGCATCGTGGGGTGCCGGTGGGGTGAGACACGGAGCCCCCACCCTCTAAAACTACAATTGACCGCTACATTTGAGGGGTTAAATATGATCCGAGACCGCTGCTAGTGGTCTATGATCGATGCCCTGAAGCCCGAGGCTGTTAGCAACCCGATGCAGGAAAACTTCTTTTGAAGTGCTGACTTGAAGAGGCTGCTCCTCCGAAAAACTACAGCGAACTGCCAACATAAAAAGTCTATACACCGGTCGTTAAGGGGATCTTACAGTATGTGATCAGTGTAATGGTACAAAGATAATTAGGAGAAATATAATTTTAAATTTAATTTTTATCCAAAATGCGGAGTATGAAAACCCCCCCCCCCCCCAAAAAAAAACAACACAAAATCAACCCAAAAGTTAATAAAGATTAAACAAAACAAAAAAAAATGCAGTCAAATGACTAACTGGGACCATATAATGCAGTGTTATGGTAGACTACCACCATAACCAGTAGCAAGATATGATCTGTACAGACGCACTGAACCAGAAGGTGGCAGCAGTGAGATTCTCCAAAATTTAAAGAGGCTCTGTCACCAGATTCTCAAATCCCTATCTCCTATTGCATGTGATCGGCGCTGCAATGTAGATAACAGTAACGTTTTTTTTTTTGTTTTTTTAAAACGTTCATTTTTGGCCAAGTTATGAGCTATTTTATATATATGCAAATGAGCTTTGAAATGGACAACTGGGCGTGTTTTTTTTCGTATGTCCAACTGGGCGTGTATTGTGTTTTTATCTGGGCGTGTTTACTTGTTTCACTAACCGGGCGTTGTGAATAGAAGTGTATGACGCTGACGAATCAGTGACCTATCAGCATCATGCACTCCTCTCCATTCATTTACACTGCAGCATCCCGAGAACGATGTGCAGCCACATACACAGAATCAAGTGTCCTGATAATGAATACACATGACCTCCAGCCTGGATGTCATGTGTATTCAGAATCCTGAACACTTCTGAATCTTTTCTGTGAGATTCCAGCAAACCACACGTAATCTCGCGAGATTACGAGGTAAACGAGATTTCGTTTCCCTTGCTGGAAATCTCACAGAAAAGATTCAGAAGTGTCAGGATTCTGAATACACATGACATCCAGGCTGGAGGTCATGTATATTCATTATCAGGACACTTGTGTGTGTGGCTGCACATCGTTCTAGTAAGAACACTATGTGCTGTGTAAATGAATGGAGAAGAGTGCATGATGCTGATTGGTCACTGATTCGTCAGCATCATACACTTCTATTCACAACGCCCAGTTAGTAAAACAAGTAAACACGCCCAGTTAAAAACACAATACACGCCCAGTTGGACATAACAAAAAAAAAAACACGCCCAGTTGGACATAACAAAAAAAAAACACGCCCAGTTGTCCATTTCAAACCTCATTTGCATATATATATAAAATAGCTCATAACTTGGCCAAAAATGAACGTTTTAAAAAAACAAAAAAAACCAAACGTTACTGTTCTCTACATTGCAGCGCCGATCACATGCAATAGGAGATAGGGATTTGAGAATCTGATGACAGAGCCTCTTTAACCAGAATTCTGAATGCAGCCGTGTATGTTAAGTGGAAAACTTAAAAAAGTTCCTTCACGGTAAACGTAGATCTAAACTGTGAATTGTTGTGGAGCTATACATATGTAAGTTAAAAAGGGAACATGTCACGTCAAACCTGCTGTCCTATTTGCGGGAAACATTATAGTGCAGGAAGATCTGAGCAGATTGATATATAGCTTTGTAGGAAAAGGTTCCGGACAACCTGTAATTATTTAACCTCCTACTCACGGTTGACTAAGAGTCCAGTGGGCGGTCTAACTCCGTGATTAGCAGCCATCTCTGTATGCATACTAATCCAGGAAAGGCTGTCAATCAATGGTTGAGACCGGCTACTAGACTCTTTAGCCCACAAGGTGCATTGATTTAAATGAATAGATTACAAGTTATTCTGAACCTTTTCCCACAAAACTATATAGCAATCTGCTCAGCTCCTCCTGTTCTACAACATAATTCCTGAAAAACTGGACACCATGTTCGACGTGACAGGTTCCCTTTAAGTAGGATAATTAGGCTGGGGTTAACAAGTTGTCACGAATAGTGGCAAAACTGCAGCATTTTCACGGCAAAGAACACATCCCAGCCTTAAAACACTGAACATTTAAAAAAAAAAAAAAAAACTATCATTAGTGAACCAAACTATTTTATTATCATTTTGTCTATAGTACTTAAATAGGCTCTGTCACCACATTATAAGTGACCTATATTGTATCGGTGCTGTAATGTAGATTACAGCAGTGTTTTTTTTATTTAGAAAAACGATCATTTTTGGCGGAGTTACGACCTATATTAGCTTTATGCTCATGACTTTCTTAATGCCCAACTGGGCGTGTTTTACTTTTTGACCAAGTGGGCGTTGTGGAGAGAAGTGTATGACGCTGACCGATCAGTGACCAATCAGCGTCATACACTTCTCTCCATTCATTTACACAGTACATAGTGATCTTACTAGATCACTATGTGCAGCCACATACACACACATTAACGTTACTCAAGTGTCCTGACCGTGAATAGACATCACTACCAGCCAGGATGTGATGTCTATTCAGAATCCTGACACTTCGCTAACGTTTGTGTGTGATTTATAGCACAGCGAGATCACGCTGGGCTGTCATTTACAGCGTAATCTCAGTCATTTACGCTTTAAATGTCAGCCCAGCGTGATCTCGATGTGCTGTGCTGTAAATCACACACACAAACGTTAGCGAAGTGTCAGGATTCTGAATAAACATCACGTCCTGGCTGGTAGTGATGTCTATTCACTGTCAGGACACTTGAGTAACGTTAGTGTGTGTGTATGTGGCTGCACATAGTGATCTAGTAAGATCACTATGTGCTGTGTAAATGAATGGGGAGAAGTGTATGATGCTGATTGGTCACTGATCGGTCAGCGTCATACACTTCTCTCCACAATGCCCACTTGGTCAAAAAGTAAAACACGCCCAGTTGGGCATTAAGAAAGTCATGAGCATAAAGCTAAAATAGGTCATAACTCCGCCAAAAATGAGTTTTTCTAAATAAAAAACACTGCTGTAATCTACATTACAGCACCAATCACATCATGTAGAAGATAGGCCACTTATAATTTATAATGTGGTCACAGAGTATCTTTAAAAAATATCGGTTCTGACCAATGGAAATCTGCTGGTGTGACACTTTGTAGCATTTACCACTAAAGACCAAATAAAATCAAGAGTCACATGGTTTTCTTCACTGCCAGCTGAGAAAAGTCCAGTGGGGCAATGCATGAGGAAAATTATTCATATCATGATAAATATTAGTTTGTGTATTTCCATATTTTATTAAAAACTATCAAGTCTTTGCATTAAACTGTTTTTTTAAATTGACGGCCTATTCTTAGGACAGGCCTTCATATATTAGATCGGTGGGGGTCTGACTGTCTGCACCCTCGCCAGTCAGCTGACTGAAGCGGCTGTGGCGCTCGTACGACAATTGCAGCCTCTTCATGGTTCTTCTCTCCGTGCGTACTTGCACGCGCCCTTACATCCTAAGGATAGGCCATCAATTTCAATACATATCATCTAACAGAACAAATGATTGGGCATGTTGAAATCCAAAATGCCTAGCCCTCCATCACACCCATCATCTGTTTTCTGGGAAAAGTCGATTAATTTATTGTGAATAGGCAATTTAGGAATTAGTATTAATTATACAGATCCTTGCAGCAGATACATGATTGTTGCAAACACAATATTCAATTACAAGGTACAGATTCTAGCAAAAACGGATGTTTCAAATATATGGCAGAATAACTTTTGGTGAAATGGGGTAGAACAACATTTAAAAGCTTACTTGCTTCCACCTCTGTCTTCTAATTGTCATGTAGAAGGAGAACAAAATACAACCGGACTTGTGTCCATCTACAAAACCCTCTCCAATAAAAGCATCGCAACGTTAACTTAACCATAACGTCTGGTACTTACCTGATGATCCAAAGCCTCCAAAGGCAGAGCCAATAGCTGCACCCAGAGAGTTGCTGTTTCCAAACCCAAGAGATGCGTTTCCGGGTTGTCCAGGTCCATGTGAAAATAGAGAGCTACTCTGGGAGGTGTTGTTTAGGGAATTATTCCCATAGAATGAGCTGGAATGGAGGTTGGCATTAGGCTGGGACTGCTGCTGCTGCTGTTGTTGTTGCTGCTGCTGAGGGGCCAGTTGGCGGAAGATGCCATTTGTGGCTGCTGTAAGGTTGTTGGCACCAGTGGCAGACGCTGCAGCTGCTGTCAGGAAAGAATAGCAGGTCAGAAGGTGAATTCGAGATCAGTCAAATAATTTCATGCATAACATTTGATTCTCAGAAGCAGGTTAACCCGTACTTCTTTTGTATACATGCATTAACACTTGCAACATTTCAGCAATCTGTCACATACACGTACCAGCTTGTGCAGCTGCAGGACTGATGAGGACTGGTGTGGATGCCACAAGGCGCAGCCCTGCTCTTGCCCCCGGACCAACCACCAAAGCCCCATTCTGATCATAATAGGCAGTAGGAGCCAGAACTTGGTACCCTGAAACAGGAAAAATGAAGACATTTCACCACTGCAATATTACAGCCAGAAGCCTATATGAACTTATTATACCTGACATGCTGGTAGCCAGACCTTGTCCGAATGCAAGTGCAGAATTTGCAGCTGCAAGAGAGTCATTCTGTTGTCCCTGCTGTCCTTGGCTGGGAGTGAGTGGCCGCTGGTTGGCTGCAGCCCGCATAACCTAAAAACATTAATTTTTGTTAAATAATAGCACTAGTCTGGTTACAAATATAGTAGAATAATTGTTCTACAACTCTATACATCTCACCTGCAATCTAATAGTGTATTGTATGGTCACATGGGACTGTGTTAGGTTAGCAGGTTTCATGACAATATTAGGTAATGCTGCTTGTATTATTTTTAACCAAGGTAACTTGCCTCTGTGACCGACTTGGGCTGGATTGACACACTGTAAAATATACACTATGGAACCAGATTCAAAATCCCAAACAAAGGCTATGTTCACACGGAGTATTTTGGGGGAGGAATATCTGCCTCAAAGTTCCAAACGGAATTTTGAGGCAGATATTCCTCCCCCAAAATACTCCGTGTGAACAGCAATTATCGCGCCGTTTTTCGCCCGCGGCCATTGAGCGCCGCGGGCATAAAACACGTTTTCTCCTGCCTCCCATTGAAGTCAATGGGAGGTCGGAGGCGGAAGCGCCCAAAGATAGGGCATGTCGCTTCTTTTCCCCGCGGGCAGTTTTACTGCTCGCGGGAAAAAGACGCCGACGCCTCCCATTGAAATCAATGGGAGGCGTTCTCGGGCCGTTTCTGCCGAGTTTTGCGACGCGGTTTCCGCGTCAAAAAACTCGGCAAAAGACCCCGTGTGAACATAGCCAAAGACTGCATGTGTTGATATAAGTTTGCGTTTACTCAATAATTTCAAGGCTCCACGTATTACATAGAAAATAATCTTATAGTGAATCTCCATCGAGTGAAGGGAGTCTTTTTATATTCTTACTCAATATTCATGGCTTGGACTCCATGAATTTCAGAGTTAGGCCTGATTCAGACTGAGTTTTAACCCTTCTGTTGGAGGTATACATCGGGAGGAGTCCTGACGAACACCTTTGACGGAAGGTAGCGACGTATCCCACCGTATAGGCCTACAGTGGAATACGTCACTTGGACTCTCCAGGCACAGCGGTACTTGAAGCGCTGTGCTCGGAGAATCCTCTGACGACACTGTACATATATGGACAGAGATGCAAGGGGCTTTCAGCTACAGAGCCCCTGTCCAGAGCATTGCTAGCGCTCTGGCCGGGTACTCCTGCCTTGGGAAAGCCCTTGACGTCATGGTCCATATACTGACAGTGACGTTATCGACTTTGTAATGCGAGAATGTCCTGCCAGAGCGCTGCCGACGCTCTGCCCAGGTATTCCGCTCCTGGAGGAGATAGACATCACTGTCCATATATGGAGAGTGACTTTGATATACTGGAATCCAAGGCCAGTGTGTTGCAGACAATTAGGCCAGGGAATCCACACTCCTAGAGGGAGACCCTGATATCACTGTCCATATATAATCCCCGGTGTGAGTGCTACTTCATGCTCTTCCTGGGGACTCCAGTAGCATCCACCACACGAAGCCCCTTATGTTAAAAAAAAAAAAAAAAAAAAAAAAAAAAAAGTATACCATGCAGTATACTTTTTTTTTTTTTTTAGTAGGATCCCTCAGAACGGCACAGCGTAGCATAGTACGTTTTTACACCCGAGGGAAAAAAAAGAAAGAAAAAAAAAAAGACAGCCCAACTGTGGCCAGAAGGACACTCTTGTTATGAGCAATTTTAGATTTATGCTAATTCGTTTCTTAATGACCAACTGGGCGTGTTTTTATGTTTATGACGCTGACCAATCAGCATCATACACTTCTCATTGTTCCAGCGTGATTGTGCAGTGAAAGAAGCTGGGCTGGAACAATGAGAAGTGTATGACGCTGATTAGTCACTGATTGGTCAGCGTTATACACTCCTCTATACAACGCCCAGTTGGCAAAAAGTAAGAACACGCCCAGTTGCAATATGATTTTGTTAAAACCCCATTAACTACCATTACATTATTCTGTACTTTATTGTGGAATTTTGGTGGGGAAATGCAATGTGTGAACCCAGCCAAAGAAAAGCACAGAGAATGCTAATGCATGCACACATTAGCGGAATGTTTTACTTCCAGTTTACATGACTCATTTAATTTGGATTAAATTATGTCAGTTCATTCATTACCTGTTGCTGACCCTGGTTTGCTTGTGATGCTGCCTGCTGGTTGTTGCTGTTAGCGGCAGAGGCTGCAGCAGCGGCAGCAGCTTGCTGCTGGAACAATCCAGCTGGATACACTCCCCAGGGTACACCATAATATTGTGGTGGTACAACCGCAGGTCCTGTGAAGCACAGATAAAAAGCTGCATTAGTTATCACTTAAAGTGACCCTCCGGTCTCAGGCCCAAATTATCATGGGATATATGGAGTAATATCACCTAGTGCCCTCCAGCAGCACACTTATGCCGTGGATCCGCCATTGGTGCCCTCTGTTGTCTCAAAACGGCCACAGCGCTTCCAGACCGAGCCGAAGACACTCCCTATGTTTTCAGATTGGGAAGACCTGCTCACGTGAGCAGCTCGAGCCAATACGAGAACAGTGGGAGCGTCTCAGACTTTTAGTCTAAGAAGTGAAGCAGCCATGTTCAAAGAACACAGAAGGGCCATTAAAACAGCTGTTCTACAGCAGAGGGGGCACAGCTGGAGGGAACCAGGTAATATTATTGCATACACCCCATCATATTTAAAATGTTGCTGCGGGACCAGAGGATCGCTTTATAGAGGTCTCACTTAGCCGATTGCATTAAAATAAAAAGGGGGAGTATGGATTAGCAATACAGGTTTAATTTCTATAAAGAAAATTGATGTGATAATTGTTCTGAGGGAATGGGTTCAATATAAAGAAGACCTAATTGCATAGTACATGTAAATAAAGGATTAGTCAGTAAGTAATTACAGGGGACTAATGCAAAACCTAACATGCACCTACATACCTAAAGATGCAGCAAGACCAGCGGCTGTGTATGGATCTGTGCCAGGGTGAGCAGTGCTAATGATGTAAGGGTTTGGCACAAAGGCAGCTGGGGCCAAGCCTGCAGAGAACATACCTGCTGCAAGACAAAGAAAGCTTTATTAAAATCATGACACATGAAGCACGAGTAAAAGGCCAGAAGCACGTCAATTCAGAAAACAAAGAACAGCTTAATCATCCAGAGACATTCGTGATCTTAGATGACAAATCATCAGCGCCACATACAAGCTCCAAGTGCAGAAGTATGAATAAATGTTAGATTGATGGGTGCTAAACCAATGGGATCCCCGAAAACCGCTGGACTAGGAGAACTCAATATCATCGCAAACCTGCAGCGCACATGCTCAACCGCTGAAACTCCTCCTAAGTGCAGTAAAGCCGGTTTAGGGACATGGGACTGTGGCTTCTCATTCTAACATTTGAGAGGGGTCCCAGTGGTTCGACCCTGATCACCTATGAAGAGGACAATTCATAAGTGTGATCAGCTTGACCCGCTCCTTAAGTAAATTAACATCCAAATGCCCCTGAAGACACAGCGTTCGTGCCCACAGGAGTTAGGAGAAATATTGACAAGAACATGCAGCCATACATCCTAAAATACATTTAAAAAAAAAAAAAAAGGCTGCCTCCGTGTCAGCACGGACCACCATATTTAGCCGAGAAATCACATCCTGGTGACTTCATCTGCCAAGGGTTCCCTCTGTGATTGGGCAGCTTTGGGTTATAGTGGGGACCCCTTGGCTACCCAGTGCTTATTGTTAAAAAATGGCTACTATGTCTAACATTGGCCTAGACATACAATATATTTAGGCTAATGTTATGGCACTGTAACCTATGTATATGAATACAACAGACTAATGGAATCGGAGATGAAAATAATAATCACATACCAAGGTGCTGCTGTTGCGCTGCTGCCAATGCATATTGTTGCTGTTGCTGCTGCTGTTGCTGGGCTGCATTTAATTGCTGCACTGTTAATGCATTAGGCCTCTGAAAGAGCTAAGGGGTAAAAAACAAAATCCGCAATTATCCATTCGCTTCAGGAAAAACGTACATTACTAAATTAAGACATTGCAGGAGTGGTAGTCCTGCAGAGCATTGAAAGCTTTGATAAGTTCATACAAAAAAGTGCCATGTTAAATTAGGCAACCAATAGTAATAGGACTAGAGGACTAACCTGCTGCTGGGTGTTGTAGTCAAACAGTCCAACGCCACCTCCTGCAGAGTCCATTGGTAGTTGGTTTCCAGGATAGTCAAATTGCAGAGAATCCAAGCCAACTTGTTCTATGCCATCCAGGTTCTGTCCTTCACTTGCAAACTCATCTGTGAGGGGCTTGTTGACCATAGGATTTGAAAGCTGCCCTAACCCCTCAGTCACATTTTGGTTCTGGACAATTCTCTCAGCTATTTCTGTTGGAGAAGATTGACGACTTCCTGGAGTGCGACTAGAATGTAACACACACACAAAAGGAAAAAAAAAGTCTCTAATCACGGCAAATAATACAGAAGAAACTTAACATCAAATAAATATCAGATTGTGAGAACTCTTTAACCATAGCTCCATGGCAACATTAAATCGTAGCACTACTGGGTCTTGCTGCCGACTTTAACGTTTCACTATGGCATAAAGTTTGAAAAATTGGACGGATTCCTTGGAATTTTTTTTTTTTTACGATTGACGCCGCCGGTGATTTTACTAGCTCCTTCGTGTCACATTGAGCCCTAGTCTTATAAAGGGCGGCTGTTTGCATTATTCATGCATGGCCACCTCTCTATTGATTCAGTAACTGGATGCGACGGGAAGAGTCGGGTGACCCCTGCTCTCGAGAACAAGTGCTGGGATCCGCATCTGTTACACCTTTATGGCTTATCCCATGGACATGCCATAAATGTCTAAGATGGAATACTTCATTTTTGTGCAAGTCTTCAAAAGGATAAAATGTTCACGCTTACTTAAATTCTTTGCAGTCTGCATCGATCCCATTAGGAAGTCCTCGGCCATTTAATTTGGAGACTTCGTCACCATCAGCGGACATGAGATCACGTTTCTTGTCCTCTTCAAATGGAGCTTTACCTTTCTGCTCTCCTTTCTCTGGTCCATCTAGATCACAGTCTCTAGCACCCTGTAGATAAACATTCAACCACGTCGTGTAAACTGGGAAAAAACTCACAACCGGAATGCAAATGTAATAAGTCAATCTAAATATTTTATGCAGATATTCTTTTTTTTATTTTAAAGGTGTTTTCCCAGTTATCATTTACCCCCTATGCACAGGATAGGTGATACATTTATGACCGCTGGGGGCCCCGCATTAATCTATAGGACCCCCGTTCCTGCTCACTGCAGTGAGGAGGATTTAGAGTGGAGCGGCAGTGGTGCATATCCGCTGCCGCACCATTTAAAAGTCTATGTGAATGACGGAAACAGCCAATCAATGTACTCTGCTGTCTCCGTCAGCCCCAAAGACATTAAATGGAGCGACAATGGAAATGCACAACCGCCGCTCCATTCAAAATGCTCATCACGGCAATCGTGCAGCTGGGAGGAACAGTACTAATTTTTTTTCACGCTGGAAATACTGCACTGAGTGACATCACATCTTGACGCGGATTCCGTGCGAAACACGCACCCGCAAGTGGATTAGTAGCAGCTCAAATGAGGTTCAGACTCGGATTTCTGCAAATCCGCGTCACATTTTTTTTATCCATGTAAATATACCCTGCAAGTTACTTAAGTCAGCAGAAACAACAGTCCCATCTCTCAGTCAACTGCTGCATGGAGTTTCCACTGAAAAGGCCCAAATATACGTCTAGCTGTAATCTAAGGCTGTACATAGCAAATTTGAAGCATAATTTTGGTATGCGGATAACGCAACAAAGGATAGTACAACATGAAAATAAATGGGGTATTAACAAACCCGCAAACTATGTAAAAATCTGCAGTGGTTTCCAGGCATGCGGAAGATTTCTAAAACAGCTGATCGGCAGGGGGGCCCCCACCGGTCTTATATGGATGGCCGATCCGGAGGTAAGGCCATCCATTTTAAAGAACCAAATAACCTCTTGAAAATCCACACTTTCAGGTCTCTATACAACACTCACGTAGGCTCCTTTCCGGAATCTTGGGTCGAGTTTATCTGCCGGCGAAGAACTCAAGACATATTCCACCATGCTCACTCCCAGACCTCCGCTTTCCGAGCGTGGAGACAGCACAGAGTTGACATCATGATTTCCCTGAAAGCCTTGTCCGGGTCTCCTCTGGACCATAATCGGTTGCGACATGGAATGGTCTACAAGAGAATAAAAACAGAACTTGTCTATAGCATCTTATGACGTCTGTATTTTTGGGGTTTTGTTTGTACTTCCTAAACAAAAACATGAGCAAAAAAATGTAGAGAAAAAAAAAAAAAAGTCCTGAGGTGGGGACAGGAAACAGGGATCCTCTTGCTCTAAACCCGCGTCATGCACCACCCCTCAAGCCCTACACTAAGAAAAAGTGTGTCAATCTTGCCTGGAGCATCCCTTTAAAATGAGTTTACAAGGTGGAGCTTCACTTTAACCCCTTCCCGCTCCTTGACGTACTATTACGTCATGGCAGCTGTATCGTTCGCGCTCCATGCCGTAATAGTACGTCTCGGGAGTAACGGCCATTTCGGCCGTCCTCCCGACACATACAGGAGCTGTGACGCTGCTGTCTTGTTCAGCAGCTGTCACAGCTCCTACAGCGGGGACCGATCGCTGTGTCCCCGCTGATTAACCCCTTAAAAGCCGCGTTCTATAGAGATCGCGGCTTTTTATGGGTTAAGCTGCCATCGCCGGCCTGCTACGCGATAGCGGCCGGCGATGGTGACTATGGCAACCGGACACCAAACAATGGCGTCCGGCTATGCCATAGACGGAAGCCTAGTGGGTCCTGACAACGTCAGGACCCACTATGCTTGCTGTCAGTGAGTAGCTGACAGTTCTAATACACTGCACTACGCATGTAGTGCAGTGTATTAGAATAGCGATCAGGGCCTCCTGCCCTCATGTCCCCTAGTGGGACAAAGTAATAAAGTGAAAAAAAAGTTAAAAAAAGATGTGTAAAAATAAGAAAATAAAAGTTTTAAAAGTATTAAAAGTAAAAATCCCCCCTTTTCCCTTATCAGTCCTTTATTATTAATAAAAATATATAAACAAACAAATAAACTATACATAATTGGTATTGCCGCGTCCGTAACGGCCTGAACTACAAAATTATTTCATTATTTATCCCGCACGGTGAACGCCGTAAAATAAAATAATAATAAACTGTACCACAATCACAATTGTTTGGTCACTTCACATCCCAAAAAATGGAATAAAAAGAGATCAAAAAGTCGCATGTACCTAAAAATGGTACTGATGGAAACTACAGTTCGTTACGCAAAAAACAAGTCCTCGCACGGATTTATTGATTGAAAAATAAAAACGTTCTGGCTCTTAGAATAAGGTAACACAAAAAGTGAATGATTGTTTACAAAACGTATTTTATTGTGCAAACGCCATAAGACATAAAAAAAAACTATAAACATCTGGTATCGCCGTAATCGTATCGCCCCGCAGAATAAAGTGAATATGTCATTTATAGCGCACGGTGAACGCTGTAAAAAAAAACGAAAAAAAAAACAATCGTACAATTGCTGTTTTTTAGTCACCACGCCACTTAAAAATAGAATAAAAACTGATCAAAAAGCCGCATGCACCCCAAGAAAACTACAATGGATTCCTCAAGGGGTCTAGTTTCCAAATTGGGGTCACTTTTGGGGGGTTCCAAATGTTTTGGCACCACAAGACCTCTTCAAACCGGACATGGTGCCTAATAAAAAAGAGGCTTCAAAATCCACTAAGTGCTCCTTTGCTTCTGAGGCCGGTGCTTCAGTCCATTACCGCACTAGGGCCACATGTGGGATATTTCTCAAAACTGCAGAATCTGGGCAATACGTATTAATTTGCGTTTCTTTGATAAATCCTTTTGTGTTATAAAAAAAATGGTATAAAGAGGATTTTCTGACAAAAAAAAAATGTAAATTTCACCTCTACTTTGCTCTAAATTTTTGTGAAACACCTAAAGGGTTCATAAACTTTCTAAATGCTGTTGTGAATACTTTGAGGGGTCTAGTTTCTAAAATGGGGTATTTCATAGGGATTTCTAATATATGGGCCCCTCAAAGCAACTTCAGAACTGAACTGGAACCTAAAAAAATAAATAAATGAGGCAATACTTCGCTTCTTACATTATACTGATAATGAGCCGCGCCCACCCCGAGATGACCCCAGTTTTGACCGTTTGTATAAACGGAGACCCCTATTAGACCATTCCAGTGCCCGGTTTTCCCAAGCATACACCCCCGAGAAGTGTATTTCTATTGATGAGTCCCTGGTACATTTTAAAGGGAGGGTTCAATTCCGCCAGTACCTGCCTTGTAAGAGGGCAAGGTATGGCGTGAAGATGTATAAGCTGTGAGAGTGCATCCGGGTATACCTACAGGTTTAGGATATATGAAGGAAAGGCCACCCCCAAACCAGACTGCATCCTGGACTACAATAGGTACATGGGAGGGATGGACTTGTAAGATCAAGCCCTGAAGCCCTACAGCGCCATGCGGTGAGGTATAAGAAGCAGGCCGGGCACATCATACAGATGGCTTTGTACAATGCGTACGTGCTACGTCGATGTGCAGGCCAGACGGGAACTTTCCTGGAATTTCAAGAGGTGATTATCAAGAACCTAATCTTTAGGGACCAAGAAGGGGGGGCACCCAGTACTTCTGGAAGCGGGGCCACACGCATCGTACCAGGGCGGCAACACTTTCCAGCGGAAGTTCCCCAAACTGGCAAGAAGGGAAAAAGTCAAAAGAGGTGCAAAGTCTGCTATAAGAGGGCGATAATGCATGACGCAATATATCAATGTGACACGTGTCCCGAATAACCAGAGCTCTGTATGAAAGTGTTTTAAAATTTATCATCCATCCCTTGGTTTATAATTTACCCCAATTTTACTTACCCTGATGCACTCCACACAGCTTATCCCCCCACGTCTTTCCCCTCTGGGCCCTGCTGTGTGTCCAGGCAGCTGATAACAGCCACATGTAGGGTATTGCCATACCCGGGAGAACCCACATTACAGTTTATGGGGTGTAGGTCTCAGGTCAAAATTCTCACTACACCTCTATATGAATGCCTTAAGGGTGTAGTTTTTAAAACGGGGTCACTTCTTGCGGGTATCAACTGTACTGGTACCTCAGGGGCTTCTGCATACATGACTTCGCACTCGAAAATCCCCAGTAGGCCAAATGGTGGTCCTTTCCTTCTGAGCCCTCCCATGGGCCCAAACGGCAGTTTATCACAACAAATGGGGTATTGCGGCACTCAGAACAAATTGCGCAACAGAATGGGGTATTTTGTTTCTTGTGAAAATAAGAAATTTACTGCCAAAACTACATATTATTTGAAAAAAATAATTTTGTTTTCATTCCCAGCCCAATTCAAATAAGTTCTGTGAAAAAACTATGGGGTCAAAATGGTCACAACACCCATAAATGAATTCCTTGAGGGGTGTAGTTTCCAAAATGGGGTCATTTGTGGTTGGTTTCTATTGCTTTGATACCTCTGGGGCTCTGCAAATGCGACATGGCACCCGAAAACCAATCCAGCAAAATCTGTACTCCAAAGAACACACAGCGCTCCTTTCCTTCTGAGCCCTCCCATGGGCCCAAACGGCAGTTTATTGCCACAAATGGGGTATTGATGCACTCAGGACAAATTGGGCAACAAAATTGAGTATTTTGTTCCCTGTGAAAATAAGAAATTTTGGTAAAAAATTACATCTTATTGGAAAAAATTTCATTTTTTTTAATGTCACAGCCCAATTGAAATAGGTGCTGTGAAAAAACTGTGTGGTCAAAATGCTAACAACAACCATAAATGAATTCCTTGAGGGGTGTAGTTTCCAAAATGGGGTCACTTTTGGTGGGTTTCCATTGCTTTGATACCGCTGAGGCTCTGCAAATGCGACATGGCACCCGAAAACCAATCCAACAAAATCTGGACTCCAACAAACATATAGCGCTCCTTTCCTTCTGAGCCCTCCCATGGGCCCAAACGGCAGTTTATCACCACAAATGGGGTATTGCCACACTAAGGACAAATTGGGCAACAAAATGGGGTATTTTGTTCCCTGTGAAAATAAGAAATTTTGATCACAAATGACATTTTATTGGAAAAAAATGACATTTTTTTCATTTCAGAGCCCAATTCAAATACGTGCTGTGAAAAAACTGTGCGGTCAAAATGGTAACAACAACCCTAAATGAATTCCTTGAGGGGTGTAGTTTCCAAAATGGGGTCACTATTGGGGGATTCCTACTGTTTTGGCACCTCAACACCTCTTCAAACCTGGCATGCTGCCTAAAATATATTCTAATAAAAAAGAGGACTCAAAATGCACTAGGTGCTTCTTTGCTTCTAGGGCTTGTCTTTTAGTCCACGAGCACACTAGAGACACATGTGGGACATTTCTAAAATCTGCAGAATCTGGAAAATACATATTTAGTAGTGTTTCTCTGGTAAAACCTTCTGTGTTACAGAAAAAAAAATGAATAAAATTGAAATTCAGCAAGAAAAATGAAATTTGCAAATTTCACCTCCACTTTGCTTTAATTCCTGTGAAATGCCTGAAGGGTTAAAAAACTTTATAACTGCTGTTTTGAATACTTTGAGGGGTCTAGTTTTTAAAATGGGGTGTTTTATCAGGGTTTCTAATACATAGGCCCCTCAAAGCCACTTCAGAACTCAAGAGGTACCTTAAAAAAAAGGCTTTTGAAATTTTCTTAAAAATATGAGAAATTGCTGTTTATGTTCTAAGCCTTGTAACGTCCAAGAAAAATAAAAGAATGTTCAAAAAACGATGCCAATCTAAAGTAGACATATGGGAAATGTGAACTAGTAACTATTTTGGGTGGTATAACCGTCTGTTTTACAAGCAGATGCATTTAAATTCTGAAAAATGCAATTTTTTCAAAATTTTCTCTACATTTTGCAATTTTTCACCAATAAACACTGAATATATCGACCAAATTTTACCACGAACATGAAGCCCAATGTGTCACGAGAAAACAGTCTCAGAATCGCTTGGGTAGGTTTAAGCATTCCGACGTTATTACCACATAAAGTGAAATATGTCAGATTTGAAAAATGGGCTCTGAGCCGGAAGGCCAAAACTAGGCTGCGTCCTTAAGGGGTTAAGAAAAAAAAAATCCTTTATTAGGCCTATTCGGAATCAGTGCCAGAAAACTTCCCAAATTGACCCCCCCCCTCCACCGCCCCCCCACCGCCCCCTTGATTTCAATGGAGGAAGGCCTTTTTTTTTTCAAATGGCTTTTAGCAGCTTGCGGGGGAAAAAAGCAGCAGGTCCTTTCTTGCTGCGGTTTCCACCTCTGAGTTCCCATTAAAATCAATGGGAGGCAGGAAAAAAACCTTCGGCGCTCGTTTCTGAGGAATTCTGAAGCAGCTTTTTTTCTTAAGGCCATTTTACGTGACATCTTTGATCTGCGCTCATTTGCTCCTGTCACATAGATGGGGACGAGAGCGAGTTACTCTGATCGCTCGTCCCCATAAGTTATTATCATGTCGGCAGCGCGTCTCTCTGATTTCAGGGGGATGTGCTGCCGACAACGAAAATATTTCACTTAATTAAAACGATACAACCAGCAGACGATCGAGAACTTGCTCGTTCATCTGCTGATCGCTGCCCTGGTTACACAGGACAATTATTGGGAACGAGCGTCCTATGAACACTGGTCTGCCCGATAATCGCCGTGTAAAACCCCCTTTAAGTGCTTATTTATTAACTGATAAGCAGTTCTGTATAAATGTTTTATCCGCACACATTTCATCATCTGAGCCGGATATTTGAGGAGAACAAGTTTTTTTTTATCGGAATGAAAATCTACCTTTGTCTCTAAATGAAAGCGGTCCTGCATAGAAGATTGAAGCTAAAATGCTCAAAGTGACGGAAATCCAATGGAAATGTCAGTTTGCAATTATTTCTAAAGGTAGTGCAATCAATTAATAAAGTAACCTGTCACGTTAAAGGGAAGGTGTCACAAAATTTTATTTTTTCTATATAGAAATTTGCTTTTACTATGTTATTAAAATATATTGTATTTATTTGTGTTTTGCTTTTTTCTTTTTCTTCTCTATGGGGGCTGCCATTTTTTTCTCCTTCTCTGTATGTGTCGATTAACGAGACATACAGAGATGGAATACGGCACATACAACCCCATAGAGAATGCGAACGGGAGCCGTTCCATTCACTGCAGCGTACGCCACACAGTCCAAAAGGAAGGTCTTCGGCAGAGCGACATCCGGCGCCATTTTCATGTGGACCGGAAGCCGCGGCCGGACAGTAAGATGACGACTTCCGGCCATACGTTCCAGGCAGCGAAGACGCGAGGAGTAGGATCGGAGTCAGCAGCGGCGGCAGGAGCAGGTAAGTTATGTATGTATTATGTTCGTGTTATACTGCATGATTACCACAGTATCTAATCCACCTACGCTATGTGCCGCCATTTTCTGAGCGAATGCAGTGTAGGAGGATTAGAAGATTCAACCACCTCCTTCTCCTGGCACTAGCCAGGATAAGGGAGGGGGCATTGTGTGACGACACTAGAGCGTGTGTCTCCACCAAATTTGCTTTACCACATTGCAATGCTGCAATTTTGGGAATTGCTCCCTCTAGTGACCAGCACATGGAAATGTTATAAATTAGAATCTAATTTATAATATTTCCTAACTTGTGAAAAAATGAAAACAATGTTTCATCACTTAAATACTAACTGTTTAACTGAAAAAATATATATAATTCTAGCGACACATTCCCTTTAAAGAGCTCTGTCACCAGATTGTGCAACCCCTATCTCGTATTGCAGCAGATCGGCGCTGCAATCTAGATAAGAGTAACGTTTTTATTTTTAAAAAACGAGCATTTTTGGCCAAGTTATGACCATTTTTGTAGTTATGCAAATGAGGCTTGCAAAAGTCCAAGTGGGTGTGTTTAAAAGTAAAAGTCCAAGTGGGCGTGTATTATGTGCGTACATCGGGGCGTGTATTATGTGCGTACATCGGGGTGTTTTTAATACTTTTACTAGCTGGGCGTTCTGATGAGAAGTATCATCCACTTCTCTTCAGAACGCCCAGCTTCTGCCAGATCACGCTGTGTCGTCACTCACAGGTCCTGCATCGTGTCAGACGAGCGAGGACACATCGGCACCAGAGGCTACAGATGATTCTGCAGCAGCATCGGCGTTAGCAGGTAAATCGATGTAGCTACTTACCTGCTAACGCCGATGCTGCTGCAGAATCATCTGTAGCCTCTGGTGCCGATGTGTCCTCGCTCGTCTGACACGATGCAGGACCTGTGAGTGACGTCACAGCGTGATCTCTGGAGAACACGCTGTGTCTGCACTGCCAGAAGCTGGGCGTTGTGAAGAGAAGTGGATGATACTTCTATACACAATGCCCAGCTAGTAAAAGTAGTAAAAACGCCCCGATGTACGCACATAATACACGCCCAGTTGGACTTTTACTTTTAAACACGCCCAGTTGTACTTTTGCAAGCCTCATTTGCATAAATACGAAAATGGTCATAACTTGGCCAAAAATGCTTGTTTTTTTAAAATAAAAACGTTACTGTTATCTACATTGCAGCGCCTATCTGCTGCAATAGGAGATAGGGGTTGCAAAATCTGGTGACAGAGCCTCTTTAAAGACTTTGCTCTATCTGCATGAAGTAGGTTATACAGCAGGAGGAGCCGAGCAGACTTATACACTGATCTTTTCCCAAAAATCTATAGAACTTGTAATTTCTTGACCTGAATTCCTGCTCTACGTTGGTTATGAATCCAGTGAGCGGTCCTAATCAGGGACGGTCAAGCCTTCCCTGTGTCAGTGTGCATACAGAGAGCATTTAAAGGGGTTGTCCGAGATTTAATGACTTTGTGTTAATGCTTGTAATTTATAAATGTAAATACATTTGTAATATACTTACATTTTCCAAAGTGGCCCCGTTTCCAGATCTTGCTGTGGGGAACTTGACGGGTGACGTCACTCTCTGCACTGGCTCTGCCGCTTTGTTGATCTTGAATTATTTTCCGGGTATAAGACACGTAATTTGTCACGTGGTGTATATCGACTTGTTTTGTTGTAACGCGCACACGCGGACCCTGCTGTTATCTCGAGAACAGCAGGGACCGCGAGAACAGCAGTGACAGCGCATGCGCGTTATGGGCTGTGAAGCAGAACAGCCCATACATGGCATGTCACAAGTGACGTGTCGTATACCAGGCAAATAATTCAAGATCAACAAAGCGGCTAGAGCCAGTGCAGATAGTGACGTCACCAGTCAAGTACCCCACAACAGGATCTGGAAACGGGGCCACTTTGGAAAATGTAAGTATATTACAAATGTATTTACATTTATAAATTATAAAGCATTAATGCAAAGTAATTAAATCTCGGACAACCCCTTTAAAGGGTCTTTTACATGGGCAGGTGAAGGAGCACTCGTAAGAATGCAGTTTCACAATCTTTGCCCATGTAAATGCTTGTCGGCTGTGAGGAAATATAAAGAAAAACTCCCAGTGAAGAGAAACTGAAATGTATTGCAAATAAATATTCCACATTTACTAGAGGGAAAGTCCATGAGAAAGAAATACTTCTTGTAATTCTAAGGTGACATGGCAGTATCCCTGTAATTCCAAAATAAACTTATTCAAAAAGGGGCTTTGCACCAGAACTGGCCCACTCAGATTAGGATCTTAGGCCCCATGCACACGAACGTGCTTTTGCGGCCGCAATTCCCCCGAAAATCCACAGGAGAATTGAGGCCCCATTCATTCCTATGGGGCCATGCACACGACCGTGGTTGTCACGGTCTGTGCATGGCCCGGGAGCCCGGACCGCAGAAAGATCGGACATGTCTTATTACGGCCGTGTTTTACGGTCCAGGCTCAGAGCAAATAATGGCCGTGGCCATGTGCACTGCCCGCAATTTGCGGGCAGCTCGCGGGTGTCACTCCGCCCCGAGGCCGACCCGAAAATCACGGCCGTGCACATGGCTACGGTCGTGTGCATGAGGCCTTAAAGAGGCTCTGTCACCAGATTTTGCAACCCCTATCTCATATTGCAGCAGATCGGCGCTGCAATGTAGATTACAGTAACGTTTTTATTTTTTAAAAAAGAGCATTTTTGGCCAAGTTATGACCATTTTTGTATTTATGCAAATGAGGCTTGCAAAAGTCCAAGTGGGCGTGTATTATGTGCGTACATCGGGGCGTTTTTACTACTTTTACTAGTATCATCCACTTCTCTTCAGAACGCCCAGCTTCTGGCAGTGCAGATCTGTGACGTCACTCACTTCCTAACCCCGGTCCTGCATCGTGTCGGACGAGCGAGGACACATCGGCACCAGAGGCTACAGTTGATTCTGCAGCAGCATCAGCGTTTGCAGGTAAGTAGCTACATCAACTTACCTGCAAACGCCGATGCTGCTGCAGAATCAACTGTAGCCTCTGGTGCCGATGTCCTCGCTCGTCTGACACGATGCAGGACCTGTGAGTGACGACACAGCGTGATCTCTCGAGAACACGCTGTGTCTGCACTGCCAGAAGCTGGGCGTTGTGAAGAGAAGTGGATGATACTTCTCGTCAGAACGCCCAGCTAGTAAAAGTAGTAAAAACGCCCCGATGTACGCACATAATACACGCCCACTTGGACTTTTACAAGCCTCATTTGCATAAAAACAAAAATGGTCATAACTTGGCCAAAAATGCTCTTTTTTAAAAAATAAAAACGTTACTGTAATCTACATTGCAGCGCCGATCTGCTGCAATATGAGATAGGGGTTGCAAAATCTGGTGACAGAGCCTCTTTAAAGTGGTTCTCCAGACAATTCATATTGATGGACTATTCTTAGGATAGGTCATCAATATCAGATCGGCGGAGGTCTGACTTCCAGTACCCCGATCAGCTAACTGAAGGCGCTGCGGTGTTCATAAAAAAAAATCCACTAATCGTGGGGATGCCTGGAGACTACCCCTACCGATAGGATAGGCAATCAATATCAGAAGGATAGTACATAAATATAATATGCATGGAGAACACCTTTAAAGCGTAAAGGGTACATTTTCAAAGAACCTTAGGCATGTCATAGTAAAATGTCAGACCCTCACCGATCACTAAAACGAAGCGGCAGAAGTGCTTGAAGCCCCCACGATCAAAACTTTTGAAATGTCACGTTAGAAGTTTTTGGAAGGTTTAAAGGAACACCCTAGGAAGAACGGATACACTTGTATACCTAGCGCATGGCCTGAGGGGCGGTGCATGATTTCTATCTTTAGGGTTCTTTGAGTGATGGACCACCCACTCAGACCCAGTATTAGGCATAACACAATGTTTTTCATGGGGTGTTCCTTTAAATGAGTCTTAAAACTGTGCCCATCCTCAGAAATCATTGCTAATGATGATGTGTAATATCTCATAAGCAGTCATTGGGAAGGGATGGTCATTTCTTTACACTGCAGACTATACAGTTCAGACCCCAAACAAATAAGTAACGCTTCAATAAACGTCATTGTTTTTCAAGTTAAAAATTAAAGTGATGCAGGAGAAATGCAACAAAGTCTTATCTACAGTATTTTAGAACATCTGGAATCTGAAGAATCTGAGATTGTACATAGGGACATGTATTCAGGGATAAAAGGCTCATACATAGCGAGCATTTATAGAAAAACTGGAAATGGAGCTAGGCAATATGACGCACCAAGTCCATTAAGAGAGATTAGCAGTAGTGACGCTAATACCGAGTAATCTAACCAAAATGTAGCTGCAAGACTAAAATAATACAGTATATAATGATCACTGTGATAGTCTAGAAGACATTTTTAATGGTCTGGTCAGATTTGTCCTGCATGGCGGACTATAGTGAAAAGGCATCGTAAGCAGCTATCTCCTCTGGCTAATCGAGGGGGGGGGGGGGGGGGGCCCAGACGGGAGACTCCTCTCTATGATGTCCATATGCCCGTATAGGAAAATGGTGGTCCTCATAAGACATCCCCTTTGAGCTCATTTAATTACGGAGGTGATAACATGGGAAAACGGGAGCCCCGTTCACTGCCTAAAAACTGGCATAAGTTTATATATTTATATACCTGCGAAGAAACAAAATCAAAATTAACATCAATGTTCACGCCCAAACGGCCTTGAACAGTGGCAGATGTGAGTGTATATGTGACCTGAAAACCAGATGTATCAAGGGTCGCCGACATCTCAGACACTGTAATGAGGTCCACGGTCGTCCAAACTGACTGGCTCACCTGACGACAGGTCTCATCGCCCCAAGACAACACTGAAGTTTAGAGAAATCGATGTGCGTTCATGACAACACTTCCGGTTTCAGTCTTAAGGCTTAGAGCCTATAATTGTAAGCATAACTCAAATGGAAGAAATATACACTACAGACCCACACATTTCCTTGGTAGGTGCCCTTTAAGGTCATTTAATTGCTGGAATAGAAGTAGAGAAAAAAAAAAAAAGGGGGACCTGGGGACAAGTAATCAAATCTTAACACAATGTAATAAATCATTAGCAACACAGATTGATAACCAAAACCACACAAAACAAGACTTTTAGGAAGTTGAAGAACTTACGAGACGCTCCCCACGTGTTCTCCCGCCATTCATCAGGAAGAAACATCCCTTTCTGTCCATCTTTGGCCGGGTCTTCGGGCTCCCAAAACTTTTTGGTCGGTAGAAGCTTTTTTAAGAAACAAAGAGACGGGATTCAAACACTAATCAAATATAAAAATTTGACAGTGGGAGGTCTACGTAGAAATACCGCCAGCGCAAACTCATTAGGAGACTGTAAACAGCCGCACTTCAGTTCAATAAACCGGACAAAAAATACAAAGCCTATTGTATTTCCACAAAAGAGCCACATGAAACAGAATTGGCCTAAAGACAAACACCACAAACGTAAAACCCCAGAGACATCTCTGGCACATCTTAGGAAGACTACAGTGCGACTCTAGAACAACCGCGCTGTATATTAATGCTGTGGATGGTTTACTGGATTTCAGTGGCATCCATACTATGATTTAAAGGCTACGTAAAAGGTGACTACCCTGTAAGTCAACGTCCAAGCCCACATAGAGCCTTAAAGGCTATGAAACTTTGAAAGTATATAATATATATATATATTCACTTTCAAAAGATTTACATAGCCTTTAAAGAGGCTCCGTCACCAGATTTTGCAACCCCTATCTCCTATTGCAGCAGATCGGCGCTGCAATGTAGATTACAGTAACGTTTTTTTTATTTTTAAAAACGAGCATTTTTGGCCAAGTTATGACCATTTTTATATTTATGTAAATGAGGCTTTCTAAAGTACAACTGGGCGTGTTTAAAAGTAAAAGTACAACTGGGCGTGTATTATGTGCGTACATCGGGGCGTTTTTGCTTCTTTTACTAGCTGGGCGTATGAATAGAATTATCATCCACTTCTCTTCAGAACGCCCAGCTTCTGGCAGTGCAGACACAGCGTGTTCTCGAGAGATCACGCTGTGACGTCACTCACTTCCTAACCCCGGTCCTGCATCGTGTCGGACCAGCGAGGACACATCGGCACCAGAGGCTACAGTTGATTCTGCAGCAGCATCGGCGTTTGCAGGTAAGATCGACTTACCTGCAAATGCTGATGCTGCTGCAGAATCAACTGTAGCCTCTGGTGCCGATGTGTCCTCGCTCGTCCGACACGATGCAGGACCTGTGAGTGACGTCACAGCGTGATCTCTCGAGAACACGCTGTGTCTGCACTGCCGGAAGCTGGGCGTTGTGAAGAGAAGTGGCTGATACTTCTATACACAACGCCCAGCTAGTAAAAGAAGTAAAAACGCCCAGATGTAACACACACAATACACGCCCAGTTGTACTTTAGAAAGCCTAATTTACATAAATATAAAAATGGTCATAACTTGGCCAAAAATGCTCGTTTTAAAAAAAAACTAAACGTTACTGTAATCTACATTGCAGCGCCGATCTGCTGCAATAGGAGATAGGGGTTGCAAAATCTGGTGACAGAGCCTCTTTAAGTCTCTATACAGACTCGGACATTGACTTACAGAGTAGTCACCTATAGGTGGCTTTTTTTTCTGAAGGAGAGCTTTTTCCCATGGAGCATTGCCCTTAAAAAGGAGTTATCCAACTTGTTGAAAAAAGATTAAAACCTTCATGCCTATAAAATTTTACTTAACGCCTACTGTGTCAGTATTTCTTTGTTTTTTTGCTGTTCCGTGTATTTTGATTGTTGGCAGTGGCACTATTGTTTACACGTGCCGCTGCCGAATGATGAGCGGCCCCCTCTCTTTGAATAGAAGCGGGGAGGCTACATTTCCCATGAATCCCTACTTCCAAGTCCCTCCTTTCAAGGCCCCCCCCCCTACTACAGTCAGGAGCTGCTTCGAAACACGTCCACTTTGGCACAGCAGCTACAGACTCTGGCTGGTTTCACAAGAAACAATCAAAATGCACCATTTTGCTGCGATCCTGGCAACCCAAAAGGAGATTGGCACTATGCCAGATGTTTATGAATTGATTTAGCCATGTTTAGCTGCTAGGGTCACTCTAAGCAGAAGAGACGAATCTCGAGAGGGCAAGGGAGGCAGGGGAAGACAGACAGACACTTGAGACTTAAAACCATTTATATGGGCCAATGATCGGGCAAACGAGAGTTGAACGCTCATTCCCGATCATTGCCCTGTGCAAACAGGGCAACGGTTAGCCGATGAACAACCATCGCTCATCAGCTGATTAAGTCAATTATGCTGCAATAAATATTATTTTTATCGGCAGCACATCTCCCTATGATACAGGGAAATGCGCTGCCGACAAGATGGAAACGTATGGGTTCACTATCGTAGTAACGATCGCTTGTCTCCATACATAATCCATCATTGCTTCTTTCGAAAGGAGAAAACCAGCGCCGATCAATTAGCCGTCTCGTTGATGGGCGCTCGTTTTCACGGCTCATATCGGGCCAAGTAATAGGACTTATACAGTAGGATACAAACACAAACTATCTACTGCAGTGATAGGAACATATTAGCTGAAAGGTCCGAGGATACAGACTTCAGTGTGCGCCCCGCTGGATACAAAAAAAATTATCTGTGACTATCTGTTTGAGGGGCGTTTCTGAGGAGTACTGTAGAGACGTTTCGTACTTTGTGGACCCAGCTAAAATATGAAACGTCACTGCTCCTGGATGTAAAATAGTGCTCGATGTGACTGCAGTGCAGAAAACAGCTCCTGGGCATCTTTGCTATTGAAAGTATCTTAGTAAGTGTATTTTTTTAAAGCCATAACATCACTATTAAAATATATAGTTTAAAAGTTGGATAAGCCCTTGAAGATTCCCAACCTGCTGCATCTCCACAAGGAGAATCCGTACCATCCAAGTGGTTCTATTACAACGCTCCTCCGGAATCTGCCAGTATACAAGTCAATCTGACAATCTTTTCTCTCTCTCTCACTGGCGCTTTGGTTCCTTGTAGTTTACAAATAATTTTATTATTGGAGTAATGGATGTCAGCTCTCCGTGCACAAGCAGCATCAATGGACAACACAGTACACAGCCCGCAGCGAGCGCGGCTCTTACCTCGCCCATTCCTCGAGATTCTAAAGCGAGCGCCTGGAAGTCATGATTCATGTCATCCGCAGATCTCACCTGGGAACGAGAAACACGGCTGTAACTTCATTCAGTCTCTCTACAGCAGAAACACTATCAATATGCAATATCCTCACCCAACCCCAGCAAACTGAATTCAGATGATCCGGGCAGCAGTATATAGGAAGCAGGGCACACAGCGGCTGCGCCGGAGAAGATCTGCAGATATTTTCATTTTGCTTTAGCAGTTAATCAGAACAGTAACAGGGGTTTTTAGATGACATAAGAGGCAGAGAAGGGAATTTTGGGAGTTTACATGTGCCACTGCAGAATTGTCCATACTGGCTGCTGAACTGTAGAAGTGGGACTGGTCCCAAATCAACATCACTAATCAGGGACTAAATAATAAAATAAGGTTTAGTGGTCCGTTTGAAGCAGTACATAGAATCATGTATACACGTCTCAGAGAGCAAACATGTGAATGAGCCGCACATTGATGCTACATGCACACATTGCGGAATTTGGTGCAGAAAATCTGCATTAAAAAAATGCAGATAAACGCAGGCAATTCCGCAGATCTGCACCTAATAGTGCATTTTGACATTTTGATGCAGAAATAGGTGCGTTTCTATGCAGCGTTTTTGTTTTTTTTTACAACCTGCGGATTTTAAAATACGCTCCGCAGGTCAATTTACGTGCCTGCCGAATAAAGAGAAGGACGCTGCACATGTGCAGTAGTGCCGGTTGGGGCGTCATATTGCGCATGCACCGAGGAAAGAGCAGGGACACGCGCACGCATTACAGACGGTACGGAGCCAGGCATGGACGCTCTGATTACGTTGCCTAGTCCCTGTCAATCACTGGGGAGCGACGTAGGAGCATTTAGGGGCAACAGAAACACCCTCGTTGCACCTAAATGCTTATTAGCATAAACTTAACATATTTCTCTACAAAGGAGGCAGTAAGCAGAAAATGAAATAAAGCGCTAGAAACAGGTTAGTCTCCTCTATAATACACGGTTACTAGTTTAACATGGACACTCTGGTGACCGACTCCCTTTAAGATCTATAGTGAATTATTATAAAAGCTATATGCAGAGTATTTTGGTTTGTGGCTTTTTTGGTGGTCAGTGGCGTTCCGTCTAAAATGCAACATACTCTTGGTACGGCGTTTTATTCTCAAAGACTTCTCTATAGGACTTCAAAAAAGTAACTAAGCAACAACTGAACAAAATACGTAAAATCAGTAGCGAACGACAAAGGCCAAATCATGTAGCGATCCCAGGATCAGAGTGGCCGTGCCAAACTTGCTTTCCCACGGTATTTGCGACATGTACCGTGGCTTGTATCTCCTGGATCCAACATGTGCATAGACACCCTATTGACAAGGAAAATGGCAACGCCCAGTCGTCAATGTATTCATATATTTCCAGGAGGAACAACAGAGGAACAGGACAACGCAGAGTGCTAAAAAAGATGCTCCAGAATTGTTAACTTACGGGCAAAAAACAAGACATAACAGGAGAGCTGGCAGGTAGTCTTTACTATTCGTGCACTGTTGAGCGATGTGACATCTCTCCTTATGCAGTACACATGGTAGATGATTTTGCCCAAAAAAATGCCATTTTGACTGCAATGAGGAAAACCGCAACCATGCTTTTTAAACCATGCTCTAAAACACTTCTTAAAGAAACAGTTCTACAGCTGGGTTCACATGCGCGCGCACGCTCTCACTCTTCAGCGCTCGGCAGACAAGGACAAGACTGATCTCTCGCGAGAAATCACAGTATTGTACTTGTCTGCCGAACTGGCAAGGGGGCAGGTCTCTGCTACGCACAGTGCAAGAGCTGGAGAAAGGAGGGCGCGCATTCGCTGTCCGTAGCAGTGAAACACCCCCTTGCCATTACACGCCCCCTTGCCAGTTCGGCAGACAAGTACAAGACTGCGTGATCTCGCGAGAGATCAGTCTTGCCCTTGTCTGCCGAGAGCTGAAGAGTGAGAGCGTGCGCGCGCACACACACGCTCTCCTCTCTCTAGCTCTTGCTGTGACAGTGTCACAGCCATGTTACACGCCCCATTGACAGTTCAAGGGGTTATTTAAATATTGGGTGCCAAATATAACTTCACCAATATCTAAATAACGGAGGAGGGTAGAAAAAAAATAATGTATAGTGCCCCAGGGTTTGTGCAGCCCTGCCCGTTACATGCTGCACATGTATGGGCAGGTGAAAGATTCTACTGCTGCTGCATGACAGTGGTATTCTGCACTACCAGCCTCCATTAAAGTTCCCATCACTTATGGCAGTAGGAGTAGCACCGGATGCAGCGCTATTTTTGCTGTCAAAATGACAGAAGCCTTAGAGAAAACAATGGGGTCTGTCAGTCACCATACTACGAACCTGGCTTGTTATAAATGGAAGCAATGGCGCAATTGCGAACACAGCCTAAGTTGGTCGGGATTGCCATAAATAGTAATTCCCTTGTTATTTAGTTGCCAGTCAGTAGAGACAGAGTGTTAAAGTAGTGCAAGACCATCAGAAACCTTAAACATAATAAATCCAGATTCAACCACTTTAAAAATCGGGGAATAGAAACGACTTACCGACGCTTCCACGCTATCCCCTGTCGGCCAGCGGTGTTTATTTGTGTAGCCATTCACCTGTTCTCCAGCTTGTCTCTGGAAGAAATATCCAACCGTGGCATCATCCTGAGAGCGGCCACTAAGATGCACCTGGGCGCCAGTAGCACCAGGAGGCATGGCATGTGGGTTATTTCCCATGGGCCCTGATATTGCTCCTCCAGAGGGGATCCCAACCCCAAGTACCTCCTGCCCATTGCTGGCATGCATTATTCCTCTCGTCTCTTGCCAAGCCACTTCATTCATGCCTACGGCGCATTGAATGTTCATTCCACATAGGCACCTGAAGTAAAAAAAAAAATATGTTATTGAAAAGGGACTGATAAACCAAGGTCTATGCAAAAAGGAAAGAACCACACTACAACGAAATAGGAAAAATACCTAAACGATTCCTGATGTATTACCACATCAGGTGGAAAGAGTCTAAGCAGGACGGTCTTAGTCCACAATAAGTGGCCAGAAAGGGTTTACATGTGCAGCCCGCTTTACTGCAGGAGGGGAAAAAAGCGTGATACAAATATTCAAGTTTCCTGAAAGAAAAAGGATGTAGCACCTAAAACTAGGTAAGAAAAAGGAAGTGAGAAGCCGCTGACTGGAAAAGGACCCAAGGTAAAAGAAAGAAAACTCCCCGCCATTCTTGCAATGGATTTCTTCACTGAACAATAAGGCTTTATACAAGCAAACCGAAAACTAAACAAAAGCCTCCTGTTCAGAGTCACAACATGCAGGAACGCTGGATTCCACACTCCTCATGACATCATCCGAGATATGACCAGCGATAAGGCCTCATGCAAACAGCCGTGCCCGTAATCACGGCCCGCGATTGCGGGCACGGATGGCCGCGGGACGCATTTTCGGGCCGTGCTAGCATGGCCCATAAAAATCGAAAAGTAGGACATGCTCCATAATTCCCGGCACGCTTCTACGGCACGGACACCTATCTGTAGCGATACGAAAGGTATCCACGGTCCGCAATTAGAGATTTTTTTTACAGTCCTGTACATGGGGCCTAACGCATTACAGTTTTCCTCGATTGCTTCACCCAACTGAATGGAGATTTGCCAAAACTTACATATACATTTCATATCATCGTCTAATGACCAACAAAAGAAAATCATCTTTATACCCATAAGGCCTCATCCCCAGGAGAGCATCTAAATCCGGCCAAAACACAGACGACACTAGAACACACTGTATTTTCAGTATAAGTAAAAGACACACACATTAGATGGACTTATGCCAAAAATCTCTCCCAACTACCCCATAAACCTGCATGAAATTCACCCAGCCCCCCAACAGTCATGAGATTTTCAGTGGGGTTCACTTTTTTTTTAAAGGTTGTACAGGATTAGAAAACATGGCAGATTTTTTACAAACGCAGTGCCACAGCTGTCCACAGGTTGTGTGTGGTATTGCAGCTGTGCCCCATTCACATTAACGGAGCTGTGATTCTAAACACAACTGTTTCTGCAAGAAAGCGACCGTGTATTTCTAACCTTGTACAACCTCTTTAATGTATATGGAGGATCCTTGATGTAATGTCTATTAATACAGTCTATATATGGCAAGACTAACTAAGTCGCCCCATCAAGACAACACCTATCCGTATGCCTTATTAGGACTGAGGTACCATTAGTCAGAGCAGAGAACTGGTACAAAGAATCAACATGCACTGGTGTAGGGTAAGTCCCAGGTAGCAGGGTCCACATGCGGCCAAAACCCTGCTCGCTTGCAGTGGCCAATGGTCGCACAATTTTCCCAGCAAAATCTTATTTCCATTAGCCGCCGCAAGTGAGCAGGGTTTCGGCTGCATCGCTGATCACCATTGCTTCAAGCAGCTGAATTCCTAGCAATAAGCTCATAATCGAGAAAGCTTCTTATTGAAGTAGGGTTTGCCACATGGGAAAACCCTGTTAAACCTTCATACATATTAGGGTATGTGCACACACACTAATTACGTCCGTAATTGACGGACGTATTTCGGCCGCAAGTTTCGGACCGAACTCAGTGCAGGGACCCGGGCTCCTAGCATCATAGTTATATACGATGCTAGGAGTCCCTGCCTCGCTGCCGGACAACTGTCCCGTACTGTAATCATGTTTTCAGTACGGGACAGTTGTCCTGCAGAGAGGCAGGGACTCCTAGCGTCGTACATATGTATGATGCTAGGAGCCCGGCTCCCTGCACTGAGTTCGGTCCACTACTTGCGGCCGAAATACGTCCGTACATTACGGACGTAATTAGTGTGTGTGCACATACCCTTATATTGAATGGACGGCACATGCCCTAGAGGTAACATTTTCAATCAGTCAAACGACCAACCCCACGCAAAAACATGTCTCTTGTACAATGTGACCATGCATATACTCCCATTGTCAGACTCGAAAATTAAACCACGTGCAAAAAAATAAATGGTGTGCGCGCTTAGCTCTCTAGCGCCAGCCCGAAACTCACTGGAGAGTCGAGAGACGCCTGATCCATGTGCCTGACTATCAGGTAAACTCCTGTTAATCTAGAATGCCGATTTCCAGATCACTAGGTGGCAAATTAAAGAAACCCACTGTATATACTCTGTTATTTGTGGACTCTTCTTTCTTTGGCACGGCTATAAGGTATTATGGGGAGAGTACACAGGTGCCTTGTTTTGGAAACACGAGAGGTGTGCCCTGCGGCTTGAATGACATTAGCCCCCCAGGGAATCCTTGACTAGCTATCTTTGGGACGCGCTCTGTAACAAACAAAGTCTCCGAGCTGTTTTCTAATAGAAGTCTTTCTTGCACAGATGATTGTCCTCCAGTCCCTTGCATCGGGCCTCCCGTATCGTGTCAAGACACACGCCAGGTTTCTTTGTCGCAAAACCACATTGGGACTTGGAAATTGTACAGAGGGATCTTCACTTTGATGAGGCTGCTGTCTGGACAAGCATTAACCCCTTAATGCCTGGGCCATTTTGCACGTTAATGACCAAGGATTATATTTTGTTTTTTCACGGTCGCATTCCAAGAGTCGTAACTTTTTTTTTTTTAATTTCGTCGTCATAGCCGTATAAGGGCTTGTTTTTTGCGGGACGAGCTGTATTTTCTATTTGCAACATTTTTAGAGGCTTATAATATATCGCTTATCTTTTATTAACTTTAATTTAGGAGAGAATTGAAAATAAGCAGCTATTCCATCATTGATTTTCACGTTATAAATTTACGCCGTTTACTATGCAGCATAAATAACATGTCACCTTTATTCTATGGGTCGGCACGATTACGGGGATACCAAATATGTAAGGGTTTTATATGTTTTCCTACGTTTGCACAATTAAAAACCCTTTTAGAAAAAAATTACTTGTTTTTGCATCGCCGCATTCCAAGAGCCGTAACTTTTTTGTTTTTCCGTCAATGTGGCCGTATGTGGGCTTGATTTTTGCGGGCCAAGGTGTAGTTTTCATTAGTACTATTTTGGGGTACATATACTAATAGGTTAACTTTTAATGGGGGGAATGAGAGAAAAATAATTTTGCCTTTGCTTTTTGCGTTTTTTTTTTTGGACGCCGTTCATCCGGCGGTTTAATTAGTATGTTAATTTTATTGTTAGAGTCGTTACGATCGCGGGGATACCATATATGTGTATGTGTTATTTGTTTTGGCACTTACGAAATAAAACCACTTTTTGGGGGGGAAAAAAGTGGATTTTATTTTGACAAATTTTTTTTCAGAAAATTTATTTAACTGCTTTTACATTATTTTCTTAGTCCCACCAGGGGACTTCAGCATGCGATCTGCTGATCGCTTATATAATGCTTTGGTATTAGGCCATAGGCAGTTGCTGAAGGTAGACCTGGGGGCCTTTGTTGGGCCCCTGGCTGCGCCCTGTGATTTCTTTGCAGGGTCACCGAAGGGGTGAAAGAGGGAGCTCCCTCCCTCAAACACATCAGAAGCCGCGGTCGCTATTGACAGCGGCATCTAATTGGTTAAACTGCCGGAAACGGAGCGCGCTTTGACTCCGGCAGTTACCAGGCTGTGTATAGCAGCCGTGCTCCTGCCGCTGACCGCGTGGGTACGCTGGCAGCACCCGTGCAATCAGAGGACAGATATATCAATTGTTTCGAAGATAAAAGTGGGTGGGACCCAATGGGTCATTTAGAAAAGATGGGGTTTGCATTTGCTCCCTGTTAAAATACTACTTTGGTAGAGAGTGTATATATGGTATATCTATCTATAGACACACACACACACACACACACACACACACACACACACACCACCCCCCCCCCAGATGAATGGGGGGCTGTGGGCTATAAATGACATATATAGCTTCTATGTGATATTCCACACACCTGACAAAGACTGTGGCCTGCAGCCCTGTGTTTATTTAGTTATATCCGGCATAGCACTAGCAAAGCTGTAAATTCATTAAGAAACTAGATTACTACATGTGTAAAAGCATCAGCAACCCGGTAAAGATACAGCAATAGGGGAGGATTAAAAAGGCCCTTTTATATGGGCCAATGATCAGGTACAAAAAGGGCAAAGATCAGCCGATCAATGCACAGCAAACGCTCGTTCATCGGTTGATCGCATCTTTAATTCGACCAAAAAAAGTGTCACTCGTCAGCAGTATATCTCCATGTGTAAACAAGGGGATGTGCTGCCGACATGACACAAATACATGTGGACGAATGATCGCAGTTACAATCATTCATCCCCTTAAGAATCGTTGCTCCTTGTAAACGGAGCAAATGAGCGTTGCACGACCAGGTGTAATGTCGTTTGCCGCTTATTAAAGCTAGTTAAACACGAGCTATGTCTTCCAGTGTACAACCACCTTAATTTCGCTAGAAATGTTTAATTTTTTTTTAGTTAAACCATTATTATTTGAGTGATTACACATTGTTTTAATTTTTTTCACAAGTCAGGAAATATTATAAATTAGATTCTAATTTATAACATTTCCATGTGCTGGGCACTAGAGGGAGCAGTTCCCAAAATTGCAGCATGGTCAATGTGGTAAAGCAACCGCATTGCTTTATGCTGCAAATTTGGGCTAGATACCCTCGCTCTAGTGTCCTCACACAATCCCCCCTCCCTTATTCTGTCTAGTGCCAGGAGGAGGGGGATTGAATCTTCAAACCTCCTACACTGTGTGCTGCCATTTTCTGAGCGACTGCACAGTGTAGGAGGATTAGATACAGTGCTCAGCAGACCGTATAACACGAACATAATACAGACATCACATACACGAACATAAATTACCTTCTCCTGCCACCCTCTGTTCCTATTTCTTGCGCCTTCGCTTCCTTGAACATATGGAAGCCGCGGCCGGAAGTAGTCATCTTACTGTCCGGCAGCGGCTTCCGTTCCACATGAAACTGGCGCCGGATTTCGCTCTGCGAACGAGCTTCGTTTTGGTTTGCGTGGGAGCAGCGCATGCGCCGTTCCCACACAGACGGCGTACGCTGCAGTGAATGGAACGACTCCCGTTCGCATTCTCTATGGGGATGTATTTGCCCCCATAGAGAATAGTAAAAAGTAGAACACAAATAAATAAAATGTATTTTAATATCATACTAAAAGCAATATGATTAAAAAAAAAAAAAAAAAAAAAAAAAAATAATTCACGACACCTTCCCTTTAAAGCGACTGTCATCAGACTATGCTGCTCTATATAAGAGTAGCATAGTAGGGGGACACGACCAACCTCTTAGACAAAACGACACAAAAAAATAAATAATATTTTGCCATTTAGCTAATAGGAGCCGTGTAAACGAGCACCGATCCACGAGACCGCTCACTTATCGGTGCTGGTTTGTTCCTGTCACAAGGAGCTATGGATGGGGACGCTCATTAGTCCAATCACTGTTCCCTTTACATTTCTATCATGTCGGCAGTGCATGTCCCTGTCTACACAGAGAGATGTGCTGCCAACAACGATAATATTTTAAGCTGTATAAACGATACAAACAGCCAATGAAAGAGCGTTTTTATCGCTCATTGGCTGATCGATACTGTTTACACAGGACAATCATCGGGAAAGTGCGTCTGTGAATGCTTGTTTGCCTGATAATCGGCCGGTGTAAAGGGCCCTTAAATCCGGACTCATGGTTATGAGTCTGGTGCCTTTATGAGGAGAGCGCTCCCTCCGCCCTCCTCACAGTGATTGACGGACTGCGGTGCATACAGACCCACAGCAGCCAGTCATCAATCACGACTGAGGGGGGCAGGGGGAGCACTCTCCTCAAAAACACCGGACGCCTAACTATATGGTGTATTATTTGATCGCTCCTATTAGCCAAACTTCGCAACAATTTTTTCTCATGTTTTACAAATCGATATCTACTTTAATCTGTGACCTGGATTTTATTGTGTATATTTAACAATCATAGAACGGTTTATTCTTATTGATAGTACTATTATGATGCAAGATACTAATGAGGATGTGTGTTAGGCCCAGGTCACACTGAGTTTTCTGGCACCGATTTTGACGTGGAAACCGCTGCGAAAATTACGGCAAGAATTTGCAGGAAGGTCAAAATCTGGCTCAAAATTCCTAAATGAAAAAAAACAAAAACCGTGTGGCCTGTCAGCTAAAAGATGGACAGCAGAATTCACCCATAAAAACCTACTGATGGCTTCTAACTTTAGTCACCATTCCTCAATGTGCATGAAGGTCAAATCAGATATACAAAACTGCCGAAGAACGGTGCAAAGTCCTCATGTCTACTGTACACGCAGGTATTGATTTCTGCAGAACTGCCCAGAAGACTGGAGGATGGAGGCAGAGAAAGAGAAAGAAAGAGGCCTCACTAGAAGAAATCCAAACACCCAGGACAGCTGGCACATGCAGAGTAGAATAACGTTATTTACTGGTAATGCCCAGCAAGTTATTATTGAATAGGGGGGGACCCAGGTTCAGGACCCTCATCTACTAACCAGAGCGACAAGCAGCTACAAGGATCTCACTCTAGTGGACCCGTGATCTCTGCACATTACATGTAATGCCATCGATTTCAATGAGAAATGTGTAAAGCTGGGTTCACACACAGCGTTTTCGTTGCTTTTTTTTTGCACCCCCCCCCCAAAATGCTGCAGCCATATGTACGTTTAAAGTCTATAGTGGAATGGGAGATTGCCTACATGTGCAGCCTTTTGGTTTGTGGCCAATAGGCCGGATTCACACGTAGCATTAACGCTGCAAAATTTCCGCAACTGAATTCTGTAAGGAAATTCCGCAGCGTTTACCTTAGCAGCAAAGTGGGCGAGATTTAGTAAATCTCATGCTCACACTGGGAAAAAAAAACGCAGCGTAAACGTTAACTTTACCTGCGGTGCGGAATTTAATGTTTGCGTTTTTGTTGATTTTCAGTTGTTGGTTTTCCTCATTGAATTCAATGAAGATGCAAAACCCGCAACAGAAAGCCAAGCATGTCGACTTTTGCGGTAAAGCCAGAAAAAAATAAAATGAATCATACTTACCCAGAAAGCCCTCCTTCCAGCAGTACGGCCTCCTGGAATGACGTTGCATCCCATGTGACTGCTGCAGCCAATCACAGGCTGAAGCTTGACATGGCCTGAATCATCATCCAGGGAGGCTAGAGCAGATATCAGAGGAGGGAGGGGGTAAGTATGTGCACTTAATTACGCAGAAGAATTTCCGTCCGAAAAAGCGCACCACAATGTGGTGCGATTTTTGGGACGGAAAGTCCTGCGGGTTCCGTGTTGGATACACTGCTTGATTTTTACACAGCGTATCCATCCCGTGGGAACCCAGGGTTCACATGGTGCATTTCTTGGTTCTTGTTTTGGTTGATACATAAACAAAAAAAACGCATGCCAAAAAGGCACCATCTGAACCAGCCTTAGGCTATGTTCACACGGGGTCTTTTGCCGAGTTTTTTGACGCGGAAACCGCGTCGCAAAACTCGGCAGAAACGGCCCGAGAACGCCTCCCATTGATTTCAATGGGAGGCGTCGGCGTCTTTTTCCCGCGAGCAGTAAAACTGCCTCGCGGGAAAAAGAAGCGACATGCCCTATCTTCGGGCGCTTCCGCCTCCGACCTCCCATTGACTTCAATGGGAGGCAGGAGAAAGCGTGTTTTCTGCCCGCGGCGCTCAATGGCCGCGGGCGAAAAACGGCGCGATCATTGCTATTCACACGGAGTATTTTGGGGGAGGAATATCTGCCTCAAAATTCCGTTTGGAGCTTTGAGGCAGATATTCCTCCCCCAAAATACTCCGTGTGAACATAGCCTTACAGTGTAGCTTCAATTATATAGAAAAAGGATTATAGAGCAGGATTTTCTGTTACTTGTTTAGCGGATTTTGCTACTAAATAGCAGCATGGACGGTCCACGCTGCTTAAAACTATAGGAGACCGTGCTCTGTGGCCAGAAACATTTACTATAATTTACATCAGAAACTGGTGCAAATTATAGCAGAAATCTACACCAGCTTATAGCTGAAGTTTTTACTGTGGCATGCAGGCAGCCAGAGATGCATCTAAATTTTAATCACGCTCCCCTAAAATTAGGCACATTTTACTTTTATATGAAGAATTGCTTACGAAACGGCAGTCTTAGGCTATGTTCACACAGAGTTTTTGGACGAGTTTTTTGACCCGGAAACCGCGCCGCAAAACTAGTCAAAAACCGCCAGAAAATTCCTCCCATTGATTTCAATGGGAGGCGGACGAGTTTTTTTTACCGCGAGCAAAAAAAACGCGTCGCGGTAAAAAGAAGCGACATGACCTATCTTGAGGCGGTTTCTGCCTCCAAAACCCCATTTCAATCAGTCAGAAACAGGAAAAATATGCCTCGACGAGGGTTTTGACAAGTTTTTGTCAAACCACTGTGCAAAAAACTTGTGTGAACATAGCCTTAGCAAAATCCCTGTGGTGTTTTTTTACATGCGTTTAAAGACAATGAAAAATAAAATAAAACAAGTGTGTCTCCGAATGCTTAACCCCTTAGTGACCGGCCTAATTTAGACCTTAATGACCAAGCCATTTTTTACGTTTTTCCATCGTCGCATTCCAAGAGCTATAACCTTTTTATTTTTGCGTCGACATAGCTGTATAAGGTCTTGTTTTTTGTGGGACAAGTTGTATTTTTTAATAGCACCATTTTGGGGTACATATAATTTATTGATTAACTTTTATTAACTTTTATTTTGGGGGAAATAGAAAAAACCCTGAAATTTCGCCACTCTTTTTCACGTCTTAAATCTACGCCGTTTACCGTGTAGTATAAATAACACAATAACTTTATTCAGCGGGTTGTTACGATTGCAACGATACCAAATTTGTAGTTTTTGTATGTTTTACTACTTTTACACCGTAAAAACGCTTTTTTTTCAAAATTATTTGTTTTTGTGTCTCCATATTTGAAGAGCCGTAACGTTTTTATTTTTTCGCCGATGCGGTTGTATGAGGGCTTTTTTTTTGCGGGACGACTTGTAGTTTTTATTGGTACCATTTTGGAGTAGATGCGACTTTTTGATCACTTTTTATCACATTTTTTTAAAGTCAGTATTCACAGAAAACAGCAATTTTTCCATAGTTTTTTATTCAATTTTTTACGGCGTTCACCGTGCGGGTTAAATAATGTAATAGATTTATAGTCGGGGTCGTTACGGACGCGGCGATACCAAATATGTAACTTTTTAACAGTAAAGCATTTTGTAAGGGGAAAAGCTGGGTTTTTCAAATTTTTTTTTAAATTAACTTTATTAAACTTTTTTACTAGTCCCACTAGGGGACTATAATATGCGATTCTGCGATCGCATTTATAATACACTGCAATACTTTTGTATTGCAGTGTATTACTGCCTGTCCGTTTAACACGGACAGGCATTTGCTAGGTCATGCCTGCGGCATGATCTAGCAGGCATTCACTCCAGGCAGACCTGGGGGCCTTTATTAGACCCCCGGCTGCCATTGGAGACACAGACACTCGGCGATCGTATCGCCGGGTGTCGGTGGGGGAGAGAGGGAGTTCCCTCCCTCTCTCCAAAACCACTCAGATGCGGTGCTCGCTATTGAGCACCGCATCTGAGGGGTTAAACGGGTGAGATCGATACTAATATCGATCTCACCCGGCAGAGCAGGGACGCTCCCAGCCCTCAGCTGCCTCTGGCAGCTGAGAGCAGGGAGATTTGACAGCTCCCTGCTCAGTTAACTTATTCCGATGCCGCGACGTAAAAAGTATATGGCATCGGAATAAGGCCCGTTAGTGACCGACGTAGAAACACGATGGGCCGGTCACTAACGGGTTAAAGAGGCTCTGTCACCAGATTATGAGTGCCCCATCTCCTACCTAATCTGATCGGCGCTGTAATGTAGATCACAGTGGTTTTTATTTTGAAAAACTATCATTTTTGAAACTTTACCGAAGTGTCGGGAGTGTGAATAGACATCGCGTTCTAGCTGGAGGTGATGCCTATTCACTCTCAAGACACTTCAGTAAAGTTACTGTGGGAGTATGTGACAGCACAGCGAGATCACGCTGTGCTGCGAGTACAGCTAAACATGAAGTAAGAGAAGTGTATGACGCTGATTGGTCATTTCTCTTTACAACGCACACTTGGTAAAAAGTTTAAAAACACGCCCAGTTGGGCATTAAGAAACTAATTAGAATAAATCTAAAAATGTTCATAACTTGCTCAAAAATAAGTTTTTCAAAATAAAAACCACCGTTATCTACATTACAGTGCCGATCAGATTATGTAGGAGAAAGGGCACTTATAATGTGGTGACAGAGCCTCTTTAATTTCACCTGTGGTGGCGCTGCAGCGGAATAAAACGGTTGCTGCCAGGAGCCACCACAGATTACAGCTGATCGCAGGGGATCCCTGCAGCAGTTTTTCCATCAAGGAACCCTAACAAAAAGGCATTGTCCAAAGCAGACCGCCATTTACTAAAATACATTTTAACATATTAAAATAGACAAAGCTATTAACCAATGTAGACCGATGTGTCAGGCTGTTCTCAAATGTCTGTAGGTTAGAAAGAAGAGAGGGCAGAGAGAGAGAATGGAGTATCACATGACCGAAGGAAATGATTACACAGGGGTTTGTTTGTAATCTGTAACCCTGGAGAGACATACAGTACATGGCAAAAGTATTGGGACACCTACACATTACACCTACAGTTGCTTTTATGACGTCCCATTCTAAATCCATAGGCATTAATATGGCGCTGGTTCCTCACTTTGCAGCTAAAACCTCTTCCACTCTTCTGGAAAGACTTTATACAAGATTTTGGAGCATCTGTGGGAATTTTTGCCCATTCATCCAGAAGAGCATTTGTGAGGTCAGACACTGATGTTGGAGGAGGGGGCCTGGCTCACAATCTTCATTCTAGTTAGTTCCAAAGGTGTTGGATGGGGTTGAGGTCAGGGCTCTGTGCGGCCAGTCAAGTTCTGCCACACCAAACTCACCCAACCAACCATGACTTTATGGACCTTGTACACTGGCGCACAGTCATGCTGGAAGAGAAAATGTGCTTCCCAAAACTGTTCCCACAAAGTTGGAAGCTACAATTGTCCAAAATGTCTTGGCCTGCTGAAGAATTAAGTTTTCCCTTCAATGGAACTAAAGGGCCGAACCCTGAAAAACAACCCCATAGCGTTATCTCTCCTCCTAAAAAAACTTTACAGTTGGCACAATGCAGTCAGGCAGGTAACGTTCTCTCGGCATTCACCAAACCCAGACTCATCCATCAGATTGCCAGATAGGAAAGCGTGATTCATCACTCCACAGAACACGTTTCCGCTGCTCCAGAGTCCAGTGGCGGCGGCTTTACACCACTCCATCTGATGCTGGGCATTGTGCGAAGTATAACAAACAATGGCCTTTTAAATTCCCAGTGGGATTACAAATTAATTAGGCCCTGTTCACACTGAGTTTACTGTAGGAACACAAAATCTGCCTCAAAATTCCTTCAGGACCTTTGCACAGTAAAAAAATTAAAATAAAAAATACCATTATAAATAGTTATATTTTGTCAAAGTGTATAAAGAAGAAAAAAAAACACACACACACATATATATATATATATATATATATATATATATATATATATATATATATATATAAAAGACACGAACAAAATAAATAATGTACTCACCGTTAATTAAACCACATGGTGGATGATATTGCTTTTTTTCCCCATCCCCTTTCCCAAAAAATATAACAAAAGTTAATCAATAAGTCCCATGTACCCCAAAATTGTACAAAAGTAAACAAAACTACATCTCGTCCTGCAAAAAAAAACGAGCCAACATATGGCTACATGGACTGAATTATAAAAAAGTTATGGCTCTCGGAACAAAGCGAAGCAAAAACCAAAGTATTTCCTTTAATAGCATTTTTAGTGTACAAAAAGTAGTAAAACATAAAAAAAACTAAACCTATCTGGTATCGTCATAATCGTATTGAATAAAGAATAAAGGCAACCTGTTCTATATGCCGCATGGTGAACGGCATAAATTCAAAATATAGCGGAATTGTGTTTTGGTTTTTTATTCACCCTAAAACTAGTTACCGTATGTTTCCGACTATAAAAGAAGCAGTTTTTAGCAAGAATAAATCTTTCTAAAAAGTCCCTGCGTCTTATAGGCAGTCAAGGGACCCGGCCGTGCCAGGCTCCCTGACCGCTTCTTACTTAACCCCTTCCCGACCCGTGATATGCCAGCACATCATGGATGCGGGAGGAGATGATGTTTGGAGCGGGAGTTAGATACATTTTCAGGAGCGTAAAAAAAAAAAATGCCTTTTCCCATTTTTTCCCAAGCACAATGTAAAAATAAAAAAAATTGGTATCGCTGCGTCCGTAAAAGTCCGAAACTATTACAATATAGCATTATTTGACCCACAGTGAACGGCGTAACAAAAAAATTTTAAACCCCAGAATCGTTGTTTTTTGGACACCATAGCGCTAAAAAGAATGAAGTTAAAAAAAAAAAAATCGTATTTACCAAAAAAGTTATGCCACTTAGAACGCAACATTGACAAAACGGCAAAAAATAGCTTGGTCATTTAAGGGTTAACAATATTGCTTGATTTTTTTTAATACAGATACATAGGATCAATAAAAATAAATAAAAAGAAGTATACATAGCACTTAAAATTAGCTGCATGGGTAGGTCACAGGTAGGTTGAAAACCACCAACCATCTCTGACCAGGATGAGGGTGCTGTCCCTCTCCATGCTTTACACTGCAGCTCAACGGGCTAAAGCCTTGTTCACATCTGCGTTGGAGGCTCCAGCACAGATACGGCTGAAAATACTGGAAACCATAGCACAGCATGCTGCGCTAGTGTTTCCAGTAAAGTGACAGACACCATGACGGAAACCCGACGAAACCCCTTAAAATAAATGGGTTCCGTCGGGCACCGATGGCGTCAGTCATGCAACGGAATCAGCGCTTAAAGTATTTTCATTGTTCTGCTCTTCTGACGCAGCAGAACAGACGCATTTCTTAACGAGGCCTAACGTGTAAGAGCATTACAGCAAAAAACAGAACGTTTACAAAAAACCAAACCACAAATTAAATAAAAAAGGGATAATCCCGTCACTGCCACATATACTGAGGCAAAACGCTTGTAAACCAAGTCAACCTTCTCTACAAATGCTTTGTTTCAAGCCACACAGGATTACAACCTCTCAGAAGAGCCACGGCCAGACAGAGGAAACGATGCAGATATTCCGCACACAATATCACCAGAAATAAAGCTGACAGAGGTAAACATAACGTTACACAACCGTGCCAGCGAAGCCGCCAACCCTGATGTGCAGACAGATGCAGGTACAGATCCAAACAATGCACAAACCCAGGTATCCATGGCATCAGAGGCTCCAATTCTGCCCAAAGCTTCAATAAAATAGCAGCAAGAGTAAGTCAGACGTACATAAATCATCTAAAAGTACACAAAAGAGAAACACTAGAGGGAGGAACCTCAAAACGGCTGAAAAAAAACAGCTTACAGAGAAACCAGTACAAAACTTGTATACGTCGTTCTATATATTGCCCTGTGACACACATACACTACATGTGCTTCTGAAAAAGAGCTGCTAGTGGGGTTTACAGCATGGTAAACATAGCAGAAAGCCACAAAACAAAAACCACTAGTTCCTGATCCGCTTTGTCCCCGACATTAAGCGGACTACAGGTCTGTGGGGGAACAAAACCGCATGTGCTCAATTTTCTTGCAGCGCCTCCTCAGGAGTTTACACGTAAACTCAAAAAAGTCTGAAAATACAGAGCTGTTTTCAAGTGAAAACAGCTCCTGATTTTCAGATGTTTTTGTAGCAACCCATGTTTTTCGCAGCGTATTATACGGCCGTTTTTTAAATGGTTTTTCAATGGAGTCAATGAAAAACAGCTCCAAAAACGTCCCAAGAAATGACCTGCACTACTTTTGACGCGGCATATTTTGAAAACGACGCATAAAATTACGCCTCGTGGGTACAGAACACCGTAAATCCCATTGCAAGCAATGGGCAGATGTTTGGAGGCGTAACGGTGCCGTTTGTTCAGGCGTAATTCGAGGCGTAAACTGACAGAATTACATCTGAAACCACTGCACGTGAACATACCCTCATACATCACATACCAGGTCCACCAAAATGAGAGAGGTTGGCAAAAAGTTTCTGTAAACCCACCAACCGCGGCACAAAATAAATACATCCTTCATGAGGTTCTCATACATTTGGGGCACTGGTTTTAGCACAAAAGGTGCTAAAGCTGTTTTAGTGAATTCACACGCAGGAGATTTGTCTCCCATCCTATACATCTGGATGAGGCCGTTTCTGCAGCGTGTAATGGATTCAGATGAATGGAGCAGCTTCATGTGTCGCATGTAAATTCTCCCTAACCAGCCACCGCAATTCAGTCCCTTAGTGGAGATGGACCACAGCTGTGTGTCCTTTGATTGTTTAAACACATACGTTTTTACAGAGAATATAAGGACCCACGGAGGTCTCGGCTTGTGGACCCGATTGCAATGTACTAAGATTTAGGAATCTGCCACTTTCCAAAACGGAAAAATTCGCTCCAATTTCAGACAGAACACCCATCAGTGTAAGGCTGGGTTCACACGACCTATTTTCAGGCGTAATGGAGGTGTTTTACGCCTCGAATTCCGCCAGAAAAAACGGCTCCAATACGTCGGCAAACATCTTCCCATTGCGGTCAATGGGTTTGCCTGTCATTTTACGCGTCGCTGTCAAAAGACGACGCGTAAAATTACAGCCTCGTCAAAAGACGTGCAGGACACTTCTTGGGACGTTTTTGGAGCTGTTTTCTCATAGACTATTGAAAACAGCTCCAAAAACGGCCGGAAAAACGCGAGTTGCTAAAAAAACATCTGAAAATCAGGTGCTGTTTTCCCTTGAAAACAGCTCTGTATTTTCAGATGTTTTTGGCTCAGCGTGTGAATATACCCTAAGATTTGTCACATTGAAGGGCAATACACGAATTTTAAATCACTTAAAGAGATGGGAGAGAAACGTGGCATCTATAGCCAAACATATCGGGTCCACAGGAAAGCAATGATTTACACAGACAATTTGTGACATGATCCGCCCACAACATTGGCCAAAAGAGGGAGATGGTATAATCAGAAAGTGGGTAGTCAGGACCTGCTAAAGAATTATTCCTATTAAATAGGCGTGAAACGGATCCCTGTCCCCCACCCCGAAAGGCCGGCTATAAGCAACATATTATACTGCTATTAGTTATCCCAATAACTGGAGGGACGTGGGCTCCTGTAGAGACTGGACAGTAAACAGTAGCGAGGTGTTATCTCCCACCTACTGAACACTATCACCTTTCAAGAGCAGGTAGAGTGGACTGCAGTGTCCCAGCCATTGTATAGTTGAGCAAGTTAATGTCTTCAAAATTTCTCTTTTATTTCCTAGAATGAAGATGTATTTTGAAGGGGCTAAAATCCAATTCCAAATGTTCTATTTCTCTTATCTCTAACTGCTTATCTTAGGGTGCCCATTCACATTACATAAAAGGTCGGCCAAACGTGCATCCGTGTGCTGTCCGCGGTTTTCACGCACCCATTGACATCAACGGGCGCGTAGGTGCGTGAAAACGCACCAATATAATAAGACATGCAGTGAGTTTCACGCAAAGGACTCTCGCTACGTGAAAACTCCTGCATGTGTGAACAGCCCCATTGAAATCAATGGGTCAGTGTGCTGTGTGTGATTTCCATGCACAGCACATGGACGAGTTTTACGCACGTCTGAATGACTCATTGAAAGGCTTCGTCAGGGCTCCGTTTAGGCGTTCCATCGGAGCTTTCCCTCAGAACGGAACCCTGACTGAAACAAACGTAAACCATAGGTTGATTTCAATGGTTGATGGATCCGGTGCAAATGGTTTCTGTTTGTCTCCGTTGTGCAAGGGTTCCGTCGTTTTGATGGAATCAATATAGTAGTCGACTGCGCAATTCATTCCGTCACAATGACGGAAACATTACACAACGGGGATAAAGGGAAACCATTTGCATCGGATGCTTCACCATTGAAATCAATGGAGACTCCCTCCTGTGGGGACGTTTAATCATGTGACCGCTGCAGCCTATGATTGGCTGCAAGGGTCACATATTATTGAACGTCATCACAGGAGGGCGTCTGGACACAGAGCAGACGGGAGAGCAGGGACACGTTACTAAGGCAGCGCCACAAGTGGTAATTATAGGCTTTTATTTTTTTTAACCTGTGGAATTTTCTGCGAATACGCAGCGTAATCTCTGCAAACAAATGTGCGGCATATCCGCATAATAAACTAACATGCATGTTCTGTGTGTGATTTTTCTGCAACGTGTGGATGACATCCACACTGCAAATCCAGAAGGAAAATCCGCAACGTGCACAACAAATGTGAACATACCCCAGTAGGTGAAATCCACATCAAAAACTGCAAGTTAGGCCCCATGCACACGACCGTAAAAACTCCCGTAATTACGGCCCATAATTACGGGCCCATAGACTTCTATTGGCCACGGGAAGGTGCCTGTGCCGTTGAAAAAGATAGAACATGTCCTATTTCAGGCCGTAATTACGCCACGGGCAGCCCATAGAAGTCTATGGGGCTCCCGTAATTACGGGTGACTAAGTGTGTGCACCCGTAATTACGCGACGTCAGTAAATAGTCACTGTCCAGGGTGCTGAAAGAGTTAAACGATCGGCAGTAACTGTTTCAGCATCCTGGACAGTGGCTACCGATCACAATATAGATAAAGCTGTAAAAAAAAAAAAAAAAAAAAAAAAAGGGACGTTCATACTTACCTAGAACTCCCTGCTTCTTGCTCCAGTCCGGCCTCCTGGGATGACGTTACAGCCCATGTGACCGCTGCAGCCAATCACAGGCTGCAGCGGTCACATGGACTGCCGCGTCATCCAGGGAGGTCGAACTGGATGTCAAGAGAGGGACGCGTCACCAAGACAACGCCCGGGTAAGTATCAATTTCTTTTACTACGGAAAGGGCTGCCCCTTCTCTCTATCCTGCACTGATAGAGAAGGGCTGCCGATTACTGCAGTGCAATTTTGCAGCCAAAAATGTGCCCGTGAATACTGGTGCAATACGGGTCGAATACGTGTGACCAGGGACCCGCATTTACGCCAGGACAAATATACGGTCGTGTGCATGTTGCCTAACATGCAACAAAATCCGCTACATGTGCAGGGAGCCCAAGTGCATACAATCGGTATGCAGAATGTCAGTTAGGGCTTATTCAGACGAACATAAAATAAATCCGTGCAACGTGCGTGATTTTCACGCGCCTCGCACGGACCTATATTAGTCTATGGGGCCGTTCAGACAGTCCGCGATTGTCACGCAGCGTATGTCCGCTGCGTAAAATTCACGACATGTCCGATATTTGTGTGTATTTCACGCATCACGCACCCATTGAAGTCAATGGGTGCGCGAAAATCACGCGCAGCACGCGGAAGCACTTCCGTGTGACACACGTGATTTGCGCAACAGCAGTAAAAAGTATGTTTGGAAACAGAAAAGCACCACGTGCTTTTCTGTTTACATAGTGTCATAATGATGGCGGCTGCGCGAAAATCACGCAGCCACGCATCATATGCTGCTGACACACGGCGCTTTTATGGACCTATTGCGCGCACAAAACGCACACGCTCGTGTGAATCCGGCCATAGGGCCTGTCCACATCATGCTCGGGTTAGGTTCAACCCTTCCGTCACGGGAACCGATCAACGGAAAGCCGAACGGAAACTATCGCTTCCGTTTGCATTACCATTGATTTCAATGGTAATGCTTCAGTTTCAGTTGGTTTCCGTTCCGTAAAGAGTCTGGGTTTTTTTTCCATAGAAATAATAGTACAGTCGACAGAACTATCGTTTTCGTGAAAAAAAAAAACAAAAAAAAAAAAAGACGCTTTGCGGAACGGAAACAAACGGAAACATTACCATTGAGATCAATGGTAATGCAAACGGAAGCAATAGTTTCCGTTCGGCTTTCCGTTTATCGGCTACTCGGACGGAAAGGTTGAACGGCACCCAAACGATGATGTGAACCGGCGTAGTAAAAGAATTTTAAAAAAAAAAACATCTATTTTAGAATTGAATTTCTTAAAAATACCCATAAAGGATGGAAGGCAAGAAAAAAAAAAAAAAAAGTTTCTACCTAAAGTGCATACCACAGCAAGCAAACACGACATGCAGGAAAAATACCCCCACCCCCCCCCCCCTAATTACACAATCGTTAAACACCCGTTCCCCTCCTCCACCCTTGAATTGTGCTTCACCTCATAGACACAACAGTGTAATGGAAAATGTCCAGATCTTCCCCGACTGCCTCACATAGACCACAGCTCAGGGCTGGAGGAATCCCGGGAGCCAGGTGACCAATGAGCCTGAGAAGTCAACACGACGTAAAGTTGCTCAAAGACGTAAAGATAAATCATGGAATTTATCTACAACAGTGTATTTATACAAGGCGGTATTTGTGCGTCAGAGCGCCACATTATTACACTGCGGGGAAAAAAAAACGCATGCATTTACAACGCAGTGTGCAGCCAATATACACGTCAGTATGTTCATTTTTTGCCAGTTATGGTAAAACCCACAGCCAAATCTGTAATTATATGTGGTTATGCCACATCAATAACACCCAGTGTGAATACACCCTCGGTCGAAACATATAAAACTTAATTTGCTACATGTGCATGCCCCATTACTGACCAACCACATGTGAAGGTAAATTATTGGCACGCTGGGAGGACAGTGGACAACTATCCAGTCTATAGCCAGCTTAAGTGTTTGTTCACACAGGGCGGATACGTTGCATAAAAGTACGCAGTGTATCCGTCCTAGAAGCTGCAGGGAATTGCCTGTCGAGAAACAGCACCAAATTGTGGTAGAGATTTTCAGGCAGAATCTCTGCTGCAACAACAGTGCTGTAAAAAAAAACAACAAAAACACAAAAAATAAAAAAACTACAATACTTACAACGCACGCATTGTCGTAGTGAATGGTCCCGGTTTTCTGTGCAGCCCGGCCTCCTGTGATAAAGCTGCAATCTGCGATTGTCTGTAGCGGTCACATGGCATGGAACGTCATCCCAGGAGGCCGGGCAGCACAGAGAAACGCATCACCATGGCAACACCTGGAGGGTAAGTATTGACTTTTTAAGGCCCCATGCACACAAACAATCCGTCCGAGCCGTATATGACACGGCCCGCGCACACCACTACGGTCGTGTGCATGAGGCCTTATTAATTTGAAACAAAAAATAAAAAAATTATAATTTTTTCTGATTTACAATTTTTGACGCGGAATCGCAGCTTTTCCGCCGCAAAAATCGCATCATTTGCTATTTTTTGTGGGTTTTAACTCACCATTGAATTCAATGCGGAAAATCCTGAAACAGAAGAGAGCAATTCAGCAGCATAAATTGGAGCCGTTTTTCATTGACTCTACAACTTTCCCTTGAAAACAGCTCCATATTTTCAGACGTTTTTTTAGTAAGCGTGTGAACATGGCTGTGTTCACACTGAGTTTTTTGCAGGAGGAAAATTCCTCCTGCAAAAACTGCTCCAGACGGTTTTTTGCACAGTGGTTTGACAAAAACTCGTCAAAACACTCGTCGAGGCGTTTTTTTCCTATTTCTGACTGATTGAAATGGGGTTTTGGAGGCGGAAACCACCTCAAGATGGGTCATGACGCTTCTTTTTACCACGACACGTTTTTTTTTACTCGCAGTAAAAAAACTCGTCCAACTCCCATTGAAATGAATGGGAGGCATTTTCGGGCGGTTTTTGAGAAGTTTTGCGGCGCGGTTTCCGCGTCAAAAAAACCTCAGTGTGAACAGGGCCTAAAGGGACAAGTGAATTCAATCTATTGTTCCCTGTGATCAACGATTCCACGCTAGGAGGGACTATAGTGTTCTTCAATGGGATGACTGGCCGTAATTACAGTCCGCAGAACCTGCCTGGTGGGATCGGACGATGTACTAGTGTCTGAGTGCAGACTGCTGTTTCTCGCATGAAGGGGGGCAGCAAGGTCCAGACGTGCTGGATTTTCGGCAGGCACACGGCTATCTTATGTGTAGGCCGGATTAAAGCGAACCATAAACATGAGATTTAAACACGATGCCAGATGATTAACCCATCTGTTGTCTGACTGTACATTTGTCTGATGTCAACTCTAACATCTACCACGCACAAGTGATCACTGGATGAAGGAAAATCACCATAAGGTCACAAGAGTTACTTTTAAGGCCGTCATTTTCCCCCCTCGGGGGAGAAAACTGTGACGGATAGGAAATGCATGAAAATCGCAATGGACAAAACGCACTAAAATACGTATAGAAGTGCCCAAAAAGTCCCCAGATCCCTGCCCCCACATGACGTTACCCCATCTCTCCAGTCCTAAGACCTTATTCAGACGAGCATATTATACGTTCGTGTGCTGTCCATGAAAAAAAACGGACAGCACAAGGACCTATGCGATTCAATGAAGCTATTTACTTGTTTGTGGTTTTTCATGCAGCGCGTCAGTTGTGTGAAACTCACGGCATGTCCTATTTTGGTCCGTTTTTGCGGACAACGTCACCCATTGAAGTCAACAGGTGCGTGAAAAACACGCACAGCACACGGACGACAACGGTGTGCTGTCCGTGTTTTTCATGCACCAGTTGCTAAAGAAACTATGAGGAAAAAAAAAATTTAAAAAAAAAAAGGAACACGGATACCACACGGAACTGAAACGCATTAAATGGTTTTTTTGCGGATGCAGAATGGACACGCTCGTCTGAATAAGGCCTAAGAGACATTTTCATACACAGGTGTGACCGATATGATATACAACAGCGGTCTCCAACCTGTGGCTCTCCAGCTGCTGGGATACTACAACTCCCAGGCGGTTCGGGAATGTTGGGAGTTGCAGATTAAGTACAGGGAGCGCTGCCACAGGAAGACAGAGGATGAATGGCTTTCCTGAGTACATTGTTTATTCAGCGCGCACGGCTGTGATGTGACCGAGACGTCGTCAGATGTTCCTTACGTTAAAGAGCACGTCGCTCTAAAACCGCCAGGAAATATAAACCGCTCACTCGCCCCTTCTGTCGTGTAGATATTTAATCTATTCAGCCATCATCCAGGAAAGCTGGGTGATAAACCGACTGCCATAATAGCTCAGGAAAGGTGGTCATTCTACTTTCCCAGACTCCTGAAAAGCAAATCTGCCACGGTATTCCATAATATGCTCCCCTGCTACCTACAGAGCAACAACCACCAGGTAGATTTGGTATTCAGGAGTTTGAGAAAGCAGAGTGACCCCCCCCCCCCCAATCCCAGGAGCTGTAATGGTGGACATAAAGTTGTGATCCACGTCCATACTAAAAGTATAAAAGACAGACGACGAATGCGGCAGCAGACACGAGCGGCTTGTAGGAGCCTCATGTTAGGGATTATTTATCATTATGTCCTGCTAAGGTGTTAGTGCCCAAGGGTGCAATCACCTACTACAACCCTCAGCGGGCTAGTACAGTGATGTCAGTCTCTGGAGGCGCCAGGAGGATGGGCAGCCGGGGCACCAAGTCAGAGAATCACAGTTCAATTTTGACTGCACGAAGAAGAAATTAAATGAAGTCCAAATTCAAGCGGTCAGAACGCGCCTGCCACGACTGCGGCCGCTCCAGAAAAAAGTATCGGCAATCACAGGCAGGAGCCTATGAGACACAACAACTGTGCCGCCAACTGCCTGGCACCCCTAGAAACTGGGCAAGACGCACCTTGGGACCATTCCCGCTAGATGCCCAGCGAGGGCAAGGTAGATACCCATTATGTGCCAAAAAACGTTCCCAAAATGAAGCCAAACACCCATCAACAGAAAGCACCCCCACTGGCCGGGCACCAGTCACCACAAAACGCCCCTCTGACCGGGCACCCTTCTCTGCCAGGGGTCTATTGAGGTCAGAGCTTGTCCAGCTGATGCCCACTCCGTATCAATCACAACTTCTCTCCCAGTCATTACCCTTAACACGAGTGCCTTCCTGGCAGCACCATCCTCTGAGCAGGAGCCCCCTCCCCACTAGATGCCATGCAGGCCACAGACAAAGTAATAATGGAGGCTCCCTGAGAACAATATAGCGGAGTCCTCACACACAACTCTTATGTCCGCTCACCCCGGGACCCCTCCCCATAATACAGCACAATGCCCATCCTATGAAGCGCAGACTCCCGGGCTTCCTCACACACTACCAGCCTGCCCCCTCCCGTGACATGCCGGGCCCAGTGCGGCCTACCCGTCCTCCCCAATCCCCGGGCTCACGTACTGTGCGCGCCGCTTACTCACCGCCTGGTTCGGTGACAGCTCCAGAGCGAGGCTCGGGCCGCATAGACGGAGTGTGGAAGCTGCTGGAGGCCCGAGTCACTGCAACATGGCGAGGAGGAGAGCGGCGGCCCAAGTGCTGCTACTACTACACCTCCTCCTCCTGCGCACTGCAGCCTGGGAGAGAAAGGGAGGGAAGGAGGGGGGTTGGGCGCCTCCTCACTGCGGCCTCTACCTGACGATCTCACCTCCTCCTTCCTGCCAGTCCCTGCACTCTCTTGCGGGCACAGCACGTACAGTAGATTTTTACTGTACTGTAGTAAAGTGCGCGCCATGTATCCTACATGAGGGAATTGCTTTTCAAGCACTTTACTTATCTGGCCGTAAAGTGAGACCATTTTTCAGATATTTTATCTCCATTTCCTAATTTGATTTTTGTGTTGTTTTTTTTCCGACACACAGAATATTTAAACTGCATCAAAAACCGCTTCTAAGAACGCAAGCATTAGGCTCCATTCACACGCCTAAAGAACCGCACCAGAAAACAACATGCATTTTTACAGCGATTTTGTGTGTTTTATCAATGCAATTGCGGTAGGAGACGCAACCGCATTGAAAAACACGGTAAAAACATACGGCTTTTGTTCATTTTGTGTGAATGGACCCTCATTGAAATGTAACATGCGTTCTTAGGGTATGTTCACACTGGGCGGATGCACAGCGTAAAAGCACCCAGCGTATCCGCCCTGGTCGCCGCAGAGAATTCCAGCAGAAAAAACGTACCAAATTTTACGTTTCATACTTACCCAAAGCCATAGCGACGCGTCCCTCTGCAGCCCGGCCTCCTGGGATGAGGTTTCATCCCATGTGATTGGCTGCAGCGGTCACAAGGGATGAAACGTCATCCCAGGCCGCCGACCTGGACAAAGATGCACAGAATTCTGGGTAAGTATAAGAATATTTTTTTCTGGGTTCCGTTTTTTGTGGCGGAATCGCTGCTTTTCCGCTGCAAAAATCGAAACATCTGATATTTGTTGCAGGTTTTACCTTCCCATTGAATTCAATGGAGAAAACCCACAACAAATAAGCAGCGATTACGCAAATACAATGGACATGCTGTGGATTAAAAAAAATGCACCGCAGGTCAATTTCTGAGCGTTTTTTTCCGCTCATCATTGACGCAGCGTGTGGATGAGACTTATTGATATCTTATCCACTTTGCTGCTACTGTATTATGCTGCGGATTTTCCACAAATAAATCCATTTTTGTGTGAACTCACTCTTAGGGTCCACTCACACGTTGCAGTTAGAACCACACCAAAAAATGTGCCCGAAAACTACATGCGTTTTTACAGCGATATGGTGCATTTTATCAATTTTATGCAATTCTGGTAGGAACCATAACCGCATGGAAAAACGCACTAAATCGCAGTAAAAACACATGCGGTTTTCGGATCAGTTCTAATTGCATCTTAAAGGAACAGTGTCATCACAAATTATTTTTTTATATGTTAAAGATGTTAGTGCTTTATTAAAAACGTTTATATTCATTTGTGTGTTTGTGTTTTACTTTTTCTTATTTTTACACTTTTTCTTCCCTATGGGGGCTGCCATTTTTTGTTCCATTTCTGTCTGTGTCAATTAACGACACATACAGACATGGAATACGGCAGCCACAGTCCCATAGGGACTGCGAACGGCTCCCGTCCCATTGACTTCAGTGTACGGCGTCTGTGTGTGAATGTGTGAATGGTCCTTATTGAAATGTAACATGCGGTTTTTTTGAATAAAACACCACTGTCTACAAAATTGCCTCGAAAAACCCCACAAACCAAAACACAGTGTTTGTCGTGCATTTGATATTTTACTATAGACTTTGAAGGCTATGTACACCTTTGAAGACACGCAGGACCCGCTGACACCGAAGTTGCAGAGTTGCCAACGTTTGAAATGTTTCCAGGGGCGTGGCTTATCTGATGGGGCGTGGCTTACCAGAATTTCTGCACACAAATGAACAAACAAAAATTTCTGTACTAGTTTGACTGACAACTATTTTGGTAGCCGGTATCTCTCTGGTTTTCCGGTTGTATACAGGCAGATGATGTCTCAGTTTATCACTGGGGCTAGGCGATATGTGCTGACCACTACTGGTAGTGTAAAAATCAGCATAGATTAGTGCCACACTCAGTGCCTCTTATAGATGGTGCTCCACACTGCCCCCAGTAGATAGTGCCACGCACTGCTCCCTGTAGATAATGCCACATTACCCCCTGTAGATAGTGCCACATGCTGCTCCTTGTAGTTATTGCCACGCACTGTTTCCTGTAGAAAATTCCACAGTGCCCCCTGTAGATAGTGCCACAAGGCCTTCCTGTAAATAGTGCCACAGTGCCCTCTGTAGATGATAGCACAGTACCCTCTGTAGATAGTGCCACACAGCCCCCCTGTAGATAGTGCCACACAGCCCCTTGTAGATAGTACCACACAGCCCCCTTCTAGATAGTGCCACACAGCCCCCTGTAGATAGTGCCACACAGCCCCTGTAGATAGAGCCACACAGCCCTAGCTTTTACATGATGCTACACAGACCCCTGTACTTTATGCCACACAGTCCCCCTGTAGATAGTGCCACACAGCCCCCTTGTAGATAGTGGCACACAGCCCCTTTGTAGATAGTGGCGTACACAGCCCTCTGTAGATAGAGCCACACAGCCCCCTGTAGATAGAGCCACACAGCCCCCTGTAGATAGAGCCACACAGCCCTCCCTGCAGATAGAGCCACACAGCCCTCCCTGTAGATGATGCCACACAGCAACCCGTAGATGATGCCATACAGCCTCTCTGTAAATGATTAAACACATATGCAGAAAATCAGTGTTAAATGACCAAAACATTTTCAAAATAAAATAGTTTTTATTGAGACATATTCTATTATTTTTTGGCTGCCTTGCAGATCTGCAAAAAGTCTCTAAACGTGGAGTCAGCTGCGGGTACCTCAGAAGTATCAGGCACCGGAAGAGGAATTCGTGGGTGCTGGCCGTAGACAATGCAGAACGGTGTATTCCTAGTAGACTTGCTGGTGTGATTATTGTAGGAGAACTCCGCCCATGGGAGCAGCTGCACCCAGTCATCAAGCTGCTTGGAGATGAAGTGGTGTAGGTAGTTCTCCAAAATCTGGTTGATCCTCTCAACCTGAATATTAGACTGAGGATGGTAGGCAGAGGAAAAGTCCAACTTCACGCCAAGAAGTCCGCAGAGGGCTGTCCAGAACCTCGAGGTAAACTGAACCCCCCGATCAGTGGGTGGCCTTGTTGACTGCACATACAGCACAGGAAGAAACGAAGTCCACAATATCCTTGGACAGTGTGGGCCACTAGAAATGACGACCAATCAAATCCCGGGTCTTACGTAACCCCGCGTGACCTGCCAGTCTAGAGGAGTGTCCCCAGCGGAGGATTCTTCCACGATCAGCCAGGCTCACAAAAGTCCTCCCTGGAGGAATATCTCCAATTTGCAGGGGATTGACCGAGACAATGCAAGATGGATCAATAATGTTCTGTGGACTCTCTATGGAGTCTTCTGTCTCGAAAGACTTGGACAAGGCATCGGCCCTCACATTCTTGTCGGCCGGGCGATAATGAAGCTCAAACTGAAACCTTGCAAAGAACAGTGACCACCTGGCCTGACGAGGGTTCAGCCGTTGGGCCGTCTGGAGGTAGGTCAGATTCTTGTGGTCCGTAAAAATCAAGATCGGATGAACTGCGCCCTCTAGTAGATGGCTCCACTCCTCCAGAGCCAATTTCATGGCCAGTAACTCCCGATCCCCAATCGAGTAGTTGCGTTCTGCGGAAGAGAAGAGCTTGGAAAAGTATCCACATACCCTTGACTTGCCCTTGGGACCTCTCTGGAACAGGAGTGCACCAGCACCGACAGAGGACGCGTCCACCTCCAACGAGAACTGCAGAGAGACATCCGAATGATGGAGGATAGAGGCTGACGTGAAGGCACTCTTCAGGCTATTGAATGCGGACTCTGCCTCGGGAGTCCACACCTTGGCGTTCATACCCTTCTTAGTAAGGTTAGAGATAGGAGAAGTCAGTGAGAAGTTCGGAATAAACTGCCTGTAAAAATTAGTAAATCCCAAAAAGCGCTGTATGGCCCTCAAGCCTTGAGGACATGGCCACTCCAGGACAGACTTTACCTTTTCAGGATCCATCTCGAGACCACGATTCGAGACGATGTAGCCCAGGAAGGGTAGAGCATCCTTGTCAAACACGCACTTCTCCAACTTGGCGTACAGACGATTATCCCTTAACCATAGCAGAACCTGACGGACATGTCTCTGGTTCGTCATAGGATCTGGGGAGAAAATCAAGATGTCATCAAGGTAGACTACAACACAAACATAGAGGAGGTCACGGAAAATGTCATTCACAAACTCCTGGAAGACCGCGGGTTCATTGCACAGGCCGAAGGGCATTACTAGATACTCATAGTGTCCATCACGGGTGTTAAATACAGTCTTCCATTCATCACCCTGGAGAATACTAGGTTGTAAGCCCCACGCAGGTCTAGTTTAGAAAAAAAATTTGCACCACATATACGATCAAACAGTTCAGAGATCAGTGGCAACGGATATTTATTCTTCACCGTGATCTGGTTTAGACCACGGTAGTCGATGCAAGGACGAAGAGAGCCATCATGCTTTTTGACGAAGAAGAACCCGGCTCCTGCCGGGAGGAAGACTTTCGTATGAAGCCCCTTTCTAAGTTCTCTTTCACATAGGAGGACATGGACAGAGCCTCTGGCAAGGAGAGGATATATCCTACCACGGGGAAGGGATGCACCAGGAATCAGTTCAATAGGGCAGTCATTCGCCTGGTGTGGGGGCAATGTCTCCAACTCCCTCTTGCTGAAGACATCCGAAAAGGCAGCATAATGACCCGGCAATCCTGCTAATGACCTAGGCAGCGAGGGCTGAGCCGAACGAATCCACACCAGGCAACGACCTTGACACTCAGGGCCCCACTGCAGAATTCCAGCCCAGAACTGGGGCATGCAGTCGAAGCCAAGGTAGGCCCAGCAACACAGGGTTAACAGCTTTGGGCAGGACATAGAATGACAGAAATTCGGAGTGAAGGGCTCCCACTTGGAGCTTCAGCGGCTTGGTCACATCTATAACTGGTTCTGGCAGAGGTAGTCCATTCACTGAGGCAACTGTCAACGGGCTCTCCAGAGGGGTGGTGGGTAATTGCAGAAGGTCCACCAGATCTCTGCGGATGAAATTAGCAGCGGATACAGAGTCCAGATACGCAGAGATCTGATGCGTTTTCTCGACGGACACTATGGTCACAGGTATGGACAATTTAGATGGAAGTCCATTTTTACCCAAGGTCGTCACTCCAAGCAACCCTAGGTTTTGGGATCTTTGGGGGCACAGGCGCACAAGATGGCCATCGAGACCGCAATAAAGACAGAGTCTGAGGATCAACATTGCCAGGACGTGTAGTAGGAGGAACAGCAGCTTGTGCCTCCTGCCGACGTGCAAGAATGTTCAACGCCTGGAGGAGTTGGTCCTGTCGAGACCGGGGGTCCAGCATATCCGCTCGCATCTCATGGGATGTCGTCATAGTCTTGAATCGACCAGTGCGGTCCATGGCCTGAGCGTACTGTCACAAAGGGTCTGTGGACCCTCTGGGCCGTACTGCCTTGGTGGTAAGGCAGCTGGCCAATAGGGAGCAGGTGAGAGTCTATAGTTCTATAGGTACCTGTGGCAGCTCAGACAGCAGAAGCGCAGGCTCGCCTGGGACTAGGCAGCAGGTAGACGTCGATGCAGCACGGCACGACTTTGGCACAGCTCAGTGCTAGACCGGGAATGTAAGAAATGCTAGGAACAGGGACAGGGACTGGAATAGGTAACACACTAGGAGGCCATCACATAGACACACTAGGGAACACAACAACGCTCAGGCATAGAACTAGGGGGCTGGACCCCTCTTATAGTGCAGGGTAACCACGGGTCAAATCACAGAATCCGACTGAGGTGAGTGGACGCGAGCGCTGGCGTCTCCTGAGGAGGAGGCTGGGGCCAGCGCTTGCCGACTCGTGGCTGCGGCTGTCAGGGGGAGGTTGGAGCTGACAGCCCACAGCCACGGACATTACATTGGATAGTGATGTCATGGGCTTCCCCAGCCGGTGTCCCGGAGCAGAGGCGCTTCTAGCACTCTGCCTGGGACTCCTGCTCTGTTCCTGACATACTGTCCATATATGGACAGTGATGTCAGGGGCTTCCCCAGAGCAGGAGTCTCGGAGCAGAGCACTAGTATAGTCTCTGCTCTGGGACTTCTTCTCTGGGAAAGCCTCTGACATCACTATCCATATATGAACAGTGAAGTCGTGGGGCTCCGTCTATGAGCGGAATCCATGGCAGAGCATTGGCAATGCTCTGGCCGGGGATTCCGCTGCAGGAGGTACCCTGATGTCTCTGCCCTTATATGGGCAGAGAAGTCGGGCTCCGGCCATGAGCGGAATCCAAGGCAGCGCATCGGCAATGCTCTGGCCAGGGATTCTGCTGCAGGAGATGCCCTGACATCACTGCCCTTATATGGACAGTGAAGTCAGGGGCTCTGACTATGAGCGGAATCCGAGGCCAGAGCATCGGCAATGCTTTGGCCGGGGTTTCCGCTGCAGGAGGTGCCCTGCCCTGACGTCACTGCCCTTATATGGACAGTGAAGTCAGGTGCTCCGTCTATGAGCGGAATCCCTGGCCAGGGCATCGGCAACGCTTTGGCCATGGATTCTGGTGCTCCAAGAGGAGTGAATGGCGAGCAGAAAGCAGATTGTTTCCTGCTCTGCCATAGTATTCATTTGTATCTGTGTCCTAAGGACGCAGACACAATTGAATGTAGCAGTTGCTGGGACAAGTCCCGTGACAGTAGTTTGCCTGGACTGTTTCTGTAAATTCGGGACAGTCCCGTCAAATTTGGGACTGTTGGTAAGTATGAAATCGTCAGTCTCGCTGACCTGACAGATTCTGGTTTCAGCGCAGGATACAGCAGCTGTGTATCCAGGATACATAGAAGCTGTATCTCAAAAATTAAACATTTTTTTAATTAAAAAAATGACAAAGTTGCACTAAAGACTATAATGAATTGTTTTTGTTAAAAAAATGTAACATCTGGCCGCACTACAAAAAATGCAACATAAAATGCCACCAAAAACGCAGCAAAATGCTATGTGTGAATCCATTCTAAGGGTATGTTCACACGCAAACTCAAAAACATCTGAAAATTTCAGACGTTTTTTAAGCCACTTGCGTTTTTCGCAGCCATTTTTGAAGCTGTTTTCAATAGAGTCTATGAAAAACGGCTCCAAAAGCTTCCCAAGAAGTGACCTGCACTTTTTCGCGGCCGTTTTTTCTTTTACACGGCCGTTTTTCAAAACTGGCGCGTAAAAAAATGGCCCGTCAGAACAGAACGCCGTTTTTCCCATTGAAATCAATGGGCAGATGTTTAGAGGTGTTCTGCTTCCCATTTATCGGCCGTTTTTACGGCATGAAAAACCGCCGAAAATAGGCCGTGTGAACATACCCTTAAGGTATAGTTACATGGTGCGGTTCAGGTGTGTGTTTTTTTGGGTGGGGGTTGCATGGATGAAACGGTCTGCGAATAGTATCTGAGGTAAAAAATATATATATATTATTTTGTATTCGAACATATCGGTTTAAAAGACACCTATTAAGGTAGAATACGCCATGCAGTTAACTTGCGCTGGCGAGATCGCAGTGCAAGCTCACATGCAATATGCTGGCTGTGATAGTAGAAAGTAGGGGCAGCGTCTTTATTTGGGTTTCTGCTATAATCACAAAAAATCCCATGCGTTGACGTGCTCCCCAATAGATTTGTGTTAGAGGAGATATTGCACTGCCTTCTAACCTGAATGTGCTTGTGCAATTATCGGCCCAAAATATGTTGCTGTGGTGTAAAGGGGGTACCTATGGTAGGCACACACTGTTATGAGGGTGCTTTTGAAGACAGATGTGACGTCCGTCTGTTGCAGTTACACACTGTTATGGGGTCATCTGTGGTAGGCTCAGACTGTTGTGGGGGCATCTGCATCAGGCACACATTGCTATGGGGTCATATGCGGGAGGTATTCGCTGTTATGGAACACCTATAGCAGGTGCAAAAACTTATATGAGGGCATCTATAGCAGGCACACAATGTTATGGGGACATCTGTATTAGGAAAACACTGGTATGGGAGCATCTGCGGTAGACAAACACTGTTATGGAGTTATTTGTTACTCTCGGGACTAGAAAAAAAATGTTTTAACACAAATGTTGCAGCACATTAAGCATTATCAATTTCCTCAAGGATGGGAATATATAGATAAAAGATTCTGCTTCTTTTGTATCCACTCCTAGTTGTGGCTTCAAAGACTGCATCAAAGGGTGAGCAACAACAGTGGGGGGCACATACCGAAACCCTTACCTTGGGCAATAAAGAGCTTGTCCTGCCCATGTTTTATACCCTTTATTTAAACCATTAACATATTTAGCAGCATTGGAAAAAACACACAAACTCCAAACACATGTAGCCATGGTTGGATGTAAGCCTAAGGTTATGTTCACACGGCCAAATTTCAGACGTATACGAGGCGTATTATGCCTCGTTTTACGTCTGAAAATACGGCTCCAATACGTCGGCAAACATCTGCCCATTCATTTGAATGGGTTTGCCGACGTACTGTGCAGACGACCAGTTATTTACGCGTCGTCGTTTGACAGCTGTCAAACGACGACGCGTAAAAATACAGCCTCGCCAAAAGAAGTGCAGGACACTTCTTTGGACGTTTTTGGAGCTGTTTTCTCATAGACTCCAATGAAAACAGCTCCAAAAACGGACGTAAAAAACGCAGCGAAAACGGCGCGAAAAACGCAGCGAAAAATGCGAGTTGGTAAAAAAATGTCTGAAAAGCAGGGTCTGTTTTCCCTTGAAAACAGCTCTGGATTTTCAGACGTTTTTGTTGACTACGTGTGAACATACCCTTAGACTTCAGGACTAAGGCCTTATAGACATGACAGGGTCCGAGTGTCGGACGATAAAAATGGCCATTTTGGACCGTTTTTCCAGGCTTTTTTGCATCCGTTCTGATTCCGTTCCGGGCCGTGTTGCCGTTTTATATGGACAGTGAAGTCAGGGACTTCTCCTGGAGCGGAGACACCGGCCACAGGGTCGGGGATTCCGGTTCAGAAGTGCCTGACGTTCACTTCTGAAGCGGAATCCCCAATCCCCGGCCACAGCGTTGCCGAAGCTGTGGCCAGGGATTGGGGATTCCGCTCCTACAGGGAGCAAAAAAATACCCTCCTCCTCCTCACATGCACTTCACACTGTGAGGATGAGAAGGAGAGAGAGTGAGCGACGGAAGACACGGCCAGTGATGGCCATGTATTACCTGGCCCCATAGATTTCTACGGGAGCCGGGTGGCCAGGAGAACAGCCGAAAATAGGGCATGTCCCATTTATTGACGGCCGGGTTTCCCTGGCCATCAAAAAATCGGTCGCGTGAATAGCCCCATTAGCGGTCTATTGTTCCTACTGCAGCCATGTGACGGCCGTTTTATGAACGGCCGTCAAACGGCCGGGAAACCCTGTCGTGTGAATAAGGTCAAACCACTGTGCCACCCTGCTAATGATTAATGCAGTAGTAACATTTCATTGCAAAGGACATAATATAATACATTCATCATGGCAGTGAAAACAAAGAGAAACTGGAATAGAGAATGGATATCCATCGGGACACCCAACTGCTATTTATATGCTGGAGAAGAGGAATCACTCTCCCTGACGTTATTAGCACGCTGCCAGGGAGAATGGTAAATCCAGTGAGATCATTAAAGGGATTGCCTAGGAATCTCCCTGTTACTGCACCCTCTAGGTATTTGACATCCGGGTCTTTTATATTGCATGGTATAAAAAAATGGAAAAAGCCATAAGAACAATACGTAAACACATCTAAATTACCCATAAAAATACAAACTGGTGAACACATATACACGGCATGCGATCGGTTAATGATTGCGACAATAAAAACGGGAAAAGTTAGACTTTGATCATTTTTTTCAATAAAACTTGTCTTATCACCCTTTACTATGCAGCTCAGTAAAGTCTATTTTTTTTATTTAAGGACCAAAATTCTGCTTTTATACACTGAAGTGCCAAATAAAAAATGCAGCGTGCACAACGAAATCTTGTTCCAAAAGGAAAAGGGCCCCCGAGCTATGCCACAACCCTCTGAGCGAGAAGGTATTGCAAGGGTCAGGGACCAGTGACCTCCCTTCACTAAAGCTTGCATTGGCAGCCATAAGACTAGGTTGGTCATTGGCCGCGGTTTTGCCAAAAACAAGTCATGTAAATGCACTCCAAAAATTCCCTATATTAGTGCTCAGCCAGAAGTGAGTGCACTCAAAAGAGTGAAAGAAGAAACACAAGTGCACCCTACTAATCAAGTGAGTGGCCATCGGAGTTACCACTATGGGTGTACTTTGCACCTATTATTTATTATAAGACGGGCACACACGTAAAATAGTTGAAGTCATCTCTCCTGACTTCTGAGATGAGGCGAGTGTGCATGTTTATTTCAATAAGCGAAGAGGAGTAAGTCCCCAAGATACCCAAAAAATTAGTATGCTGAATTCCAGCATGGCCGAGTCTTCTATCATACATTGGATCTTTACCACATCCTGAAAGAAATTTGGAATTTCCATTTTAGGTTGAATGTAGTGTTCTTCAATCTCACAGGAAAACAGATCAATTCCTGCTTCCAGGATCTTACCTTTTTATCTCCAGTGCTGAGAACCTCCAGAAACATTTAGGTTAGGGCTCCATGGCAAATTTTGGTCATGCGATGGTCACAGTAAAATTATTGGTTACCATTACCATCACACAACCCCAATGATTCCCTATGGGGGAAAAAGTTGCCGGCCAGGACCATGTCAGCAGCAAGGAATCACACGAGGTTTAGAAATCACTGCATGCCTCCCAATAGGTACACAGGGCCCTACACTGAGAATTACATGTGTGTGGAAGGGACATGGGGAGTATGAATTCTTTATAGGAATTTTAGGGATAAATAGGGAAGAGGCGGGGGGCAATTAAATGAATGTCCATCCAACAGCTGTCATGTGTAACTTCAGGGACTAAACGTTTTTAAACAACTGACTTGGGTACCAAAAGAGATGCCCTTTCTTCCTCATTATTTTTATCTATAAGCTCATCTCTCTGCAGATATAGTTTCGTTCATCAACCCTACAATTTTCCAGCCGCTGCACAGTATTTCACTAAATGTAGAGATTCCCAGAGGTAACTCCAAAATATAATAGTTTTAGGGTATGTTCACACGCAGTGACCAAAAACGTCTAATAATACGGAGCTGTTTTCAGGCGAAAACGGCTCCTGATTTTCAGACGTTTTTGTAGCAACTCGCGTTTTTCGCTCCGTATTTTACGGCCGTTATTGAAGTTGTTTTTCACTGGAGTCAATGAAAAACGGCTACAAAAACGTCCCAAGAAATGACATGCACTTCTTTTTCACGGGCGTCTTTTTACGCGCCGTATTTTGACAGCGACACGTAAAATTACACCTCGTGGGAACAGAACACTGTAAAACCCATTGCAAGCAATGGGCAGATGTTTGTAGGCGTATTAGGGGCGTTTTTTCAGGCGTAATTCGAGGCGTAAAATTCCCGAATTACGTTTAAAAACACTGCGTGTGAACATACCCTTACTCTACGAAGAACCAAGGACGGAGCTCCACTATAGCAGGGAATGAATCTAAAAAGACAAACTAAACAACAATAAGTGCAATGCAACAATACCAAGTACAATACGACAACATTATGTACAAAACAACACAACAATATCAGGTACGATACAACAGTAGCAAGTACAATTGAACAATATCATGTACAAGACAACAATACCAAGTACAATAAACAATATCAAGTACAATACAACAGTCGAAAGTATAATAGGACAATATCAAGTATAATACAACAATATCAAGTACAATACAATAGCAAATACGACAATAGCAAATTTGCAATACAACAATATTAAGTACAATCAGGGCCGCCATCAGCACAGGGCCCGTTCCCTTCTCCTAACTAACTCTGGTCTCTTCTTCACAGGACTGATGCCAGATAGCGTCATGACGTTATGTGCGGCGTCATGACGTTATATGCACTGCCGCACATAGCGTCGTGGCGCTACCCAGCATCAGTCCTTTAAAAAATAGACCAGCATTAGTTAGGAAAAGGGAACAGGCCCAGCAATATAATGAGGCCCGTACCATTCTCCATATTAAAGGGGTTTTACTATCAGGGACATTTATGGCATATCCACAGGACCCACACCTATCTCTAGAAAGGGGCCCCCTAAACTCCGTTCTACCGCTCTGTGCTCCTGCTGATGCGTGTGATTTCCGACCATGTATGGTGACGTAAGTCCCATAGATGCGAATGGCTGTTATGAAAGCAGCGTAGCTCGCATGATACGCTGCTTCTGTAACTGCCACTCACTAATATTGGAGTTACGGAAACAGCGTAGCTCAGCGAGTGACGCTATTTTCTTGTTACATGGTCGGGAATCACAAGTGTCAACGGGAGCACAGAGCGGTAGAACGGTTTTTAGGGGGCCCCGTTCTAGAGATAGGTGCGGGACCTAGAGGTGGGACCCGCATCTATCTGACATTTATGACATATCCTGTGGATATGTCATAAATGTCCCTGATGGGAAAACACCTTTAATTTTGAGCCATGGACAGTGCGGGCCCCTGTTTCTATCTTTAGCTAGGCCCTTGTTTCTTTTTTTGGCTGGGCTTGTGAAGCAGGGCCCTGGTGCGCGGTTTGAAGAGGCGCCCAGGAAGAAGAGACGCCCGAAGAGAAGAGGAGGCGCCCAGAGACTGAAGTGGTGGAAAAGGGGTGGCCTCGGGTTCAAATTAATTTAGAGGTCTGATTGGGGGTGTAGATTAAATTATGGGTCTTATTCTGGGTTTAAATTAGGGGTCTGGGGTCTGAATTTTGGGGTTTAGGTTGGGATTCTGAATTAATTTAGGGGTCTGGTCAAGGTGTGACGCCACGGTGGAAGATCGTTGCATCTGCAGGAGCCATAAGCAGCAGTCCACACTGCAACTTTGTGAGTGACTCTGCTGTGTAAAAGCAGCAGCTTCAGTGCAATGCTTTTATTTATGCTGCCACCCATCCACCTGCCCCTCCACAGAGCCAGAGCCCCTGTCTGTTTGTATATCCCCCACTGGTTCCACTCCCGCCCTGTCACTTTCTGCTCTCTTAGCCATCTCCCCCAGGTTCACAGAGCCCCTGCCACCTAGTCTCTCCCCTTGTTCCCTGACAGAGCCCTTGCCCACATACTGTCCCTGCCCTGCCCCTCCACGGAGCTACTGCCAGTTTGTGTCTCATCCCAGTCCCCCAGAAATTTCTAATGGCGGCCCTGTGTACAATACAACAATGTAATGTACAATACAACAGTACCAAGTACAATACAGCCATATCAAATACAATACAACAATATCATGTACAATACTTTTCTACCTGACCAGCTGATGTAGCCGGTGCCAGTGCTGTTAATATATCAGTTGATATACTGAATTGGATGAATGTAGATATGGTCCAAGCTAAATTAAATAAAATAAATGTGCACAAGGCCCCGGGACCAGATGGGTTACACCCTAGAATTCTTAAAGACCCTAGAATTCTTAAAGAGCTTAGTTCAGTTATTTCTGTCCCCCTTTTCATAATATTCAGAGAATCTCTAGTGACTGGTATAGTGCCAAGGGACTGGCGCAGCGCAAATGTGGTGCCTATTTTCAAAAAGGGCTCTAGGTCTTCCCCGGGTAATTATAGACCAGTAAGCTTAACATCCATCGTGGGGAAAATGTTTGAGGGGCTATTGAGGGACTATATACAGAATTATGTGACAATAAATAGTATTATAAGTGACAGCCAGCACGGTTTTACTAAGGACAGAAGTTGTCAAACTAACCTAATCTGTTTTTATGAAGAGGTGAGCAGAAGTCTAGACAGAGGGGCCGCTGTGGATTTAGTGTTTTTGGACTTTGCAAAGGCATTTGACACTGTCCCCCATAGACGCCTAATGGGTAAATTAAGGACTATAGGTTTAGAAAATATAGTTTGTAATTGGATTGAGAATTGGCTCAAGGACCGTATCCAGAGAGTTGTGGTCAATGATTCCTACTCTGAATGGTCCCCGGTAATAAGTGGTGTACCCCAGGGTTCAGTGCTGGGACCACTATTATTCAACTTATTTATTAATGATATAGAAGATGGGATTAATAGCACTATTTCTATTTTTGCAGATGACACCAAGCTATGTAATATAGTTCAGTCTATGGAAGATGTTCATGAATTGCAGGCAGATTTAAACAAACTAAGTGTTTGGGCGTCCACTTGGCAGATGAAGTTTAATGTAGATAAATGTAAAGTTATGCATCTGGGTACCAACAACCTGCATGCATCATATGTCCTAGGGGGAGCTACACTGGCGGATTCACTTGTTGAGAAGGATCTGGGTGTTCTTGTAAATCATAAACTCAATAACAGCATGCAGTGTCAATCAGCTGCTTCAAAGGCCAGCAGTATATTGTCGTGTATTAAAAGAGGCATGGACTCACGGGACAGGGATGTAATATTGCCACTTTACCAAGCATTAGTGAGGCCTCATCTAGAATATGCAGTTCAGTTCTGGGCTCCAGTTCATAGAAAGGATGCCCTGGAGTTGGAAAAAAGACAAAGAAGAGCAACGAAGCTAATTAGGGGCATGGAGAATTTAAGTTATGAGGAAAGATTGAAAGAATTAAACCTATTTAGCCTTGAAAAAAGACGACTAAGGGGGGACATGATTAACTCATATAAATATATTAATGGCACATACAAAAAATATGGTGAAATCCTGTTCCTTGTAAAACCTCCTCAAAAAACAAGGGGGCACTCCCTCCGTCTGGAGAAAAAAAAGGTTCAAGCTGTAGAGGCGACAAGGCTTCTTTACCGTGAGAACTGTGAATCTATGGAATAGCCTACCGCAGGAGCTGGTCACAGCAGGGACAGTAGATGGCTTTAAAAAAGGGTTAGATAATTTCCTAGAACAAAAAAATATTAGCTACTATGTGTAGAAATTTTTCCTTCCCTTTTCCCGTCCCTTGGTTGAACTTGATGGACATGTGTCTTTTTTCAGCCGTACTAACTATGTAACTATGTAACCACAACTATCTATACTTTGGACAATTTGCCCACATCCGACCAGTTTTTGTTTTGTTTTTTAAATGTTGCAGTCTCATGAACCCCATTTAAAAAAGAAGTGGTCCGGTTTCACCCTCACCCTCACCCTCGGCGATCAGCTGTTATCACTGGGGGAAGCAGCGGTGAGCCACGCATTTCCCTGCAGAGGCCGTCTATTTAATTCAAGGACGTGCCGAGACCGCCAGAGCATTCTGACACATAGAGGGGTCCCATGTGGAGAACTGCCCCTTTTGACATACTTATGCCCTAATAAAGTATATGGAAAGCGTTTGTACCGATAGGACAACCAGTCCTATATGTGTTACAACAATGGAGCAAACGTCAATCAGTTTGAAACAGATTGGTTTAGAATTAGTTTCAATGGGAACTGTGTAATGCGTCATTTCCCTCACAGATTCCAGCTGCAATGGATCACACTGTGATCAGCTTATCTTCTGGGGACCCTTCTAACAAAAGGGGATTGTCCAAAGCCGATAACCCCTTTAAGGTCTTCGACTTGTCTTTAACTGAAGGAAGATTCATTTTCTTAGCTGCATAGAGATATATAATTCATGCATAGCGAGCTGTAAGATGAGGATCTGCGGTTAATCATGTAGTAACCGTGCCGCAGATTTATGGGCACCTGACTGTAGTTCACCAGGGAACATCCAAATCAAAACACAAGTAACCACTGCTTATAATAGACATTGTCTCTGCTGGGAATTTAACACCTGTACACAATGGAGCCTTTAGTCATAGGCATTTACAGCCACCAAATACTGACAGAATCTGACTTTGCTCCATCTGGATACTTATGTGTATATTATCCAAGAATTTGAGATTTAATTCCGACCAGATAGCAAAACATTAATGCAGCCAGGATTGTGTCACAATGCGGGGTGTGGACCCACTGGGCCGTAACGCGAAGCGGGATGGCAGCTGCCCAACAGGTATAGTACAGAGTCTATAGTCCAGAAAGGGTACCTGAGGCAATGTAGACAGTAGCAAGGCAGGCTCGGCTGGGACCAGGCAGCAGGAAGACGTCAGGCGTGGAGTAGCGAAACAGGCGTGGAATACAGCACAACATGACAACCGCTCAGCACGGCACTAGATCAGGATATCACGGGATACAGGATACAGGATACAGGAACAGGGAACACTTGGGAACTGGAAGACACTAGAAGACATTTGCAAGACAAACTTTGGGTAACGAACAACGGTCAGGCAAAGAACAAGAGGCAGAGCCCTTTTTATAGTCCAGTGGCATTTTGGGCTAGATTGCAGACTTCCTGCAATTATGCGCGCACTGGCGCTTTAAGACCGTGCACGCGCGGGCGCGCGCGCCCTGCGGGAGACCGTCTCGATACCAGGAAGTAAGCGTCGGTGCCTCATTGGGGGACGACGCTGCAAAGAACACAGATCTCCATGGCCACGGCCGTCGAGGGGTAAGTTAGAACGACTGGCCGTGACCATTGACGTTACAGTATCCCCCCTCTTCTTGAGACCAGAGCGGGAGTGAAACTTCATCATGAGGACAGGTGCATCGATGTTCTCCTCTGGCTCCCAAGACCTCACTACTGGACCGAACCCCCTCCAATCCACCAAACAAAACGTCCTTTCTCCCACCTTCTTGGTGGCCAGAATCTCCCTTATTTCGAAAGTCCCTGACGAGCCGCCAGGGGCCACTGCAGAACTAGGAGTCCTGGAGTAGCGGTTCAGGACCACGGGCTTCAGCAAAGAGACATGGAAGGAGTTAGGGATCTTGAGGGTAGGAGGCAGCCGCAGCTTGTAAGACACCGGGTTAATCTGTAGCAGGATTTCAAAGGGTCCGAGGAACCTAGGGGCAAATTTGCAGGACGGCACCCTCAGCCAGATATTCTTCGAAGACAACCAGACCCTCGTACCTGGAAGAAACTGAGAAGGAGCCCGTCTTCTTGTATCTGCCTTTCTCTTCATGCGGTCCACCGCCAGCAGAATAGAAGATCGGGTCTGTTGCCATATTTGCAGAAAGTCCCTGAAGGTAGAGTCAGCTGCAGGTACCTGGGACATAGTAGAGACAGGAAGAGGTATTCGAGAGTGTTGGCCGTAGACGATTAAGAATGGACTGGAGGTGGTGGACTCACTAGTGTGGCTATTGTAGGAGAACTCTGCCCACGGGAGCAGCTTCACCCAGTCATCATGCCGTCTGGAAACAAAGTGACGCAGATAGTTCTCCATAATCTGGTTAACCCTCTCGACTTGCCCATTGGATTGGGGATGATAGGCTGAAGAGAAGTCGAACTTTACACCAAGGAGACCGCAGAGTGATCTCCAAAACTTCGAGGTGAACTGGACCCCTCGGTCCGAGACAATATGCAGGGGCAAGCCGTGCAGACGGAAGATGTGTTGAATGAAGAGATCGGCCAATCGCGCAGCAGAAGGCGGACCAGTCAAGGGAAAAAATGAGCCATTTTAGGAAATCGATCCACCACCACCCAGATCACACTGCAACCCGCAGAGAGGGAGGTCCGTGACAAAGTCCATTGCAACATGCTGCCAGGGAGCAATGGGCACAGGCAGTGGTTGGAGCAGACCAGCTGGTCTGGAGTGGGCAACTTTATTTGCTGTGCATACCGTACATGAGGAGACAAAGTCCATGACGTCTTTGTGCGGCGTGGGCCACCAGAACTGGCGGGCGATTAGATCTTGGGTCTTACGACCAGGTCTTGGAACTGTGACCCCAGCGAAGGATTCTTCCTCTGACTGCCAGACGCACAAAAGTCCTTCCCAGACGAATGTCTCTAAGTTGCAGAGGGTTTACAGAGAAGATGCAGGAAGGATCAATGATATTCTGTGGGGACTCTACAGTGTCCTCTAGACAAGGCACCGGCCCTCTCATTCTTGTCGGTAGTGGAGTTCGAACCGGAACCGAGCAAAGAACAACGACCACCTGGCTTGACGAGGATTCAACCGCTGGGCCGTCCGTATGTAGGTCAGGTCAGGTTCTTGTGATCCATGAAGACCAGGATAGGATGGAATGCGCCTTCCAGTAGGTGTCTCCACTCCTTCAGAGCCAGCTTGATGGCCAGTAACTTCTGATCCCCAATCGTGTAGTTGCGCTCTGCGGAAGAAAACAGCTTAGAATGGTAGCCACACACCACAGTCTTGCCCTTCGAACCTTTCTGGAACAACAATGCACCAGCACCGACAGAGGAAGTGTCCACCTCTAACGAAAACTGTAGGGACACATCAGGGTGGTGAAGAATAGAGGCTGACGTGAAGGCTTTTTTTAAGGATTCAAATGCGGCTTCTGCCTCCGGAGTCCACACTTTGGCGTTCATACCCTTTTTAGTGAGGGTAGGGATAGGAGCTGTCAAAAATGAGAAGTTGGGAATGAACATCCGGTAGAAGTTGCCGAATCCCAGGAAGGGTTGTATGGCCCTTAAGCCTTGAGGGCGTAGCCACTCAAGGACAGCCTTTACCTTCTCAGGGTCCATCTTGAGACCCTGATCGGAGAAGATGTAGCCCAGGAAGGGAAGAGACTTTTTTTCAAACACACACTTCTCCAGCTTGGCATAAAGATGATTCTCTCTTAAACGAAGCAACACCTGGCAGACATGACTCTGATGAGTTACTGGATCTGAGGAAAAAATCAATGTCATCGATATACACCACAACACAAACATAAAGGAGATCACGAAAAATGTCATTGACAAATTCTTGAAAAACCGCGGGGGCGTTACACAAGCCGAAGGGCATAACTAGGTATTCATAATGCCCATCACAGGTTCCCGGATGTCGATGGAGTAGGACGCACGGTTCAGAGCTCCTCCACTAATCAACCTCACAACTGCGGTTAATCTTGGATTTAGCCTCCCAATACACCCGCAAGATGGTGAAACGCACATCTAAGAAGCCAGAGAGTAAGTTGGCACCCTCAGGAGTGCTAAATACTGGGACTCTGGACGCATTCCTCCGCTCAGACCCACAGGCGGAACAGACGCCATTACTAGAGCCTCCTTTGGATATGGCCTCACAGGCTTCCTGGTGTCCGTCGGAACCTCTGGAGGGGGACCCCATTACAGATTCGGCACGATCCCTCTCACCGGAGCTAAATAGGTCTCCGTCCGCTGCGCAGCTCCCCGTCCTGGGACTTGGAGATGACAGCGTGGTCGACCGGCCGCCATCTTTGGATGTCCCCTTAACATGCTCAGAGGGACCGCATGCTTTCCTGGCGGACACCTCTTCACAGCACAGAGACTCTCAGGTCAGTGACTTACCATTCACCCTAGAGAATTTTCCACTCTTACCTAAACCTCCGAGACCTCAAAGGGACGAGATCCCCCTCTCCTCTAAACGTTCTAGAGACCGGAGGAGATCGGCACGTGACTCGGAGCTGGAAACTCCCTCCATCTTGACCCTGCCACCACCATGTGGCCGGGACTCAGATTCTCAGGCATGGCTCTCTTCTAAAAGACAAGACTGGCACTCCCTCCTCTGCCAGCTTCCTACTAGAGAGGATTTCAAATCCCTTATAGCAGAGGTGAAAGACACCTGTAGTGCTGCCATTGCAGCCATACGTCAGGACATACACTACCGCTCAAAAGTTTAGGGTCACTTAGAAATTTCCTTATTTTTGAAAGAAAAGCACAGTTTTTTTCAATGAAGATAACATTAAATTAATCAGAAATGCACTCTATACATTGTTAATGTGCTAAATGACTATTCCAGCTGCAAACGTCTGTTTTTTTAATGCAATATCTACATAGGTGTATAGAGGCCCATTTCCAGCAACCATCACTCCAGTGTTCTAATGGTACATTGTGTTTGCTAACTGTGTTAGAAGGCTAATGGATGATTAGAAAACACTTGAAAACCCTTGTGCAATTATGTTAGCACCGCTGTAAACAGTTTTGCTGTTTAGAGGAGTTATAAAACTGACCTTCCTTTGAGCTAGTTGAGAATCTGAAGCATTACATTTGTGGGTTCGATTAAACTCTCAAAATGGCTAGAAAAAGAGAGCTTTCATGTGAAACTCGACAGTCTATTCTTTTTCTTAGAAATGAAAGCTACTCCATTCGAGAAATTGCCAAGAAACTGAAGATTTCCTACAACGGTGTGTACTACTCCCTTCAGAGGACAGCACACACAGGCTCTAACCAGAGTAGAAAGAGAAGTGGGAGGCCCCGCTGCACAACTGAGCAACAAGACAAGTACATTAGAGTCTCTAGTTTGAGAAATAGACGCCTCACAGGTCCTCAACTGGCAGCTTCATTAAATAGTACCCGCAAAACGCCAGTGTCAACGTCTACAGTGAAGAGGCGACTACGGGATGGTGGTCTTAAGGGCAGAGTGGCAAAGAAAAATCCATATCTGAGACTGGCTAATAAAAGGAAAAGATTTATATGGGCAAAAGCACACAGACATTGGACAGAGGAAGATTGGAGAAAAGTGTTATTGACAGACGAATCGAAGTTTGAGTTGTTTGGATCACACAGAAGAACATTTGTGAGACGCAGAACAACTGAAAAGATGCTGGAAGAGTGCCTGACGCCATCTGTCAAGCATGGTGGAGGTAATGTGATGGTCTGGGGTTGCTTTAGTGCTGTTAAAGTGGGAGCTTTGTACAAGGTAAAAGGGATTTTGAATAAGGAAGGCTGTCACTCCATTTTGCAACGCCATGCCATACACTGTGGATAGCGCTTGATTGGAGCCAATTTCATCCTACAACAGGACAATGACCCAAAGCACACCTCCAAATTATGCAAGAACTATTTAGGGAAGAAGCAGGCAGCTGGTATTCTATCTGTAATGGAGTGGCCAGCGCAGTCACCAGATCTCAACCCCATAGAGCTGTTGTGGGAGCAGCTTGACCGTATGGTACGCAAGAAGTGTCCATCAAGCCAATCCAACTTGTGGAACGTGCTTCTGGAAGCATGGGGTGTAATTTCTACCGATTACCTCAGCAAATTAACAGCTAGAATGCCAAAGGTCTGCAATGCTGTAATTGCTGCAAATGGAGCATTCTTTGACAAAAGCAAAGTTTGAAGGAGAAAATTATTATTTCAAATAAAAATCATTATTTCTAACCTTGTCAATGTCTTGACTATATTTTCTAGTCATTTTGCAACTCATTTGATAAATATAAGGCTGGGTTCACACGACCTATTTTCAGGCGTAAACGAGGCGTATTATGCCTCGTTTTACCTCTGAAAATAAGGCTACAATGCGTCGGCAAACATCTGCCCATTCATTTGAATGGGTTTGCCGACGTACTGTGCAGACAACCTGTCATTTACGCGTCGTCGTTTGACAGCTGTCAAACGACGACGCGTAAAAATACAGCCTCGTCAAAAGAAGTGCAGGACACTTCTTTCAGACGTAATTTGAACTCAATGAAGCACAGCTCAAAATTTACGGCTGTCAGAGAAGCCTCGCAAAATTCGAGGAGGAGCAATTACGTCTGAAACGAGGCAGCTGTTTTCTCCTGAAAACAGTCTGTCATTTCAGACGTAAAAGCCTGCTGCCGTGTGAACATACCCTAAGGGTATGTGCACACACACTAATTACGTCCGTGATTGACGGACGTATTTCGGCCGCAAGTCCCGGACCGAACACAGTGCAGGGAGCCGGGCTCCTAGCATCATACTTATGTACGATGCTAGGAGTCCCTGCCTCGCTGCAGGACCACTGTCACGTACTGAAAACATGATTACAGTACGGGACAGTTGTCCTGCAGAGAGGCAGGGACTCCTAGCGTCGTACATATGTATGATGCTAGGAGCCTGGCTCCCTGCACTGTGTTCGGTCCGGGACTTGCGGCCGAAATACGTCCGTCAATCACGGACGTAATTAGTGTGTGTGCACATACCCTAAGTGTGAGTTTTCATGGAAAACACAAAATTGTCTGGGTGACCCCAAACTTTTGAACGGTAGTGTACAAGTCACACATAGAATGGAGACGTTAGAGGAAGATCATGACTCCACTCGCCAATATATTTCCCGACTACAATCCGTGGTTGTGGCCCAAAACACGGCTCTCTCTGATTACCATAATCATCTGGAGGATCTCGACAATAGGGGTCGGCGCCATAACATCAGGATCCGAGGTGTACCTGAAGCTACACATGATGAAAATGTGAAACATGTTCTGACGACCATTTTTAATACTGTTATAGGAGCGCCTGCTGATCATATTATCAAGTTAGACAGAGCTCATAGAGCCCTGCGGCCAAGAGGGGCTTCGACCCTACCTCGAGATATCATCTGCTGTGTTACGGACTTTGAGCTGAAGGAAACCATTATGGCTAAAGCCAGAAATCAACGTGCCATTGAATATAGAGACTCTACTATCCAACTGCTACCTCACCTATCTTGGATTACATTACACAAGCGGAGACAACTACTCCCGCTGATCTCCATCCTGAGAGATACTAACATCCTATATCGCTGGGGATTCCCATTCAGTCTCACAGCCAGATGAGATGGACGCTCTGCAGTTCTCAGGTCACCTATGGATGTACAAGCCTTCTGTGCCACTCTGGATATTCCAGCACCGAAGCTACCTAGCTGGGATCTTACCCTACCCCCGCCACCTCCCCCGCCTGTCTGCCACAAAGTATCACCAAAGAAGAAATCCACCATACCAAGGGGCTCTACTTTCGACAGCGTACGCAAGTCTCCATCCCGGAGATGAAGATCTTGTTCCTGGAGGCTATTACTCGTAATTGCACTGACCAGTGCACAGACCGCATTGAATTTTTTCTTTATTTCTATGTTGTGTGTTATTTCCTTTTGCTTTGTATTTTACTCATGTAGGTTGTTGTGGAGGGCCATCACACCAAGTCATATCAGATTTGGCCGCTCCTGGAGCAAGGGTTGATAAGTTTGGCTCCGACTACATCGACTTCTAGGGGTTCTTATCCCCTATGGAGACGATACATTTTCCTAGTGCATCTCATGCATCTAGTGTTCTCACTGTTGGTTTTGCATTGGAATTTCTTGAATTTCTTAGTCTTCATATGGAATGTAATCTCCATTCATAGTCACTTGATTGACTTGATAGCGCAATGTCACTATATGTGTTTATTGCTATTATTTTTTTTATTTTTATTTTTTTCTGTCTGTGTCTCCCCTATCCCTCCCCTTCTTTCCTTGGAATCTGGTTCTCTACTAGGAGATATATTTGTAAGCATGGAACTGGATTGCTGGAGATGAGCTGCAGCCTCCTACCATCCCGCTATAGATGCAGGTTGGCCCCTTCTTCGGGATTTATATTAATGTTTGATTTACTGCTTTTGGATCTGTCATGGCGCATATAGTTTCCTTGAATGTTAAGGGCCTAAACTCTAATGTCAAGAGGAGATTGGCGCTCTGAAAACTGAAATATTTGAAGGCGGATATTGCCTTCCTCCAGGAAACGCACCATGACAGATCGGGTTCTTTTAAATTTGCCATGCCCCATTTTCCATTGGTATATACGGCTATGCAAAATAAGAAGAAGGCCGGGGTTGAAATTCTGGTCTCTAGAGATTGCCCGTTGCAAGTTAGTAAGTCCATTGTGGACCCGCTAGGAAGGTATATTATTCTTGTGGGGACACTGAGAGGTGTTCCTCTTACGTTATGTAATGTATACGCCCTGAACACCTTACAGGTCCCTTTTTTAGAGAAAGTATTCGCCAAACTCTCCCGCCTCCCGTCCAGCACTCTCATCATAGGTGGAGACTTTAATCTCCCCCTCTCCGACGTGATGGACAGGCAGTCCCTCACTACGCCCATGCCACCATCGGATTTACGCCGACATACATCAGCATTTCGCCGATTGATCCATAAATATATATTATATGATCTATGGAGAGTCACTAATCCTTCGGCTAAACAATACACCTTCTATTCCCACCCGCATAATACTCATACTCGGATAGATTTATTTTTGGGTAACATACCGGGCCTACACTCAACATCCTCAGCTGACATTGGCCTTATCACATGGTCGGATCATGCACCGATTGTGTTTCACCTCCGTGCAGATTTACGGCATATTAGACAATGTCACTGGAGACTAAACGAAAGGTTACTTAAATACCCGATACATAGGGAGGCTCTTAAAACTCACATTGACTCATATTTTACCCTCAACAAAAACTCCGTCCCTACGTTATCCACGATATGGGAAGCCCATAAAGCAGTTCTCCGGGGGCATTGTATCTCTATTTCCTCTCGCCTCAAACGGTACACGAAACAACAGCAGGTAGACCTGACAGCGACTCTTGCTACCCTAGAACACAAAATGTCCCTGTCTCCTTCTACATCCACTCTCTGTCGTATTATTGAGACACGGAGTAAATGGAAGGATCTCTCTGTAGCCAAGGTGGAATGATTACTATTATACACTAAACAATGGTACTATGAACGGGGGAACAAGGCACACTGTTGCTTGCAGCACAACTGCGTAATAAACAATCACACTCGGCCCCGTCAGCGCTTAAAGATTCGCAAGATCAATTGCTCTTCAACCCTACCCAGCAGGCCAATATTTTCTACCAATATTATACAAAGTTGTATTCTCTCCCGTCTCAACTCCCTACAGACCCCGTACCCGAACCCAGCGTTTCTCGGAATATTTAAAATCCTGCTCTCTCCCTACCCTTAGAGCGCCGGATGCCGCTATGCTCAATGCACCTATTTTATTAGAAGAACTACAGGATACTGTCAAAGATCTCCCTAATGGTAAATCCCCGGGCCCTGATGGCTTCTCCTATTTATATTACAAAGTCTTTCAGGACTCTCTATCTCCACACATGTTAGATCTCTTTAATTCCTTCCTGTCGGGGGAGAAGATCCCCTCCTCTATGCTTCATTCCTTTATCACGGTTATTCCTAAACCGGGGAAGGACCACTCTGATTGTTCTAACTATAGGCCGATATCTCTGCTGAATGCGGACTTAAAAATATTTACCAAGATTCTGGCTAATAGGCTGGGCTCCCTTCTACCCGGGTTGATCCACAAGGATCCGGTGGGATTTGTTATGCATAGACAAGCGGGAGACAACACTAGACGTACTATAGACCTGATAAACGTTCTCAATAAATCAGAATCACCGGGCCTACTTTTAAGTCTAGACGCCGAGAAAGCCTTTGATCGGTTAGATTGGTCCTTCCTCTTCGCTACCTTAGCAACGTTAGGTATCTCTGGCCCTTTTCTTAATGCGATACGTGCATTATACTCCTCCCCGAATGCAATGGTAAAATTACCACATGCCACCTTTCTATCTTCAATGGTACCCGTCAAGGCTGCCCTCTAACCCCCCTCCTGTTTGTGCTATGCGTAGAGCCATTGGCTTCCTGTATCAGGAGAAATTCGGATATTCAGGGAATTATGGTAAGAGATAGGGAATTCAAAATATCCCTATTTGCCGATGATGTCCTCCTGACTCTACGCAACCCACAAATTTCCTTGCCCAACTTACATTCGGTCCTAAGGGAATATAGTCTCCATTCGGGATATAAGATTAATAATTCTAAGACGGAAGCTTTGCCGATTAATCTTACCCCGTCACTTATATCGACCCTGCAGTCCTCCTTTAAGTATACTTGGAAAACGGACACAATAAAATACATAGGTACTTAGATTTCTAGCTCCTATTCCTCCCTGTATAAATATAACTATGCCCCTTTTTTTCAAGACATACATTTTTTATCTAGGTGGTCTGTCCTGCCCCTGTCTTTTTTCGACAGAGTGTCTGCGGTTAAAATGACTATTTTGCCAAAATACCTGTACCTTTTGGAAACGCTTCCGGTATCTATACCACGAAAGGATATGTGCAAGTTTCAAACGACTCTCTTGAAATACATTTGAGCGGGTAAACGGCATAGAATCTCATGCTCAGTCATGCTTTCGACTGTTACATCGGGTGGCTTAGCTGTCCCAGATGTCTATCGATATTACCTAGCGGTACATCTACGTAGGATCCGATGCTGGACCTCGTTACGAGCATATAACAAATGGACTGAGATTGAGAAGCTATGGATCGCACCTACACACTCGAATGCTTTGTTGTGGTCTTGAGCTGCAGATACTCTGTCGATGCCCCTCCTTAACTCAATGACGTTCACTAGGAATATTTGGAAACTGTCTAATATGAAGTATTCTTTGTCCTCCTTAAAATCCCTAATGACACCCTTCTTATTTAATCCCTCCTTACCCGAGAGCCTTACTGCAAGAATGACCCAACCTTGGTCAAGAGCTGGTCTATTCTATTTTGCCGACATTGTAGACCACTGTCAGCGAACTATTTTACCATTTCCAACGTTGCAATCTAAATACAACTTACCAGATAACTCTAGTTATATACAAATTACCCATTATGCCAATTCTCTGCTAGCTGACACTTGTTTTTCTAAACCCACACCCTTTGAAATGCTCTGTAAAATGACCGTCTCAACTAGGGGTTTAATATCTGCGATATATGCTATCCTCTCCAGCTCGTCTCCTGCAGTTGCCAAGCATGGATACATGGTTAGGTGGGAGACTTACCTGGGTAGGGAGCTCCCCATGTCGCTGTGGCAAATCATCTGGTCCCAAGCGGCGAAGTCATCCCTCTGTGCTGCCTATAAAGAGAACCAATATAAGATTTTGATGCATTGGTACCACACTCCGGAATTCCTCCATCGAATTTTTCCTTTGGTATCGGATAGATGTTGGAGATGCCGCAGCGACATGGGGACCCTTCCTCACATCTTCTGGGACTGTCGATTGTTGCGCCCTTTTTGGAGGGAGGTTGGAGACCATATTCATAAGGTTATGGAGGATAGACTCCCATTGCAAGCTCTGACCTATCTTCTCAATGTGCCACCCAGGGGTTGGGGAAAACTCCGGTCCCGATTGCTTCTTCATATACTCACTGCCGCAAAATGTCTTATTGCGGCTCATTGGAAACGCATTACTCCTCCTACGCTGACTGCCCTTCATAACAGAATTAGAGAAGTTAGGAGAATGGAATCACTGACAGCCTCACTGAACAATCGCATGGAATGCTTTACAAGTGTGTGGAAGCCGTGGAACATGTATGATTCCTCTAGCCCACCATGATATGGTTCAATGCTCTCACTGTACACTTCTTGGATACAATAGGTAGAATATGATATCTCCTAGGTTCCTCTTTCCCTTACCTTCTCCTTACCCTTGAATATCTGTCTATTGTCATGTTAAAACTGTTTAAACCTTTTCTTACATTATGCATGCAGAGGATACCGGTGGGAAGTAGCATAAAGTGAAGCTTCTTATTCATTACTGTACATTCCGAGCTGAAAATAGCCACATCAATGTTCGTATAACACAAAGGACATCCTTAGAAATTCAGTTAAATGTGTCCTCATTCTCTATTGTTGTTATACTGTGTTGAACTTTGTATGGAGGATCACTGTAATGTACAAATTTTATTTTCCTATCCAATTTTGTTTACACTGTTGTATTTGATACTGCTTTCTTTACATCAATACAAATAAAAAAATATATAATAAAAAAAAAAAAAAAAAGCAGTCTTCCACTCGCCAATGGATACCTGTTCTTCAACGTGATCTGGTTGAGGCCTCGGTAGTCAATGCAGGGTCGGAGGGATCCATCCTTCTTCTTGACAAAGAAAAACTTGGCTCCGGCCGGGGATGAGGATTTACGAATGAAGCCTCTCTCCAAATTCTCTTTAATGTAGGACAAAGACTGGTTCTCTGGCAAAGAGAGAGGGTACACTCTAACGCGAGGAGGGGACGACTCAGGAACCAAGTCGATCAGACAATCATATGCTCGATGTGGCGGCAAGGTCTCAGCTTCCTTCTTATTGAAGACATCAGATAACTTAGAGTAACAAGAAGACAATCCTGCCAATGACTGATGCGGGGGAGGCTGTGGTGGCTGGATATGACCCAGACAGCGGTCGAGACACTTGGGACCCCACTGGAGAACCTCTCCAGAGTTCCAGTCCAGGACTGGGACGTGTAGACGGAGCCAAGGCAAACCCAGCAGCACAGGGTTGACGGCCTTGGACAGGACAAACAGGGAGATGAGCTCCGAATGCAAAGCTCCCACTTGAAGTCTTAATGGCTTGGTCACTGACAAAACTGGGGCAGGCAATGGCAGTCCATCTACCGAGGCAACGATCAACAGCCTCTCCAGCAGGACAGTGGGCAACTGAAGAAGATTCACAAGGTCTTGGCAGATGAAATTGGCTGCAGAGCCAGAGTCCAGGTAGGCAGAGACCGGATGGTGCCTCTCGCCAGCAATGTTGGTCACGGGAATTAACAGTTTGGAGGTGGAGGGTTGAGGGAACCCCATGTGTGTAACATGACTCATGGCGGCAAGAGAAACTCTGTGTACTGCCAACTACATCATATGGAAGACGCCACTAGGGAGAGCTCAGTGCATAATTATTTATTTAGCTCCTATTGAGTTCAATGGGAGCTGCATAAATCCATTGTAACGTCCACTGTGTTGTCTAACCTCTTGACTACTCCACAGAGGAGAGTAGTAGCTGGCAGCAGATACAGGTAGGCAACAGGTAGCTGGAATACTGGATACAAGTTGATACCAGATTACTGGACTCAGGCTGGTGCTGGATTACTGGATACAGGCAGTGGCCCCACAAGTAAAGGACACAGGATACAGGACACAGGATACCGACTGGTAACGGACACAGGATATCGACTGGTAACAGACACAGGATATGGAACCTTTGCAGGATAACACAAGGTTAGTACAACGTTTCTCAGGCACTGGGGCGGTGGGAATGTCCAACTATATAGCCCTGAGTGTACAGAGATATGCCGGGGACACTTTACTGGTGCATGTGCTGGCCCTTTAAGATACCACCAGAGTGCACACCCTACGGGCACCAGAAGCAGGTGGCAGGTCAGGCCGCATCCCAGGGAAGGAGGGAGACGCTGGCGGTGAGTATATACTAACTGATGGCTGCAGCCACTCGGGGGAGGGGAGATGCCGGTGGCCTGCGCCCGTCGGCGCTACATCCATTTGCAATAGTGGTGACTACAGGCTGCCAGAATTTTAGCAAATAAAGCTGCCATGCTACTATTTCTCCTGATGTCACCAATAACATGCATACTTGGCTCAGTCGAGTGTGCATGTTTATTTCAATGGGGAAAGTGTGCAAGAAGAATCCTTCTGTCCCCCGAGGTCTGCCGTTAGTTGAGAGTTGGGAGACCCCCATACACATAATAATGTCAAACAATCCAACCGAGATCAGCGGGTTCAATGGAAACCAAGGGACTGTAAAGATATATTATAAAATGAAACTGAACAGAATTGTAAAGTGAGATTATATGCACTTTATGCATCACTTCCAGCTTGGCCCCTTGAAAAATAGTATGACTGTTATACAGCAAAGTAATGCCGCACTCCACCCCACCCTGGCCCCGATGACTAGTCTAGAACAATGTATTCAATTATTACTGTAATTTCAATAAGGTTCTAGAGACATGTCATAGGTTTATATTAGCGGGTGTCCAGGGGCTGACACTCTTGACTGTTTACAAGAATGAAGTAGTAGAATCACTCGGCTAGGCCTCTTTGGTTTGCATTTTTCCAGCTTTCAAGGGAAAGGGGCAGAAAATCCCATGTATTCCTCGGATGGAAGGCTCAAACGTAATGTAAACAGAGCCTAACGTGGCAGGATTACCAATGTATCCCAATTGACTAATAAAGCCAAGTCAGCCCATGTATAATAGGGCTGTTGCTATACAATAGCCCAAATGAACCAAACAAAAAAACAAATAAATAAAATAAAGACGCTGTAATAAATGACCATATTTATGTACATTATTCTTTTACCCTTGGGAAAAGCTTCTTATTTTTTATAGAGCTTCCCTTTAACTGTGAACAATCCTGTTAGAGCCTGTCTGATGTCCTGCTAGATTTTAGACCCGGGCCACACCTAGACTTTTTGTAGCGCAACTGAGTGACAGCTGCAGTCCACAAGATTACATGAAACGCAATGTATTTATTTGGACTGCAGCTGTAGCTCAATAGTTGAAATTAATCAGTAGCGCTACAAAAAGTCTAGGTGCAGCCCTGGCTTGAGGATGAGGCCACACATAACAGTCGTGCTGCAGCCGAATACCGGTCCAGCATGCTCATTGATGTCTGCACAGTTTTTTGCTCAGATTTGCAGTCATAAACAAACTGAACAGCGACATGTAGTCACCCTAAAAGAAGTAAGTACTGTAGCAGTACAGCTACTGGACAGTGCAGAAACTCAGGTTTTAAGCAACCAGGGAGCATGTACAGCAGAGAGGGTTTTCTCTGCTATTGCTTGGGTGTAAAGCCTGGAATAGGGCCTGGTTTGCTGGAGTGTGAAGGAGAAGGGCGGCTTCCACTCCATACAAACAGTGCATGTCTTGGGCTGTCTGATGAGCCTAGTTAGGCTTCACCTGAGACGGCTCTTTAATTCAGGTGTGTACAGTTCACACAGGGCTCTCAGTCTGGGGAAGACAGGCATGCTAGCCTGTGAGAGCCACCACCGTGTGAGGTAAAACTGAAGGTTTTGAGGTGCTGGGCACAAGACTCAGTGTCTCGTAGTGAGGGACACTGAATGTGTTAGTTAGAGGCTGGACGGCCTAGGGTTTATTTTGTATGTTTATTGTTGTACCACTGATTGCTGTTGTGAAGACAATAAAGCTAGCTGCGGCTGGTTTAAACCTTTTACTCAAGGAGTTGGAGTGAACTTTCTATGTGTGCCAACCATCTCACCTGGGAGATGGCGATCCCATGAGCTAAGTGGTCCCCAGGATGTCACAGTACCTAACCTAATCACTATTTCTTTATTTTCCAAATTAAAAAGTTTGAATCTGAGATCATATCTGTTTATGTATAGTCTATGAATTTCTGTCCACTAGATGGCAGTCTTACCTATTATTTATAATAGACAATCCATATCTAGTAACTGGTTTCCTTCTATAGCATCTTTTCTTCTTTTCTGAGAATTGAGAGGAAGATGTTAAAAAAGATTCATGTTTGTGAAAATCTTCGGAGGCGAGTCCTCATCAGACTGATCTTTTAACACATTGGATAAGATGCAGGACTACACAGTGTTCTATTTGTCTGTCAAATGCATATAATACAGATTAGCAAGGCTCACGGACATAGCTACAGGGGGTGCAGAGGTAGTAGTAGGATTGCCGTAAGGCCGGTAAACCACTAACCCAGACTGCATTTATATTGGGAGGGCCGGTGGCTGTAAAAAATGTTTTAAGGCAATAGCAAGTGACATTAATTCAAATAACTTTTTAGTTGGATCGGATACTCTTTGTTTGCCAGGCCCGCCCAGCCCTAGGGACATCAACAACTTTAAGACTGTCAAGTATAGGATTAGCGCTGGTGGGAGATTGCAGTGGGAAAGGGAGTACCCTTCAGTGTGATGTCATGCCCTTGCCCTCCAAAACCACAACCACTTTTCCCATGTTAGGATATGTTTACACGTGGTAAAAAAGGTGGCAACCCTATGTAGCAGTTGCACATTGGCCCTGCTGTCGTCTAAAGGGGCCCATAGACTTCTCTGCCACATAAAAATACACCAGTATTACAAATGGATCATGGTAGGAGGGGTGCCCTTTTACAGATATGACATTTGAGCCCCGGAGCTTCAAGTTACACCTATGGCAGAGCCCTACACCCAGTTTTTTGTAGTTTGATATGGCAGGGCTGGCTCATTGGGCCTGGGAGACAAAGTTGTAGTGTGCCATGCTGTCTACCACACCCTTAAACCCACCCAGTGACCCGTAGCCACGCTATATTTTAACTCAATAGCTAGCCACATATGAGCTTTCTGCTTGTCAACGATTTAGATGAGAAAAGTTTATGGATGTGACATATTGATGAGTATACCTTCAACGCAAATATGTGACATATGCCACCGTAAAGGCATACAGTGGCATATGTCAATCATAGGCTTCCATAGTAAAAGACACAAAACGGTATACGTTTTTGTACTGTATCCCTCTGAATAGAATAGCGCATTCAATTTTGCAATGCAACGAGTGAATAGTGGTTTTTAGATATGTTTGGCGTATGCCCAGACGTAGGGCTCTAATGGATGAACGGAGTGCTTTATGTCTCTGTCCATATATGATGGGCTGATGGTCATTACTGTGAGTGGGGGGCTGATGGTCATTTTACTGTGAGTGAGGGCTGATGGTCTTCAAGTGGTTTCCACCTCTGACCTCCAATTGAAATTTATAGGAGGCAGAAAATAACTGAGGCGCTCGTTTGGAGTGCTTTTTTGCCTGCATCTTTTGCATTACATTCAACGGCTTAAAAAAACGCTCAAAAAAAGTCAAATAACGCTGTTGATTCATAAACTGCCTCAAAATTCCTGAAGGTGGGGCAGTTCAGTTCGTTGTGGGAACGGGGCCTAGGTGTGTAAAAAAATGTTTGTTTGGGGGGCACTGTCTACAAGGGGGAGGTGAGGGGCTGTATGGCACTGTCTACAAGGAGGAGATGGGGGGGGGCTATATGGCACGATCAAGGAGGAGGTGGGGGACTGTATGGCACTGTCTACATGATGGAGGTGTGGGGATCTATTTCGCACTGTCTACAAGGAGGAGGTGGGGGGCTGTATGGCACTGTCTACAAGGAGGAGGAGGTGGGGGATTATGGCACTGTCTACAAGAGGGATGGGGGGATTATGGCACTGTCTACAGGGAGGCTGTATGGCACTATCTACAAGGGGGGGGGCTGTATGTGGCAGCCAGGGGAGGGGGGCATTATACTGTGTGGAGGCCACTAAGAGGACATTATACTGTGTAGGGGCACCACAGGGGGCAATATACTGTGTGTGGCACTTAGGCGGCATAATACTGTGTGGGCACAATTAGAGGACAAAATACTGTGTCCTTAAAGGTGTTATAATATATTATATTCTAAAATATTATTATTATTATTATACTGTATAGGGGACACTAAAGGGGAATTATACTGTGTGGGGGCACTATATAGGGCATTATACTGTGGGGTGCATTATACCTTTTTATGGGGCATTTTTTTTTATGATGGGGTTGGGCGACTAAAGATAATTTCGCACATGGCGCCATCTATACTAATGCCGGCCTTGCTTAGACCTCTCTGTTGTCACATATCACGAGACTTGAAGTATGGATCATTGTGGCTTCTACTGGTTTGACGCTGGCTAGACTGGGTTGCAGAGTCTGAGGGATCCCTGGTATTCACCCTCAACTCCTTCTAAGAGGTATGATCTTTGCTGCAGGGCAGTCCCCAAGTCAACATCCCCAGTTGGCAGCGGAACGTTGCAGCAACAACAGGACTGAAGGCAGAAGTGAAATGTGGACTGGAGCGTGGTCAGATGGAGCCAGATGTCACAGCCACAAGTCATGATCAGAAGAACCAGGCATGGAAACTGAAGGACACAGCCGGAACGAAATCAGAAGTAGGCCGAGGTCAGGATCCAATTGTAGAAGAAGAGTTACCAGACAGACAATCCAAGGGGCTAGGGAATAGGCAAAGTCAGAAACAGAACCAGGTCATACTCAGGCTGCAGACTAGACACTCACACACTAAATGAGTAGACTAGCTGGGAACCCTTGATGACCTCACCATAGAAGCAGCCACTGCTGCTAGATACCTGATCAACACAGCACAGAAGGAGTTAATTAACAAAAGCTGGAGCAGCAGGGTAGGTCAGATGCCAAGGAAGTCAGAGAAGCATAACGTTTACTAAGGATGCCAGCAGGGTCAAATGGAGATTTGTCTGTGACACCAGGGGAGCGCACCGATCACCTAGAAACATGGAGCAACCGCTACAAGGGAAGTGTGTGCTGGAGAGTGGAGTGGTAAGTAATCACGTGATCAGCGACATTTGTCACATATGCTGCTCAAGTTTGCCACTGCCTCATCTATACATTTGGTTTAACAGTGCACATCCTCTGTGTCAAATATAAGTACCATACAGTGATGACTTGATGCCATACAGGAGCAATGTACGGGATGAGCCACGGCTGCAATATTTACATGTGGCTAGCCAGGGGGAAATATAAAATGTAATAAACAGGGCATCATTTTTAATAAAGCTAATTTAGAAACTTATTTTTACTTATAGTAAAATGGTCAAGATATAAAGAAATAGTAGTCCCCTTTAAATGATAATATTCTTTCTGCCACCTCTAGGGGGAGCTTACTCCATATGGATTTATTAAAGAATTTAGTGGCAGCTATATAAATCCCAATGCAGTGAGCTCCTCCTAGTGGCAACTGCAAGCAGTCAGAATTTCGTAATTTCATTCCATAGTTGTGTGAAGAGAAGCAGGAAACGCAGATTTCTGTATCAAGACCAATCTCTGACCCATACAAAGAAATTGCGAACTACTTAGATGAAATATATAATATATTACTCTTTAGGTGCATTTTCCTGCTATACCCCACCTCCATTAAACCCTGCACATCCCAAATCACCAGAAATATTAGGTCTTAACCGCTAAACTAACCTAGGCCTCCAGGGTTTTACTCACCTCATCCCAATCCAGTAACAGTCTCCTGTTCGCGACTGGCCCACTCTGATGACGTCATGCAAGCAGCAGGTTTAAAAGGGAAGATTCACTGGAGCATCTTTGCCTGTGTGTATAAGGTACTTTCTGTCTACCTACTTATTTGTATTGATCCTGATCTTGACCTTTAACTCTGGATTTTGTCTTTGCTCCTTCGGATTCGTCGCTTGTACTTGTTGATCGACCTCCTGGCATCGATCCATCTCCTGGTTACATCCTTGCCTTCTCCTGCCGGCCACTAATCGGTGACTGCTCTAAGGTTCTCAACCTGAAAATTCGCTCTGAATAGTCCATACCTCCTTGCAGAGATCTAGGGTAAAAAAACAGGAAGATCCCTTAGACTCCGCACCTCAGATTATGATACATGGATCCACTTCTCTGGTGTTAGATGTAGTATATGGATATTAGATATTTATTCATAACCACCCCAGACAACCAGATATACTGGGAATTACCCATTATTCCACCGAGAATACTACAGGAATACTATCAGTAACCTCTAAACTACCCAAAGCAAAAATGTGTGATGCAGTACATGTACAAAGTTGGCACTTCGAGTATAATTGTGCGTTTGTGTAATGACGGGGTAGGGAGACAGACAGGTGAGCCCTAATCTACCCGCCACTCAGTCCCTGCCTACTTGCAACGGCCCGTCCTAGGCGACGGCGTACAACTGGGCGACGGTCCCTACGCTCAATAAGTGCACGACAGACAAACAGACAAGGGTACACAGAAGCTAAGGGAAATGGGGCAGTTGCCCACGGAAACACAGTGAGCAACAAGAGTAGTGAACGAGCCGAGTCAAACCAGGAGTGCACAAGGTACAAATCGCAGAGCAGGAGCGTAGTCAGTAAAGCCAGGGTCAAAAATGAAGCAAGGTCAATAATCATAGCAGGAGCAGCAGAGCCAGGAAACAGAAAAGAATCACAGGCAAAAGAGGAGCAGGAAATGCGGGTATAAATAAACAGAGGGCGGGAGCTAGCTCCGTCTGGCCAGGCTGTGATAGGCTCTCCCACTCCTCAGCCTCCCAGCCTGACTGGTAGAAGATCGTGTCACTCTCTCAGACTTAGGAGCAGGTGCAGACTGATTACCCACGGGCGTCGACACAGAAGCTGTGTCTGGCAGATCCTTTACAGTTTGCCCCTGGCTTTGTAGTGTATGTGGTACATGCACTGTTCAGCCCAAACTTTACAACCACCTGCCTAATATTGTGTAGGTCCCCCTCGTGCTGCCAAAACAGTTGTGACCCGTTAAGATCCTTTAAGTCCTGTAAGTTGCAGGGTGTGGTGTCCGTGGATGGAACTTGTTTTTACAGCACATCCCATAGATGCTCAATCGGATTCCTTGTTCCTCAGACGATTCCTGAATACAATTTTAGCAGTGTAGTAGTCTCATTATCCTGCTAAAAAAGGCCACTGCTATTAGGGAATACCGGTACCATGAAGGTCAAAGCCTCAGTGGGGTGGCAACGGAAATTGGTGGGACAGAGACTGGAAGTAGCTCTGTGAAGGGGCAGGGTGGAGAAAGTAGGGGGCAGGGGCTCTGTGAGGGGAGAGATGGCTAAGAGAGCAGAAAGTGTCAGGAATGTGAGTGGGGCCAGGGGGGAGACAGATGGGCAGAGGCTCTGTGGAAGGCCAAAAGGGAGATAGAAGGTGTGCAGGGGGGGCAACATAAATAAAATCATTGCCGTGAAGTTGCTACTTTTCCACAGCAGTCACTCATGACTCTGCGATCTACCACCGCCGCGGCACGTCTAGATTAAGTCTTCATCTCTTTCCCACACATCGCACACATGTCACCTACATAGACACAAAAATGAATTCATACCCCCGACCAGACCTTTAAATTAATTCAGATACCAACCAGATTCCTAAACTTATTCCGACCCCTAAATTAATTTAAACCCCTATCAGATCCACATATTAATTTAGTCTCCTGACCAGACCTCTAAATTAATTTAGACCCCAGACCAGACCCCTAATATAATTTAGACGCCAGACCAGACCCCTAAATTAATTTACACCCCCAATCAGACCCCTTACATTAATTCGGACACCAGACCAGAGCCCTAACTGAAGTCAGAATCCCAACCTGACCCCTAAATTCAGACCCCTAATTTAATTTTTCACCCCAATCAGACCCCTAAATTAATTTACACTCCAGACCAGACCCTTCCAAAAAATTCAGACCCCTATGTTCTTACCGCTCCCGTGTTCTCTTTCCTCCACTTTCGTCTGGGTGCCTCTTCTACATGGGGGACCTATTCTCCTTGGGCGCTGGGGCAAAAAAAAAAAAGAAAGAACAAGGGCACGCCTCCTGGCAGTGTCCACCACCGCTGCCTAAAGTTTGTTTGGAGAAAGGAACGGGCCCCATTTATGTTTCAGGGCTCGTTCCCGTCTCCAAAGTAACTAACGCTCGACTCTTCTTCAGAAGACTGACGTCAGACTGAAGGCTGGCCTCGGAATGTTGTGTGCGGTGGCGCATACGTCATGATACCAGGGGCAGGACCTTATAAATGCTGTGGCACATAACGTTGTGATGTTAGACATCGTCAGTCTTGTGAAGAAGAGCCCAGCATTAGTTACTATAGATAAGGGTTCGGGCCCTGCAATATAATGAAAAGGCAAAAAGGAGACCCTCTAGTGGCTGGCAGGGATAATTAGACAATGAAGAGAAATGTGCCAGGGCACAGAGTCCCAATTTCCCAGCCACCAGTCGACTAGTCGATAAATGTCAGTAAAGTCAGTTAAAATATAAATTTTATTATGTATCAAACAGACAGACAACACTAAAGAGTTAAAATTATATCAAGAGACGGCCAGTGTGTGTCAAGGAGTCAGTGTGCATGTACCCAGTACAACGCTGGACGCAGTGGGAGAGACTGATTCGGCAGCTGCAGACTGCCGTGCATAGAGACAGTCCCCCACGGGTATAGGCAATGACTAGACCGTCAATGATGGATTAAGATGGCGTTAGCCCCCCCGACATGTTTCGCTGCAGAAGCAGCGTCCTCAGGGGATAACACGGGGCTAATGAGCGCGCGTTTGAAAAACTGCTCCCTATAAAGGCTCGTGTATATGACGTCCGCATGACGTGTCGCGGCAAACACCCTCCTCTGGGCCAATCAGATAATCACAAATGACAAGCCCCCACGCCAAGATGAATGGCATGGCAGCAAGCCAATGGGACGCCGTGGTCAGGCATCCAATCACCACGAGAGCTGGGCGCAAGCGCACACCAGTCAAAACGGGTGATAGTCATACAGAGAACTAAATATACGAGGAGACTGACAACAAGGGCAGCCAGTAAAGAAGAGGCTGGACGCAGCTGCAGGCTTGAGGGAAGCCGACATGACCGTCCTGGTAGGGAAAGGGTTAATGTTAAGAGGTGAGGGAAAGGTGAAGGAGCTGAAGGAGGGACGGGGAGGAGCTAGGGGGGACGGGGGGGCCGTTACTGCGCTTCCCGCTGTTTCTCGGCATTGAGCCGGAAGCAGCGGGAGGAGTAATACACAAGAAGCAAAGCTCCCCGTTGCCCGGCTTTTTAGTATGGCAGAGGCCCTGATTTTAGAGCGGCTGCGTGCCGCTGCTGTGCACCACGGTCCCGGATGGCTGGAGGAGACCGTGGCTGCATTAACGCGGATCCCGGACGCCGTTTCGCCACGTCGGGCACGGCGTTCGGGGTCTGTTGTAAGGGACAGGCTCCCCTCCCCCGGCCCCCCTACGAGCATGGCTATGGCGGCGGGGGGGGAGTCGGCAACAACCGCTCCTGCGCTGGGCAGGCAGAGAGCGGTAGCAGGGGTGACGGCGATGCAGGCTGTGTCGACCCGTCCCTCTCGGCGGTCCCGACCTCCAGAGCGCCTGAGTCCGGAGGTAGTCCCGCGGACACGGCGTCGCAGAGGGAGCCCGATCCCGGACGCTGCAGGCCAGGCAGCTGGGAGGACCGCCCCTTCCCAGGCCCTGCGTCCTGGCAGGAATCCCAGGCCGCGACGGGGTCCGGCGGTAAGCAGGGAGTCGCAGGCCGGGCTCCCTGTCACCCCTCCCCCATCAGATGTAAGATGTCGAGAGCAAGGTACGGCCGCCCCGCATGGTGATGTTCCGGCCAGGGGGCAGGCTTCGTCAGGATCGTCTAGACGGACGACTAGATCTGCAGCGACGTCGAGGCAACAGGTCCGGTCGGAAGTCTGGGTCCCGGCGGTCGGGCGGCAGGTTGCCGGCCCATCGGTCAGCGCGTCCTCATCCCCTTTCCGAAGAGGTCGTTGGGAGGGACAGTCGTCGGCGAGAGAAGAACTGGAGGAAGGTGAACTGGACGTCTATCGTCGAGGTCAGGATGGTCCGGCTGACGGGAACACAGCGCCTGTGCAGCCCGGTGAGTGTATAACTCCATTATTGTCTTATCCAGCGATTTTTATGTCGGGTGTCGGCGGGGGGGCTGCTAGCATAGCATCGGGGGCCGGTAGTGGCGCGGGCGGACGCGACGGAGCGGGTTTGGCAGATTTAGTGGGTTGCTTACGGGAGCTGGTGGGGCGCCTGGATAGGGCCGCGGCGCCGGTAGTAACGGAAGTGTCCCCTGCGGTAGTTTGGGAAGGCCCCAGGGAAGTGGGATCGTTGCAGGCGCGTCCTGTGGTGGCGGTTAGAGAGGCGGTCGCGGTGTCGGTGCAGACTGAGGCACAGAAGGACGGCGATCGAGTGCGCATGGACGATCGTGCTCGGGGGGAGGTGTATGTTTGTTTTGAGGGTCCGTTGGGGGCGCATTTAAAGCAGGAGGTGCGTGATCGGATCTGGAAAGATGAATATGTTGAAATTTTTTCTCTCTTGCCGCTGGCTAAATTCAATTTGGATAAGAGCAAGCGGGATGAGAGTAAAAAGGACGAGGAGGAACGGCGGCGGTATAGGCTTATCCCGCAGACGTTCGTTAATTGGTCGCAGGCGTTCGCCATATTGGCTAGTGTGATAGGGGAAAAGGCGCCGGAAAATTGTTCGGCGTTATTTTGTTATTTTGATGCTATTGGGGAGGCTCATAGGGCGTATGGGGGTCAGGCGTGGCTGCGATATGATGAGCAATTCCGTCAGCGGAAGGCGGTTCGGCCGGCGATTCGGTGGGACCAGAAGGATATTGCTCTCTGGTTACGGGTTACGGCTCCGGTTAGGCAGCCCTTTCCCGGGAGCGGTGGCCAGGGAGGCCAGACTAGTCAGAGTGGACCAAGCGGCGGGGGAAAGGCGGGGTTTTGCTGGCAATTCAATGACGGCCAGTGCAAGTTCGGGGCCACGTGCAAGTTCAAGCACGTGTGCTCCGAGTGTAATGGGGCATCACACGGGGCGGCAAAATGTCTGCGGAAAAAGAGGTCCGGGAACCAGCACGGGGCTGGTCAAGGGGGTGTCGCCGGTGAGGGTGGAAAGGATGGCCCCTTATCTAAATGAGTATCCGGATAGGGCGGCAGCTAAGTTGCTTTATGAAGGGTTTAGTGTTGGTTTTGTTATTCCTCCGCCTCCTTATGAGGTTCCGGTTACGCGGAGAAATTTAAAATCGGCTTACTTGCATGCGGAAGTCGTGTCGGAAAAGTTGTTAAAAGAAGTTTCGTTGGGGCGCATGTCGGGGCCATTTGTGGAGTCGCCGGTGAAAGATTTAGTTGTGTCCCCTTTGGGTATTGTCCCTAAACGCGAGCCCGGAAAGTTTCGTTTGATTCAACATTTATCGTATCCCAAAGGTTCGTCGGTAAATGACGGGATTGATCACGAGTTGTGTTCCGTAGTTTATACCTCATTCGATAAGGCGGTGGGGTTAGTGCGGGCTGCGGGTCCGGGGGCGCTGCTAGCAAAAACCGACATCGAGGCGGCGTTCAGGTTGTTGCCGGTGCATCCAGAAAGCAACGGCTGTTGGGTTGTTTTTGGAATGGGGCCTTTTACGTGGATCGGTGCCTTCCGATGGGGTGTTCTCTTTCTTGTGCATACTTCGAGGCGTTTAGTAGCTTCGTGGAGTGGGTAACGAGGGGAGTATCCGGGGTCGATTCGTTGATCCATTACTTAGATGATTTTTTGTGCGTTGGCCCGGGGGGTTCGCCGGTTTGCGGTAACTTGCTTCATGCCCTGCAGGAGGTGGCGAGGGATTTTGGGATCCCTTTGGCGCCGGAAAAAACGGAGGGCCCGGTAGCGACGATTTGTTTCTTGGGAATCGAAATTGACTCGTTGGCAATGGAGTGTCGGCTCCCGGCGGATAAGCTGGGTGCTTTGAGGCTGGAGGTGCGACGGGCTTGTAGAAGGAAGAAAATGTCGCTGAGGGAGCTTCAGTCGCTGCTGGGGAAGTTGAATTTCGCCTGCCGGATTATGCCGATGGGGAGGGTGTTTGGTAGAAGGTTGGCGGCGGCAACGGCGGGAGTGCGGGCGCCGCATCATTTTGTGAGGCTCAAGGAGGAGCACCGAGCTGATCTTCAGGTTTGGGATGACTTCTTGGGCCAGTACAATGGTCGCTCGCTATGGATGGCCCCAGCGCAGGATACGAGTGATCTGAATATTTTCACGGATGCGGCTGGGGCGGGTGGCTTTGGAGCTTACGGGGGAGGTCCGTGGTGCGCAGGTCAATGGCCGGCTAGCTGGGTGTCCAGTGGATTGACGCGGAATCTGGCCCTGCTCGAGCTGTTTCCCATCGTGGTGGCGGCTACCATTTGGGGGGACAGGCTCAGGGATAAGAAGGTCCGTTTTTACTGCGACAACATGGGGGTGGTGCTTGCCATTAATAACATCACGGCGTCCTCTCCTCCGGTAGTTCAATTGTTGCGACATTTAGTGTTGGTGTGTTTGTCGCTGAACGCGTGGGTGGTGGCGGTGCATGTCCCGGGTGTACGGAATTGTGTTGCTGATGCTCTTTCTCGCTCGCAGTGGGACCGGTTTCGGCAATTGGCCCCGGGAGCGGAACGTCTCGGTTTGGCGTGTCCGGATCATCTATGGGATCTGGTATCGGTCCCGTAGAGCAGCTGTTACAAAGGTCTTTGGCGCGCACGACGTGGAGGGCTTATGCTGCTTGTTGGAGGCAGTGGGAGGAGTGGGTAAGAGAGTTGGGTGATGTTAATACGGATAGAGACAGGTTGGTGGCACTTTTGTATTGGTTAGGGGATGCCTGGGAGGGGGGGTTTTCAGTAGCGAAGGTGAACCGGTTTATATCCGCGGTGGCGTTTGGGCTTAAGTTGCGGGGCTTGCGGGATGTATCGAAGGAATTTCTGGTATCGCAGGCTTTGAAGGGGTTGCGCAGAGGTAGGGTGGAGGCGGATAGTAGAAGGCCGGTGTCGTTTGCTTTGCTGGGCTTGTTGGGCGGTTCATTGGCATCGGTATGTCGTTCTTCAGATGAAAGGGATTTGTTTCGGTTGGCTTTCTCGTTGGCGTTCTTCGGAGCATTTAGAATAGGTGAGTTGGTGTCGCCAAGTACTAAACAGGCAGGGGGGCTGAGATCTGGGGAGGTGAGCCTTTTTGCAGATCGGTTGGAGGTATGGTTGCGTAGATCAAAAACTGACCAATTAGGGAAGGGAAAACTGATAGTTTTGTTCGCTCTCCCGGGGTCGGTCATGTGCCCAGTAGAGTGCATGCGGGGTTTTACAAAAAACAGGGGGTCTCCAGATTTGCCTTTGTTACGTCATGGGGACGGGTCGTTCTTGTCCAGGTTTCAGTTTGGAGCTGTTTTTAAAAAATGTTTGACGGCGGTTGGGGTTGCGGCAGGCTCATATTCATCTCATTCCTTCCGGATTGGCGCAGCAACGGAAGCAGGGCGCTGGGGGTTGGATGATGAGGGGGTGAGGCGTATTGGTCGTTGGGAGTCAAAAAGGTTTAAGTCCTATGTCCGCCCCCATATGTTGTAATTTTGTTGTTTATGCTTGCAAATGTTATATGGTGGTGCCTAACTGTGTTTTCCGTTTCAGATTCGCCTCCTTGTCTGGTGTGGTTGATGGGTCATTCGTACGTGCACTGGGGGGCTTTGAGGGCGGACGTCCGCCCGGATGGTCGCCAGTTGCGCATTCCGCGACAGGATGCGGTTGTGCATTGGCTGGGGTTTAGAGGTATGTCGTGGAACAGGGTGTTGGCGGAATTCCAGACATATGTGCGGCTTGATAGGGTTCCGGAGGTTTTAGTGTTGCACGTGGGTGGGAATGACTTAGGAGTCCGCCCTTTTCGTGAGTTGGTGCGGGATATCAAACATGATTTGTTGTGTTTGTGGGTATCTTATCCCAAGTTGGTGGTAGTGTGGTCGGACATAGTCCCAAGGAAGCATTGGCGGTTAGCTAGATCGGTGGAGAGAGTCAATAAGGCTCGGATAAAAGTTAACCGGGCGGTGTCCCGTTTTGTGGCAAAGAACGGGGGCATTTGCGTGAGGCATAGGGATTTGGAGTCAGGATTGGGGAATTTCTGGAGGAGTGACGGGGTTCATCTGACCGAGGTTGGCATTGATATTTGGAGCTTGGCTATAGCAGAAGGCATAGAAAGGGCGGTGGTGGTGTGGAGGAACTCACAGGCTTAAGGTGGTCAAGGCCTGTTTCGCGGTGGCGGGGGGAGTCCTTGAGGCCAGTCAGTACAAAATGGTGGGGGGGTCGCATCGGGGGTATGCGTCCCCCAAAAAAGGTACATGGTTGAAGACTTCATCGGGTGTTATCCCTTTGAAGTGGTCTTCTGGTAGAAGGTATGTCACTTGAAGGCTTCATCGGGTGTTATCCCTTTGAAGTGGACTTCTAGTGGTCGGTATATCACTTGAGGGCTTCAACGGGTGTTATCCCCTTGAAGTGGACTTCTAGTGGTTGGAGCCATCTGCAGAGGTGAACGGTGCTTCCGAGCTGGTTTACGGCTGGAGGTAATTAGTGGTTTGCAGATGGCTAATTCGGTGTGTTCTTGAAAGGAACATCTGAAGGGGCTTCAAGGACTTCCTCTGCTCGGGTTAATGTTAACGTTTAATTGTTATTTATGATTCTGACCCATGTTGGGTCATGTGAATTATTAGGAGGAATTCTCTGGTGGATTCCTAACTAGTTATCCGAATGTTTCGGATTTAAATTGTTTTTATAAAACTGTGAAATTAATAAACGGCTGCTGTGGCCATTTCACATCCAACCTCGGTGTCATGTGTCGTTACTAAATGGGGGTGGGGGATAGTATGGTTTAAGGTTAACACACGACTCTACCTAGGCAGGTCAAGAAGAGGCTGGACGCAGCTGCAGGCTTGAGGGAAGCCGACATGACCGTCCTGGTAGGGAAAGGGTTAATGTTAAGAGGTGAGGGAAAGGTGAAGGAGCTGAAGGAGGGACGGGGAGGAGCTAGGGGGGACGGGGGGGCCGTTACTGCGCTTCCCGCTGTTTCTCGGCATTGAGCCGGAAGCAGCGGGAGGAGTAATACACAAGAAGCAAAGCTCCCACCCTCCCACCCTTGTTTTGTTACTCCTTAGGTCTTCTGTACGTCCGTATATGAGCGTTGTGTTTTATTTTGTGTGTTTATTTAACATGTTTTTCTTTTTTCCGGAGTAGGTTCTGTTGTCATGGCAGCTGGCGGGGGGAGTCCTTGAGGCCAGTCAGTACAAAATGGTGGGGGGGTCGCATCGGGGGTATGCGTCCCCCAAAAAAGGTACATGGTTGAAGACTTCATCGGGTGTTATCCCTTTGAAGTGGTCTTCTGGTAGAAGGTATGTCACTTGAAGGCTTCATCGGGTGTTATCCCTTTGAAGTGGACTTCTAGTGGTCGGTATATCACTTGAGGGCTTCAACGGGTGTTATCCCCTTGAAGTGGACTTCTAGTGGTTGGAGCCATCTGCAGAGGTGAACGGTGCTTCCGAGCTGGTTTACGGCTGGAGGTAATTAGTGGTTTGCAGATGGCTAATTCGGTGTGTTCTTGAAAGGAACATCTGAAGGGGCTTCAAGGACTTCCTCTGCTCGGGTTAATGTTAACGTTTAATTGTTATTTATGATTCTGACCCATGTTGGGTCATGTGAATTATTAGGAGGAATTCTCTGGTGGATTCCTAACTAGTTATCCGAATGTTTCGGATTTAAATTGTTTTTATAAAACTGTGAAATTAATAAACGGCTGCTGTGGCCATTTCACATCCAACCTCGGTGTCATGTGTCGTTACTAAATGGGGGTGGGGGATAGTATGGTTTAAGGTTAACACACGACTCTACCTAGGCAGGTCAAGAATGCAGAACGGCTCCCAATCAAAATATATAAATCCAAACGAGTGGATAACGCTAAGAGCCTCAATCGATAGTGGCAATAAATGTCAAGTACCATATAGAACAGTATAAACGTCATGATAACCACAGGGAGAGCATAAATCCAGCTGCACAACGTAGCATGCAGAGTCAATGCACACAAGTGCATGATACTATATACACATACATACGTCCAGTGGACAGAACCAAAAATAAGAGAGCAGGGATCAAAGCAAGTCGTGTGTTGTGTCAAATAACAGCATCAATGATAATTAAAGTGCTTATCAAGCATTAGTATAGTATAACTAGATATACATCAAAACTGTATATGTGGTGATCAGTGTATCACATAACTGTCAAACCGACAGAAATATCACAAGAAAAAGTATGTTCAGCAGGAACGATTAATTCAGCAAATGTTTTACCAACCCCCTAAATGGTTGTCAATTTTCCATCAAACACTTTATTAACTGCCAAACTACTGGCGTTGTATATGTCGCCAGATGCCCTTGCCCCAAACTGTATGTTGGCAAGACCACCCAGCAAGACCACCCAGCAACTCAGGAGAAGAATTTCTAGACATGTTAGCAGTATTAATATGAAAGAGGACACCTCTATTTCTAGACACGTGAGATCTTTCCATGGGAGTGACTCCAGGGTCCTTCAATTTTGGGGCATTACGCAGTTGAAACTTGGACCTAGGGCCGGTAACTTGGATAGGAGGCTACTGCAGGAGGAGGCACGATGGATACATAGGCTCAGTTCTCTGAGTCCTAATGGCCTAAATGAGGGGTTCACCTTCATGGCTTTTCTGTAGGAGGTACTGAACCCTCTTCTTCTGTTGTCATAAACCTTTTTGCGAAACCTTTTTTGCTGAATTAATCGTTCCTGCTGAACATACTTTTTCTTGTGATATTTCTGTCGGTTTGACAGTTATGTGATACACTGATCACCACATATACAGTTTTGATGTATATCTAGTTATACTATACTAATGCTTGATAAGCACTTTAATTATCATTGATGCTGTTATTTGACACAACACACGACTTGCTTTGATCCCTGCTCTCTTATTTTTGGTTCTGTCCACTGGACGTATGTATGTGTATATAGTATCATGCACTTGTGTGCATTGACTCTGCATGCTACGTTGTGCAGCTGGATTTATGCTCTCCCTGTGGTTATCATGACGTTTATACTGTTCTATATGGTACTTGACATTTATTGCCACTATCGATTGAGGCTCTTAGCGTTATCCACTCGTTTGGATTTATATATTTTGATTGGGAGCCGTTCTGCATTCTTTACTGGCTGCCCTTGTTGTCAGTCTCCTCGTATATTTAGTTCTCTGTATGACTATCACCCGTTTTGACTGGTGTGCGCTTGCGCCCAGCTCTCGTGGTGATTGGATGCCTGACCACGGCGTCCCATTGGCTTGCTGCCATGCCATTCATCTTGGCGTGGGGGCTTGTCATTTGTGATTATCTGATTGGCCCAGAGGAGGGTGTTTGCCGCGACACGTCATGCGGACGTCATATACACGAGCCTTTATAGGGAGCAGTTTTTCAAACGCGCGCTCATTAGCCCCGTGTTATCCCCTGAGGACGCTGCTTCTGCAGCGAAACATGTCGGGGGGGCTAACGCCATCTTAATCCATCATTGACGGTCTAGTCATTGCCTATACCCGTGGGGGACTGTCTCTATGCACGGCAGTCTGCAGCTGCCGAATCAGTCTCTCCCACTGCGTCCAGCGTTGTACTGGGTACATGCACACTGACTCCTTGACACACACTGGCCGTCTCTTGATATAATTTTAACTCTTTAGTGTTGTCTGTCTGTTTGATACATAATAAAATTTATATTTTAACTGACTTTACTGACATTTATCGACTAGTCGACTGGTGGCTGGGAAATTGGGACTCTGTGCCCTGGCACATTTCTCTTCACTGCAATATAATGAGGCCCGTTCCTTTCTCCAAATTAACTTTGGGCAGAGGCTGTGGACAGTACCGGCGGGCTTGCCATCCCCTTTACTTTTTTTTGCTGGACCTCTGACGGGAGTACCAGTGGTGCTGTCTTGGTGGTGTCCCTGCTCAGCACTCTCCCATTTTTATAGGCGTTGTTAATTAAATTGCTGGGTTCCCACAATCATATAGTTTAGAGCGCAGGCTGAGGCCACAAATAGAGGTAAGTTTTAAATTTGCACAATTTATATTTTTTTAGCCACCCAAAGTCTCTCTCTCTCTCTGACAGACCCAGCACGTCCATGCAAACCAGCAGATTAATTTTTATGACAACTGTGCAATGTCTCAGTTCACCTGTGGTGGCACTGCAGGGAAACTGAAATTGTCTACAGATTGCAGCTGATCATTTTGGATTTCTTTTCGCTATTGATTGTCCATTACTACTCCTTCGTTCGATCGTTTGTTAACTCCTTCTACATTTACTGATATTTAACTTTTATGTTGATGATGAAATTCGTCTTCAGTACAGATAAAGAAATGACTGGTCACCCATCTATGTTTTTCTTTATACGTGTGCTCCATGTACAGTAGAATGGTGGTCTCTAACCTGTGTCCGCTCAGTTGTTGTAAGACTATAACCCCCAGCATGTCCTGACGGCCACTTGCTGGGAGGTGTAATTTTACAACAGGTCAAGAGCCACAAATTAGAGGTCTCTGATTTAGACCAGGATCACACACACACTTTTGGTGCAGTCAGTTTTCTTAGCCAATCAAAGAAGTGGGCACAGAAGAAAGGAGATGTTTAAGTCTTTTCTTTATATCTTTCCTTTCTTTTGGATCCACTTCTGGCTTTAGTTAAAAAGAAATGCCATAAAATCTGCATCCAAACTGTGTGTGTGATCCTGGCCTGAAAGAGTACTCAAAAATTGCACCAAACTGCATTATGGTAACCTGAAGATTAGAGACTGTCAGATTACCCTATAGCCAGGAGGTGGCGCTATAGTGTAAAGAATGATGTATTCCCTTTTTCACTAGTAATAATGTACAAACCTCACCAGTAATAATTGAAGCGACCCCTGTCATATGCTCATACATGCAACTGTGTTATAGAAATGATATAATCCAGAATATTCCTGACCCCTACAGTGTTGGGAGATTCATTTTATACAGCAGGCTAAAATATAAAAAATAATGACGGTCCCTATAAATGTAAAGGGGTTTTCTGGTTTAGACAAAAATGCTTGTATGGTTTTAAATACACTACCGTTCAAAAGTTTGGGGTCACCCAGACAATTTTGTGTTTTCCATGAAAACTCACACTTATATTTATCAAATGAGTTGCAAAATGACTAGAAAATATAGTCAAGACATTGACAAGGTTAGAAATAATGATTTTTATTTGAAATAATAATTTTCTCCTTCAAACTTTGCTTTCGTCAAAGAATGCTCCATTTGCAGCAATTACAGCATTGCAGACCTTTGGCATTCTAGCTGTTAATTTGCTGAGGTAATCGAGAGAAATTTCACCCCATGCTTCCAAAATCCCTTTTACCTTGTACAAATCTCCCACTTTACCAGCACCAAAGCAACCCCAGACCATCACATTACCTCCACCATGCTTGACAGATGGCGTCAGGCACTCTTCCAGCATCTTTTCAGTTGTTCTGCATCTCACAAATGTTCTTCTGTGTGATCCAAACACCTCAAACTTCGATTCGTCTGTCCATAACACTTTTTTCCAATCTTCCTCTGTCCAATGTCTGTGTGCTTTTGCCCATATTAATCTTTTGCTTTTATTAGCCAGTCTCAGATATGGCTTTTTCTTTGCCACTCTGCCCTGAAGGCCAGCATCCCGGAGTCGCCTCTTCACTGTAGACGTTGACACTGGCATTTTGCGGGTACTATTTAATGAAGCTGCCAGTTGAGGACCTGTGAGGCGTCTATTTCTCAAACTAGAGACTCTAATGTACTTGTCTTGTTGCTCCCACTACTCTTTCTACTCTGGTTAGAGCCTGTGTGTGCTGTCCTCTGAAGGGAGTAGTACACACCGTTGTAGGAAATCTTCAGTTTCTTGGCAATTTCTCGCATGGAGTAGCCTTCATTTCTAAGAACAAGAATAGACTGTCGAGTTTCACATGAAAGCTCTCTTTTTCTAGCCATTTTGACAGTTTAATCGAACCCACAAATGTAATGCTCCAGATTCTCAACTAGCTCAAAGGAAGGTCAGTTTTATAGCTCCTCTAAACAGCAAAACTGTTTACAGCGGTGCTAACATAATTGCACAAGGGTTTTCAAGTGTTTTCTAATCATCCATTAGCCTTCTAACACAGTTAGCAAACACAATGTACCATTAGAACACTGGAGTGATGGTTGCTGGAAATGGGCCTCTATACACCTATGTAGATATTGCATTAAAAACCAGACGTTTGCAGCTAGAATAGTCGCATTAACAATGTATAGAGTGTATTTTTGATTAATTTAATGTTATCTTCATTGAAAAAAACTGTGCTTTTCTTTCAAAAATAAGGAAATTTCTAAGTGACCCTAAACTTTTGAACGGTAGTGTATGTAGAATTTTTTTTTATAATATACTTAATTCCTCTTTTCCCCACATTTCTGGCGCCGGTCATCTCTGTTTATAGGTGAACATGGTGACATGACGTTCATAGTGATGTCATGTTATGGGACAGTTGATGACAATTGCTCCCTGATATTTCATCCATGATGGCGTCACAAGGTGGTCCTTATGTAGGTCGCAGTGGGCATCCTTATGCTATAATGAGGTCTAGTGACGTCATTGCCTACATGTTCCAACAATGTACTTTTTCCATTAGTTTTAATTTTCTAATTGCACTTTATTTCTTTAAGCCCTTCTGGACTGAGCCTGTTTTGGCCTTGAGGACGAAGCCAATTTTTTCAATTCTGACATGTGTTACCTTATGTAGTAATAACTTGGGAATGCTTTTACCTATCCAAGTGATTCTGAGATTGTTTTCTCGTGACATATTGTACTTTATGTTGGTAAAAAAAATTTGGTCGATAAATTGAATATTTATGTGTGAAAAACACCAACATTTTGAAAAAAATTTGCAAAAATTTGCATTTTTCTAAACTTAAATGTATCTGCTTGTAAAACAGATAGTAATACCACACAAAATAGTTACTATTTCATATATCCCATATGTCTACTTTATGTTTGCATCGTTTTTTGAACATCCTTTTATTTTTCTAGGACGTTACAAGGCTTAGAACTTTAGCAGCAATTTCTCATATTTTCAAGAAAATTTCAAACGCTCATTTTTTCAGGGACCAGTTCAGTTCTGAAGTGGCTTTGAGGGCCTTATATATTAGAAAGTCTTCATTAATCACCCCATTTTGAAAACTGCACCCCTCAAAGTATCCAAAACAGCATTCAGAAAGTGTTTTAACCCCATAAGCGTTTCTCAGGAATTAAAGCAAACTAGAGGTGAAATGTACAAATTTTATTTCTTTTTGCCAAAATTCATTTGAAATACAGTTTTTGAAGAGCTCTTGTGGTGCCAAAACAGTAAAAAACAAAACAAAAGTGACCCCATTTCGGAAACTACACCCCTCAAGGAATTTATCTAGGGGTATTGTTAGCATTTTGACCCACATTTTTTATGCTAAATGTATTCGAATTAGTCTGTGAAGATGAAAATCTACTTTATTTCTGAAAAAACGTAGAGATTTTTAATTTTCACAAGGAATAAAGGAGAAATAACACCCCAGCATTTGTAAAGCAATTTCTCCCGATTATGGCAATATCCCATATGTGGTAATAAACTGATGTTTGGACACACAGCAGGGCTCAGAAGAAAAGGAGCGTCATTTGGACTTTGGAGTGCTGATTTTGCTGGATTCGTTTTCAGTGCCATGTCGCATTTGCAATAAACTGGAGGGACCAAAACTGTGGAAACCACCCAAATGTGACCCCATTTGGGAAACTACACCACTTAAGGAATCTATCTATGGGTATAGTGAGCATTTTGACCCCACAGGTCTTTTGCAGAATTTATTAGAATTAGGCCGTGAAAATGAATATCAACAATTATTCCCATTAAAATGTTGAATTTTTAAATTTTCACAAAGAATAAAGGAGGAAAAAGCCGCCCAACATTTGTAAAGCAATTTCTCCCGAGTACGGTTATACCACACGTGTGGTCATAAATGTTTTTTTATTAGAAATTAATTAACCCTTTCTTGACTGATCCATTTTTTGCTTATTTACGTTTATAAACTCCCCGCCTTTCAAGAGCCATAACGTTTGAGGGCTTATTTCCTGCGGGACCAACTGTAGTTTTTATTGGTACAATTTTTTGGTACGTACAACTTTTTAGGACCTTTTATTATCATTTTTTTTTAGCTAAGGTGACCAAAAAACTGTCATTTTGGCGTTTTAAGTTCTTTATTATTTACGTTGTTCACCGTGCGAGTTAAATAACGGTATATTGTAATATTTCAGACTTTTATGGACACAGCGATACTAATTTTGTGTATTTTTTTATTTTTTACATTGCTTTAGTGAAAAAATTGGGAAAAGGATTTTCTTTTGGACTTTAAATATTTATTTAATTTTTTTCATTAATAACTTTTATTTACTTTTCTTTTACACATTTTATTAGTCCTCATAGGGGACTCGAACCAGCGATCATTAGATTGCTGGTACAATACACTGCAATACTAATGTATTGCAGCATGTTGTCATTTTTACAGGCTCCTGTAAAAGCACGATCGTTGTTCCTGTCAGTTAGTCCCGGGTGTCAGCTGTAATACACAGCTGACACCTGCAACGTATGGCACGGGCTCAGCGCGTGATACGCTCCATACATCCCCCCGTACACCACAACATGCTATTAAGTCGTGGTGCACGAAGGGGTTAATGCGCAACGGGCGGTGCGGAGTGAAAAACAAAATTTTCCACTGATATGCAATATGTTGTGCTCAGTTTGTGCCACTGAAGGCAATTACCTCATAAAAGGCCAGATCTGTTGATGTAAACTGCTGTTTGGTCACACTGTAGGGCTCAGAAGGGAGGGAAAGCCATTTGGCTTTTGGGGCGCAGATGTAGTTGGTAGTAGTTTGGTGTTTTGCTGGTATTTCAGTTTATAATGTGGGGGCATATGTAATCTGTGCAGAATACATCAGGGCATAATAAGAGGATATAATAATGGGGTAGATAAATAATAATCCACAGATATGTGGCCGGTGTCGCAGTGATAAATGGGGCCAGATCTTATCCGCTTTTGGAACACTCTGCACATTTTGCATCGCCATATTCTGAGACCCAGAACTTCTATATTTTTTCTCCACCGGAGCTGTGTGAGGGCTTATTTGTTGCGGGACAATCTGTAATTTTCATTGGTACCATTTTGGGGTACATGCGATTTTTTTTGATCACTTTTGATTAAATTTTTGGACAAGCCAGGTGACCAAAAACCAGCAATTCTGACAATGTTTTTAATTCCTTTTTTTTACGGCGTTCACCCTGGGCTATAAATGACCATTATATTTTATTCTGTGGGTCGATATGATTACGGTGATACCATATTTATATAGTTTTTTTATGTTTTGCAGCGTTTGCGCAATAAAATCACTTTTTTATAAAATAATTTATTTTTTGTGTCACCATATTCTGAAAGCCGTAACTTTTTTATTTTCAGTCAAAAAAGCTGTGTAAGGTCTTGTTTTTTTGCGGGATGAGTTGTAGTTTTTATTGGTACTATTTTGGGGTACATGTGACTTTTTGATCACTTTTTATTGTATATTTTGGGAGGCGTGGTGACCAAAAAATAGTGATTCTTGCATTGTTTTTTTACTTATTTTTTTGCGGTCTTCACCGTGCAGGAAAAATAATATTATAGTTTTATAGATGGGGTCGTTACGAACGCGGTGATAACATATATGTGTACTTTTTTAACGTGTTCATTTTTTTCCTATAATAAAAGACTTATAGGAAAAAAAGGCAGTGTTTGTTTATGTCACTTATAACTTTTATTTTTAAACTTTTATAAAACATTTTTATTAGATTTTTGTAACTTTTTTTTACTTGTCCCACTAGGGGACTATTAGGGCATGTTCAGACGTGGCGGAATTGCTGTTGAATTCTGCAGCGGCCGTTTTTTTCATTTCTTTCTATACATTTTTACGAAAGTTAGTTCAGACGTTGCAGAAAATAACTGTGCGGAAATCAGGCTGCGGTGCAGATTTTTCCCTCCGCAGCATTCTCTTTCCATTGCGGAATTTCACTACAGATTTCATCCTTTGCAATGCAAAAACTGAAATCTGTGGCAAGTCCGCTCTGATATCTGCAACGTCTGAATTACCTGTCAAAAATGCAAATGTTGGTGCAGATTCGTTGCGTAATTGCCCCAAATCTGCACCAAAATTTGCAGCGGAAAAACTCTGCCACGTCTGAACGTGTCCTTAGACTTGCAGCTCTGATCGCTGCTAGAACACATTACACTACCTACGTAGTGTAATGTATTCTAACTGTCATTGTGACGTGACAGTCACTCTGACAGGAAGCCTGTGAGGACCAGCCGGAGGCTGGTCCTCATAGGCTTCTGTACATGGCAGCCCGGAAGCCATTGTCTGGCGTCCGGTTGCCATGGGTACCATCGCCAGCCCCCGTGATTTCACGTGGGGGCTGCTGATCTGTGCTAAACTCCTTAAATGCGGCGATCGCAATCGACCACCACATAGAAGTAGTTAACTGCCGAAATCAGCGACGATGAGCCGCTGATCGGCAACAGGGAATGCAGGGCAGACACCCCGCACAGTTAACCGCCGCTGCGGTGTAGCGCTGTGAGGCGGCTAACTGTCAAAGTACAGACGTAACTGCACATCAAGGTGCGGGAAGGGGTTAAAGAGGCTCTGTCACCAGATGATCAAATACCTATCTCCTATTGCATGTGATCGGCGCTGCAATGTAGATAACAGTAAAGTATTTTTTTTTTTTTTTTAAACGATAATTTTTGGCCAAGTAATGAGCAATTTTAGATTTATGCAAATGAGCCTTTCTAATGGACAACTGGGCGTGTTTTCTCTTATTTGCAACTGGGCGTGTATTGTGTTTGTAACATCTGGGCGTGTTTACTTGTTTTACTAGCTGGGCGTTGTGAATAGAAGTGTATGATGCTGACGAATCAGCATCATCCTCTTCTCTTCGTTACCACCCAGCTTCTGGCAGTGCACAGACACACAGCGTGTCCTCGCGAGATCACGCTGTGACGTCACTTCCTCCCACAGGAACTTCATCGCGTCGGACGAGCGAGGACACGCTGTGTGTCTGTGAACTGCCAGAAGCTGGGTGGTAACGTTGAGAAGTGAATGATGCTGATTCGTCAGCATCATACACTTCTATTCACAACGCCCAGCTAGTAAAACAAGTAAACACGCCCAGATGTTACAAACACAAGACACACCCAGTTGGAAATAAGAGAAAACACGCCCAGTTGTCCATTAGAAAAGCTAATTTGCATAAATATAAAATTGCTCATAACTTGGCCAAAAATGATAGTTTTAAAAAAAAACAAAACAACGTTACTGTTATCTACATTGCAGCGCCGATCACATTCAATAGGAGATAGGGATTTGATCATCTGGTGACAGAGCCTCTTTAAAGAGGCTCTGTCACCAGATTTTGCAACCCCTATCTGCTATTGCAGCAGATAGGCGCTGCAATCTAGATTACAGTAACGTTTTTATTTTTAAAAAACGAGCATTTTTGGCCAAGTTATGACAATTTTTGTATTTATGCAAATGAGGCTTGCAAAAGTCCAACTGGGCGTGTTTAAAGTAAAAGTCCAACTGGGCGTGTATTATGTGCGTACATCGGGGCGTGTTTACTTCTTTTACTAGCTGGACCTGGGGCAGGAAGTGAGTGACGTCACAGTGTGATCTCTCGAGAACACGCTGTGTGTCTGCACTGCCAGAAGCTGGGCGTTCTGAAGAGAAGTGGATGATACTTCTCGTCAGAACGCCCAGCTAGTAAAAGAAGTAAACATGCCCAGATGTAACACACACAATACACGCCCAGTTGTACTTTTGCAAGCCTCATTTGCATAAATACAAAAATGGTCATAACTTGGCCAAAAATGCTAGTTTTTTTAAAAATAAAAACGTTACTGTTATCTACATTGCAGCGCCGATCTGCTGCAATAGCAGATAGGGGTTGCAAAATCTGGTGACAGAGCCTCTTTAAGCACTCTTTCCTTTCAATGGGAATTTTCATTCACAATGGGTGTACCTGTTATGATGCCAATTTTCATAAATAAGGGCACCTGTGTTGCCTCTTCCTGCAGCTGCTATTTTGCAGACACTGGGTAGTGACATGCAAAGCTGAATCAAAGTTGGTGGGATCCCCTGGGCGTACAAACCAAGGAGTTAGACCCATCCCCTTTGCTACAGGGTGTTCAGGGGGTGTTCCTCCATCAGAGGTAGAGATGAACGAGAGTCCAAACGGAAATGATCGCTTCCGTCAGAATTACCTATGATTTCAATGGTAATTCTTTTGTTTGGATTCCGTTTTCCTCTGTTCGCTAGGTGGTTTTAGTTTTTTTAATAGAAGCAAAAGTGCAGTCTGCATCACTTTTGCTTCCGTGAAAAAAAACGGAAACCTAGCGAACGGAGGCAAACGAAATCCAACTGAAACAAAAGAATTACCATTGAAATCATAGGTAATTCTAACGGAAGCGATGCTTTCCTTTTGGACTCTCGTTCGTCTCTTCCACAGACGGAAGACAGCTAAACGGAACGCAGCTTACGGGTCTGTGAAAACAGCCTAATGTAACTTTATTTATGTGTGTTTTTATTTTGTGAGGGGAAGCCATCTTTATTAGCATCTGTGTATGTGTCTCTTCACGATGCATACACAGGTGCCATACGGCATACCCATAGCATAGGAGACTAGGGACCGGAGCCGACCCTATCTCCTATGCTGGTGCCCTTACTGTGTACTGCGCATGCTCTGTGGCATGCGCAGTACACAGTGACCCTCGATTCAAGAGGGAAGGGCGCCATTTTATTGAAGAGCGGCCCCACCTTCTGTGAAGGAACAGCGGTGCTTGTACGCAGCTGCTCCCTTTAGTCAGTCCCCGATCCTACTGTGAATCGCCGTCTAACTAGCGATTCAAAGAAAGAGCAAGGAATGAAGGAGCAGCGGCGTACTAGCACCGCTGATACTGCAAAGCAGCTGATGGGCTGGGGTGTCGGGGGTCAGACCCCCACCAATCAGATATTGCCTCAATCCTCGACCATCACTACAGATGGTCTGGTATTGGATCGTACCCGGCCCTTCCCGATATCCCTGGAGCCGGTGGATACCAGGGTAATAATGGGGGGGGTTAGTTATAGCCTTTTTAATAGCTAATAATAAGCACCGCCTTAATAATGGACGTCGTCAAACAGACAACTGCCATTACTAAGGTGCTAATAAAGTATTAAAAAAAAGACATAAGAAAATATTTTTTTATTGAAATAAAAACTCCCCCACACAATCCTCGCTAACCATTTTATTTAACCCCTTAACGCTCCAGGACATACTATTATGTCATGGTAAGTGCATCGTTCGCGCTCCATGACATAATAGTATGTCATGGAGTAAACACGGCGCCGTTCGCGCGGGGCGCCTTCATGAGCTGTGATAGCTGCTGTTTCCGACAGCAGACTATCACTGCTCAATGTGCCGGGACCGATCGCGGAGCTCCCCCGCCGATTAACCCCTCAGAAGCCGCGTTCAATAGCGATCGCGGCTTCTTAGGGGTTAATCCGCCATCGCCGGCCTGCTACACGATAGCGGCCGGCGATGGTCACTATGGCAACCGGACACCAAACAATGGCGTCCGGCTATGCCATCGACGGAAGCCTAGTGGGTCCTGATAACGTCAGGACCCACTATGCTTGCTGTCAGTGAGTAGCTGACAGTTCTAATACACTGCACTACGCATGTAGTGCAGTGTATTAGAATAGCGATCAGGGCCTCCTGCCCTCAAGTCCCCTAGTGGGACAAAGTAATACAGTAAAAAAAAAGTTAAAAAAAGATGTGTAAAAATAAGAAAATAAAAGTTTTAAAAGTATTAAAAGTAAAAATCCCCCCTTTTCCCTTATCAGTCCTTTATTATTAATAAAAATATATAAACAAACAAACTATACATAATTGGTATCGCCGCGTCCGTAACGGCCTGAACTACAAAATTATTTTGTTATTTATCCCGCACGGTGAACGCCGTAAAAGAAAATAATAATAAACCGTACCAGATTCACAATTGTTTGGTCTCTTCACCTCCCAAAAAATGGAATAAAAAGAGATCAAAAAGTCGCATGTACCGAAAAATGGTACTGATCGAAACTACAGTTCGTTACGCAAAAAATAAGTCCTCGCACGGCTTTATTGATTGAAAAATAAAAACGTTCTGGCTCTTAGAATAAGGTAACACAAAAAGTGAATGATTGTTTACAAAACGTATTTTATTGTGCAAACGCCATAAGACATAAAAAAAAACTATAAACATCTGGTATCGCCGTAATCGTATCGCCCCGCAGAATAAAGTGAATATGTCATTTATAGCGCACGGTGCACGCAGTAAAAAAAATAGAATAAAAAACAATAGTCGAATTGCTGTTTTTTAGTCACCACGCCACCTAAAAATAGAATAAAAACTGATCAAAAAGCTGCATGCATGACATGAAAACTGCAATGGATTCCTCAAGGGGCTCTAGTTTCCAAATTGGGGTCACTTTTGGGGGGTTTCCAATGTTTTGGCACCACAAGACCTCTTCAAACCGGACATGGTGCCTAATAAAAAAGAGGGCTCAAAATCCACTAGGTGCTCCTTTGCTTCGGAGGCCGGTGCTTCAGTCCATTACCGCACTAGGGCCACATGTGGAATATTTCTCAAAACTGCAGAATCTGGGCAATAAGTATTGAGTTGCGTTTCTCTGATAAATCCAATTGTGTTATAAAAAAAATGGTATAAAGAGGATTTTCTGACAAAAAATAAAAAGTAAATTTCATCTCTACTTTGCTCTAAATTTCAGTGAAACACCTAAAGGGTTCATAAACTTTCTAAATGCTGTTGTGAATACTTTGAGGGGTCTAGTTTCTAAAATGGGGTGTTTGATAGGGGTTTCTAATATATGGGCCCCTCAAAGCAACTTCAGAACTGAACTGGAACCTAAAAAAATAAATAAATGAGGCAATACTTCGCTTCTTACATTATACTGATAATGAGCTGTGCCCACCCCGAGAAGGCCCCAGTTTTGACCGTTTGTATAAACGGAGACCCCTATTAGACCGTTTCAGTGCCCGGTTTTCCCCAGCATACACCCCCGAGAAGTGTATTTCTATTGATGAGTCCCTGGTACATTTTAAAGGGAGGGTTCAATTCCGCCAGTACCTGCCGGGTAAGAGGGCAAGGTATGGCGTGAAGATGTATAAGCTGTGCGAGTGTGCATCAGGGTATACCTACAGATTTAGGATATATGAAGGAAAGGCCACCCCCAAACCAGACTGCATTCTGGACTACAATAGGTACATGGGAGGGATGGACTTGTCAAATCAAGTCCTGAAGCCCTACAGCGCCATGCGGTGTGGTATAAGAAGCTGGCCGTGCACATCATACAGATGGCTTTGTACAATGCGTACGTGCTACGTCGATGTGCAGGCCAGAGGGGAACTTTCCTGGAATTTCAAGATCTAATCTTTAGGGATCAGGAAGGGGGGGCACCCAGTACTTCTGGAAGCGAGGCCACACGCATCGTACCAGGGCAACACTTTCCAGGAGAAGTTCCCCAAACCGGTGGAAAGGGAAAGAGTCAAAAGAGGTGCAGAGTCTGCTATAAGAGGGGGATAAGGAAGAACACAATATACCAATGTGACACGTGTCCCGAAAAACCAGGGCTCTGAATAAAAGATTGTTTTAAAATGTATCATACATCCCTTGATTTTTAATTTACCCTGATGCACTCCGCACAGCTTACCCCCTTCATCTTTCCCTTCTGAGCCCTGCCGTATGCCCAGGCAGCAGATAACAGCCACATATAGGGTATTGCCGTACCCAGGAGAACCCACATTACAATTTAAGGGGTGTATATCTCCGGTGGCGCATGCTGGGCACACTATATTGGACACTGAAATGGCATATATATATATATATAAAATTGAAAATCTCACTCTGCCCCATCTGCTGCGCATTATCTTTTACACAGTACCTGTGGGGTCAAAATGCTCACTACACCTCTAGATGAATGTCTTAAGGGGTGTAGTTTTTAAAATGGGGTCACTTCTCGGGGGTTTCAACTGTACTGGTAGCTCAGGGGCTTCTGCATACATGACTTAGCACCAGAAAAGCTCCAGTACGCCAAATGGTGGTCCTTTCCTTCTGAGCCCTCCCATGGGCCCAAACGGCCGTTTATCACCACAAATGGGGTATTGCCGCACTAAGGACAAATTGGGCAACAAAATGGGGTATGTTGTTCCTTGTGAAAATAAGAAATTTTGATCAAAAATGAAATCTTATTGGAAAAAATATCATTTTTTTCATTTCACAGCCCAATTCAAATAGGTGCTGTGAAAAAACTGTGCGGTCAAAATGATAACAAAAACCATAAATAAATTCCTTGAGGGGTGTAGTTTCCAAAATGGGGTCACTTCTGGTGGGTTTCCATTGCTTTGATACCTCTGGGGCTCTGCAAATGCGACATGGCACCCGAAAACCAATCCAGCAAAATCTGGACTCCAACAAACACATAGCGCTCCTTTCCTTCTGAGCCCTCCCATGGGCCCAAACGGCAGTTTATCACCACAAATGGGGTATTGCCGCACTAAGGACAAATTGGGCAACAAAATGGGGTATGTTGTTCCCTGTGAAAATAAGAAATTTTGATCAAAAATGACATCTTATTGGAAAAAATATCATTTTTTTCATTTCACAGCCCAATTCAAATAGGTGCTGTGAAAAAACTGTGCGGTCAAAATGATAACAAAAACCATAAATGAATTCCTTGAGGGGTGTAATTTCCAAAATGGGGTCACTTCTGGTGGGTTTCCATTGTTTTGATACCTCAACACCTCTTCAAACCTGGCATGCTGCCTAAAATATATTCTAATAAAAAAAGAGGCCTCAAAATGCACTAGGTAGTATTTCTCTGGTAAAACCTTCTCTGTTACAGAAATTTTTTTAATAAAATTGAAATTCAGCAGAAAAAATGAAATTTGCAAATTTCATTTCCACTTTGCTGTAATTCCTGTGAAATGCCTGAAGGGTTAAAAAACTTTCTATATGCTGTTTTGAATACTTTGAGGGGTCTAGTTTTTAAAATGGGGTGTTTTATGGGGGTTTCTAATACATAGGCCCCTCAAATCCACTTCAGAACTGAACTGGTACCTTCAAAAAAAGGCTTTTGAAATTTTCTTAAGAATATGAGAAATTGCTGTTTATGTTCTAAGCCTTGTAACGTCCAAGAAAAATAAAATAAAGTTCAAAAAACGATGCCAATCTAAAGTAGACATATGGGAAATGTGAACTAGTAACTATTTTGGGTGGTATAACCGTCTGTTTTTCAAGCAGATGCATTTAAATTCTGAAAAATGCTATTTTTTGTAAATTTTCTCTAAATTTTGCAATTTTTCACAAATAAAGACTGAATATATCGACCAAATTTTACCACGAACATGAAGCCCAAAGTGTCACGAGAAAACAATCTCAAAATCGCTTGGATAGGTTTAAGCATTCCGACGTTATTACCACATAAAGTGAAATATGTCAGATTTGAAAAATGGGCTCTGAGCCTTAAGGCCCAAACTAGGCTGCGTCCTTAAAGGCATGGTGTTGCCAGAAAAACATGTTTTTTTTAATTAAACATTTAGTGTGTGGGTGATTAAACATTGTTCAAATTTTTTTTATTTTTTTCACGAGTCAGGAAATATTATAAATTATTTCTAATTTATAATACTACCCATTTTTGGTCACTAGATGGAGCTATTTCCCAAAATTGCAGCATTGCAACATTGGGTTAAAAGCCCTCGCTCTAGTGAGCTCTCAGCATCCCCCCCTCCTTTATCCTGGCTAGTGCCGGGATAAACGAGGGGTTTGAACGGTGTAACCTCCTACACTGTGTGTCGCCATTTTTTGAGCTAACACACAGCGTAGTAGGTTTACATACAGTAGTAAACTCACACAAACACGAACATACATTGAAATCTCTTACCTGCTCCTGCCGCCGCGGCTCCCTCCGGCCCGTCCGCTCCGTTTGCTGCCGCTGGTCCAAGTGCACAAATCCGGAAGCCGCGACCGGAAGTAGTAATATTACTGTCCGGCCGCGACTTCCGGTCCACAGGAAAATGGCGCCGGACGGCGCCAATTTCGAATTGGACTGTGTGGGAGCGGCGCATGCGCTGTTCCCACACAGACGCCGTACACTGAAGTCAATGGGACGGGAGCCGTTCGCAGTCCCTATGGGACTGTGGCTGCCGTATTCCATGTCTGTATGTGTCGTTAATCGACACAGACAGAAATGGAACAAAAAATGGCAGCCCCCATAGGGAAGAAAAAGTGTAAAAATAAGAAAAAGTAAAACACAAACACACAAATGAATATAAACGTTTTTAATAAAGCACTAACATCTTTAACATATAAAAAAATAATTTGTGATGACACTGTTCCTTTAAGGGGTTAAAAAACAAAAAAAAAACGAATTGTAGATCATCGAAGTAGTCCAACGAATCTACGACGTAGTCCAAACAGTCCAGCAGATACTGCAAAACAAAAAAATTAAGTTAGTAATATGAAAAATAAAAATACTTATACTCACCTACAGCGACATCTGTCTTCTCCCCTGTGAGGCAATAGAAACTAGACGGCAATAGAAAATAATTCCCTTAGGGCATGTTCACTAGACGCTCAAAAAAAACGATGTGTAAACGTGTCAAGTACACCAGTGATTCTTGTGTGTGCTTTTTGCACTTTTTTTGCCGCAGAGTTAGGACTCGCATTGACTATGGGAACATTTGGCGCATCTTACGTGCTAAAGAATTGATTTGACGCTTTATAATAAAGCGCGTTGTATGTACTGACGCTTTCCTATTGATGTAAATGGGAAGCTTAATCAAGCGTTTTTGACATGTTTTTCGGCGCGTAAAATGCGCCAAAAACCACGTCAATTACATGCCGTGTGAACCTGTCATCTGAAAAGTCATTCACAGGGTCTTCCCTCTTGACTTTCTTCATTCTTAACCTTTTGGTGTGTCCTAGAGCTGCTGCCAACTACCTAAAAAAAAATAATAAAAAAAAATAAAAATAAGTAACTTACTACAACATTTTTTTTTAAATTCCCGACACATTTCCTTTAATGGTACTGTACTTGGTGCGTTTTTTTATGCATTTTTAGGTGCGTTTTTTACATTTTGATGCAAAAACAGCTGCTTTTGCTCTCCCTATAATCTGGCCCTGACATAATGGGTCTGCAATGTGAGGGTAACTCCAGTGAAGAAAGTTAAAACTTCACAGATGTAAATGTGGGGAAAGAAATTTATGACTCCAATTGTAAAACCCAGATCACCCATGCAAATTCAATGTATTCTTGTACTGGGCATCGCATGGCACACGTAATCCTGAGCCTAAAACAAAGCCGTATCTGTTACTCATAAGACAAATGTTTACACATACTACAACCCGCGGTTTTAGACAGCCAGCTGAGAACTTGGCATCATGACTAAGGTCCAAAGTACCTGCCTCTGACCCATACAGGAAGTGGCGAGGCTGCCCGCTCATGGAACCATAAGAAAACATAACGGTGGCAATCCTTACAGGTGGGTTATAAGTGCCACATAAAATCTGATGCTGTTCAGCTGACGGGTAGCTGCAGGTCTCAGCATAGCATGCCCATCTGTACTGGCATCAGCTGCAAAACCTGAAGTACCTGCTACCTGTGATAAGAACATCAATTGAGCTGAATGCTATAGATCATGGTAACATCCATATGTCCCCTATCCCCATCCTTAACCATAGTATATGATTTGTCGGTTGTTTGTTAATAGATCATTAACTACAATGATATAAACTTGCTATTTTCTTTGTACGTGTCACTTTAATAATTAACTTTGGTGTTAATTGCCAATGGTCTGCTGTCAATAAATGCAGCCGTAATCTCCTCTCTTTCGGGAGAATCTGATCAGAGGACAACTTACAAAATGAAGATAAGTGAGACTTCCTCACTGTCCGGGGATGGAAAAATGGACACTGGGAAGATCCATCTGAAACGGGAGCTTGGCCTGATAAGTGCGGTGTCAATGATAGCTGGCACCATGATCGGCTCTGGGATCTTCATGTCTCCACAATGGGTCCTGTACCACATGGGGAGCCCTGGGGCTAGTCTCTTAATATGGGCTGCTTGTGGCCTCCTGGCTATGCTAGGGGCTCTATCCTATGCTGAACTTGGAACTGTCATAAAGGAATCTGGAGGAGACTACATATATATTTTAAGGAATGTTGGCTCCTTACCTGCCTTCCTCCTGGCGTACACCTCGGTCATTGTGGTGAGGCCGGCCGGCATAGCTGGGGTCTCTCTAAGTTTTGCAGAATATGTTGTGGCTGCTTTCTTTCCAGACTGTCCTTCTCCACAAGTGGTCATAAAGTGCACAGCAGCTGCCTGCATCCTAGTCCTGGGAATTATCAATTGCCTAAATGTCAGACTTTCCATGTCCATCATGAACTTCTTCACAGCAGCTAAGCTGGTGGTCCTATTGATAATAATTGTGGGGGGCGCAGTTCTTTTGGTCAAGGGGAACACACATGTTTTACAGAACGCCTTTGAAAATACAGCCACTGGTTTTGGTCCTGTTGGTGTGGCCTTTTATCAAGGACTCTGGTCGTATGATGGATGGAATAATCTGAATTACATTACAGAAGAACTGAAGAACCCTGAGGTTAGTAAGTGATCCTAAAAGGGTTTGTCCATCTAAACAACCCGAGGACCTGTCACCTCTCCTGACTTGTTTGTATTCCCCATGAAATAACAATTCTGTAGTACCTTTTCTGATACTTTGTGTTGTGGCGTTCCTCTTTTATTCCTTCTAGAAATTTATGAATAAACGGACAACTGGGTGTTACCATTCCCTTTGTCAAGGGTGTGTGTCACAGTCTCACTCTGTCAACAATGATTGGACAGTGTCAGTATTTGGAAACTGGTAACACCCAGCTGTCAATTTATTCATAAGTTTCTAGGAAGAATAACAGAGGAATTGCACAATGTAGAGTTCTAAGAAAAAATTCTCAAAAATTGCTATTTCATGAGGAATATAATTATATAATTATAATTATTTGCTAAAACAGACATATCAGGAGAGGTGACATATCTTTTTTTTAAATGAGGACCCACTGATGCTCAGCCCATTGCCATGGGTCCAGCAGTCAAAACCCCCAACAATCAGCTGCCATTGCCGGGGATAGAGCTCTAGGCATAGACATCAATTATTTAACTCCGTTTATGGTCTATAGGGAGAACTTTTAAACTTTTTATGCCAGTTTTCTGACGTAAAAAAGTTGTAAAAGGCCCTGAAAGTTGCAATTTGGATAGCTGACAAATGATAATTATGAGAAAACCACTTTAAGAACTTGTATATGGTTTTATTATTCAATTGGAGCTGTGTGATGGTGTATTATGTGTGATTTATTGTGAGCCCTCTGCAGAGAGGAATGATTCTGTACGAACCCCATGACAAGCTGTATAAATCCATCTTCAGTGAGCTCCCCCTAGTGGTGGCTGCAGGCAGCCAGAATTTTATCATTTTATTCTATGTGAAAGGAAGCAAAAGATTTGAGAAAATTGTATAAAAAAAACCTGAGATCAGATCCCTATAAATGTGTTATCATAAGAATCAGCACAGAAGGTTTGACCTAAAAACAAAGTTGGCGTTACACTCATTTAGTATAAGTGGTTTCCACTTTTTAAACTGGTTTTGTATATGTTTCAGGTGAACCTGCCTCGAGCTGTGATGATTGCAATCCCACTTGTCACAACTATTTACCTTCTGGTTAATGTCAGCTATTTTGCAGCAATGACTCCACAGGAACTACTTACATCAGATGCTGTCGCCATTAGTTGGGGGTCAGTCTATAAACTTTTACTTACTGTTTTCAGGTTGGTTATTATTTGCCTAATGAAAAAAAAAATTATATTTCCTTTCAGTGACTCATTTAACAGAATACAATACTGGCACTTCTTGCCTCTCTTCCTGTCAAATGAATCTCATCTACATAAAAATGTATATAACACATACAGTATATGGCATAATGTACCCACTACTGTAAATTATAAGAATAGTAGAACTCCCCAAAGCCCAAGACTGCAGGGTGCATTAGTAGTGGGTGTATAATGATGTTCTGCAGCAGCCGAGACAAAGAACTGTATTATAAATACTGCAGCTACACTACACGTCTGTCAATCAGTGGCTGACACAAGAGAATGAACTTCCTACACAAGCGATCTGTGATAGACTACTTCTGCAGGAAGATAAGCGACTCCTCTGTATAATCATCAGGTTGTGATGTCAGCACGTGATGTTCATACAAGTATTATTTACAGACATGTCAATGAAAAATTTCCCTCGATGTGTTTAACATATACAGTATATATACACATGTATACAGTCTTATCAGATTACACCGTGCCCATATCAATATATATGTTGTGGGTCTTAATAAAGTTCTCCATCTAAATGTAGTTTTCCAATAACCAGATGAATATGGAAGAGAAAAGTCAAGTCTCTTTGTCTTTTCTCTGCCATCAGTGCAATGTCTATGCAGCCACCACCAGGGCAGAACACATCATAAGTCAATGGGTCCGTCAGGTGCCAGTGGTATCCGTTGCATGACGAATCCGGTACTGCATCCTGGTTTCCATTCTAAAGGAGAAACCAGGACACAAATATGAATAGAGCTCCCCTAGCAATTAGTCTGTCTCAAATAGTTAATCTCAAAACTGATAAACATATGTCCCTCAGGACAAATAAATTAATGGCTAGGCGATCCCTGAGTAAGGTATAACACCTCCGTAGTAACTTTAATAGAAACTCCAATTATGATTTGCATACAAAATAGAAAGAAGGGAGTTATGCACTAGATGTGGTATGAAAAATGGAAAAATAATTTTTTTTTATTAAATACACAGAAACAGAATGATATAAAATATACAAGAGAACCAAAAACAATTAACTGTATAAGGGCCATACAAAACGAGAAGACATCATTATTACGTAATTATTAGCCATATATAAAAATACATAGCAGGTAAAAAAAGAGAGTGTGATGTAGATAGTCTAATACAATGGATATAAAATACTATATACGGGACACAGATGGCAGGTCAATATATGAATGATAGTACAAACACATAAATATACAAACGTGGATAGTATAAATGGGCAGGACAGTAGTGTCTATGTATATACACAGTAGAAGGCAGGTAAGGAGTGGTATTTGCCAAGCATGAGTGTCCAGCAAACACATAAGAGGTCAATATAGCCCAGGATTTGTATTAAACATTGCAAAAAATAACGGAAACTGCAAAAAAAAACAAAAACCTGCTGTCTCTCAAAATGTCAAAATTTGCCAATTCCCATAAGGTAACAAGAGCCAAGTGCCTTACCCATTATTATGGAGTGATCAGTGTGCCCAGGAAGCGCCAGCAGAGAAAAGGAATAGCAGCTCATCAATAGTCTAACCATCATCATTCTCATCTCAGCTGGTGTTAGTAATCAAATTTCCTAAGAACCTCTATAGAGCTTGTGCCATCTGTACAGATATACATACTGCTGTATATATCAAAGGTACCCAGTTTGTTTCCAGCATAGTATTCCATATAATTATTACAGCAAGGGCAAAGATACCATAGAGGCTGTTATGTGGCACCGAGAGATGGGCCCAGCTTTGGTTGGCTTCATCCCTAATTTTAATGGGTGATGAGACTCCATATGTCCAAGAATGTTAGAACGCAAGTGTGAGAAATTAACCCATGATCCTGGAAAGGTGTTTTGTTGTCCCAGGTAGCTAGGGGTGTGGTGGTGATAAGACGGGAGCCCCAAGTTAATATTTGCTATTATTGCCCTATACCTCTTTTACCAAAATCTGTATTCCTATAGGGGGCCCTAGAAATAACCTTTGTTACCTTGTAGGAAAAGTATTTGCCAATTAGCGATAAGAAGCTTTTGACCCCCCCAACTATGGGTACATGTATTAGTACGTTTATTTAAAGGGGTTGGCCCAGAATTGACAATTATCACCTATCCAGAGGATAGGTGATAATTGTCTGATCACTTGGGGCCCCACCGCTGGGACCCCCCACCAATTTCGAGAACAGGAGTCTCGAGCCCTTCGTTCCTCCTTACTGCACCCCTGCTTACTGCAGTGAAGAGGAGCTTGAATGAAGTGGCGGGGGAGCATTCATTGGACAAATCCATCCAATGTCTATTGGACGGATGGAAACAGCTGAGCGCCATACTGGGCTGTTTCCCTCAGTCCCATAGACTTTGAACGGAGAGGAGGGTGCATGCTCGACCACCGCTTCCATCAAAGTCTTCCTCTCGGAGGTCAAGCAGTCAGGAGGAACCGGGGGTTCAAGACTCCCATTCTTGCAATTGTTGGGCATTCCAGCAGTGGGGCTCCAATCGATCAGGCAATTACCACCTATCCTGTGGGTAGGTGATAATTATCACTTCTGGTACAACCCAACCCAGAATAACAAGTTGTTATCTGGAGATGTGAAACTTTGGATCAGAATTCTTAGTGTTTGGGGTTTTGTATAATTTATTTTTGGGATATATTTATATCTAGTAATTCCTAGACATTCTTTTATTCTGCTTTAAATCTGGACATCACTGCAATATAAAAGTAGACACTGTCTGACCTTACATCTGATTTCACCTATTTTGCATTATTTATCAGACAGTAGTCAGGGCTCGACTTATTTCTTACCATCTAATGATCTACTTACTGCAGATTGAAGGTGCTGGGGACGTGGACGTGGATCATCACTTTGGGTGTTGCACTTTCTACTTTCGGATCTGCAAATGGAACCTTCTTCAGTGGAGGACGAGTGTGCTATGTGGCTGCCAGAGAAGGACACCTGGTAATCACCCAAATCATATGTTTTCTCCTTTCTTTGCTTGTGTTCCTGCCCGTTCTTCATCGAAGGCTGTATCGGTCACTGGTATCAAAGTGAAAGTCCTAGCTAAAATTAATAACTCATATAATGGATCCACTTGGGTCAATTAATATAACCTGGTTCTTTTCAAGGTATATGTCCCCCAAATACTTGTTTTGTAGGGTTTTTATGTTATTAAGGTACAAAACAACTGCTGCTATTTCTGTAGGTGGCCGCAGTAGTTGTCAAAACCACACCCCCTTAGTCAATGCTTTGCGGTTATTGTCTGTAGCTACAGAGCACTGACATCTATAATGAGCTGTGCACCTGCGTAGTCATCACATAAGACAGATTTTTCTCCACTAGAAACATTGAAGGTTTTTTTATGTGAATGTTACTGAGTGAATCAGGGCTCATAGACGTCAGCTATACAATTGTCCAATGGGACATCTATCATTTTGAATTTCGGAATAGGGGGCGCTTGTCCCACCCCTGTTCATTCTGGTACACTGCGTGCCAGCCACAGAATGCCGAGCACAATACAGGACAATCCTTTCCTGTATTGTGTGTTTATTCTATTGAAACTCAGCAGTGGAATGAATAAATAGTTTTTTGGTAAACAGTTAAAAGGGTCAGGGTACACCAGGGGCCCGAAGCAGCAGCGCAAAACAGAACCAATGATAATCCGGCCCTGCATACAACACGGATCCATAATATGTAGGGACTTAGAAGACGTTAGATAATGGTACAGTCGTACTGGAGTCTGTTCCAGATCCTGGGGTTGAGATCTGTTGTGTCATTCCATGACAACATAACCTTTGTGCACATAATAAAAGTATCCATCAGACCCTGGATAGATGGTTACTACCCAGTCGACATCAATTTTTAGGTATCCTGACCTGGTCAAACATGTCAGATCGCATGGGTTCCTCATAAGTTCCAGGAAAACATTCTACACCTCATTACAGAACCACAAGCAGCTTGGAAAGTTCACACAACATCGCATGGTTCCATGACATCATGCTGCTTTCTCCGAATTCTCACTCTACTAAAAATAATGCAGAAGGACCAAGATTCATCATACCAAACCTCAATGGTCCAGTCACACAATTGAGATTTATCAATAGTGTTGTAGGCTGGCTGAATTTACTAGTTGGAAAATATGCCACATTTATCAAAATGTTGCACGTGGCATCATATATTTGGCACAACCTACAAACATGTTAAACACTATGACAAATCCAAAGTTTTACAAACATCCTGTTACACTTTAAGTGACACACGTTGTACACAAAAGAGACGCTGGCCATACATTGGACGTAAACTTCACAAACGTCCGTCAAGCGCAAGACACATGTCCGACAAGCACAGGACACAAATCAGGCAAGCACCGCACATACATGGAAAACACGCTGCACACACAAAAGACACACACCGCATGCACATAGGGCTACCACACGGCTAGTAAACCTCCGTCTCAGGCCGCTATCGACACCAAAAAGCTGGTGCTGATAAAAGTTTAACAATAATTATAATTGCTGATGAAAAACTTTAAGCAACTGCAGTAAATGTTATGAAATAAGAAAGAGATTACTCACCTTTTGAATGCCCCTGCCGCACTGGAACGTCGACGCTAGAGCGGCAGTGTAATTGAAAAGGTGAGTAATCTTTTTTTTTTTTTTTTTTGGGTCGATAGCATTTTTTTTCTAGTCTGGTCTGAGGTCCGATCAGTGGCCTGGAGTCACAGGGGGCACAGTGTGGGGCATTATCTACAGGGGGCACTGTGTGTCACTTTCTACAGGGCACAATGTGTGGCACTAATATTTGTATAAGGCACAGCCCATGGCTCAATACTTAGAGGGCACAGCGTGTGGTACTATTTTAATAGAGCACTGTGTGTCACTTTCTATAGGAGACAGTGGCGTAACTACCGCTATAGCAGCCGTAGTGGCTGCTACGGGGCCCGCGGCATGAGGTGGCCCGTGTCGCCCGCCGGCAGGGGCCCCCACCATGGCCGGAGGCTCCGCTAGCAGCCGCTATGGCTGCTACAGCGCGACGCCATTGAACACTACGGCAGAGCAGGGAGGTATCTCCCCGCTCTGCCATTAAACAAAAGACATGTATCCCCTCTCCACAGGACAGAGGATACATGTGTGATCGCTGGCATTGATAGGGAGAACGGGGGACTGAAAGTCCCCTGAAGTTCTCCATCACAAACCTCGGACTTCCGGGATCTGTGTCGGCAGCTTCGTAGAAATGAATGGAGCGCCGGTCGCGCTTGTGCGCATGCGTGACCAGCGCTCCTTTCATTTTTAGTGAGCTGCCCAGACGCCGGAAGTCAGAGGTTAGTCTTGGAGAACTTCGGGGGACTTTCGGTCCCCCGTTCTCCTTATCAGTGCCAGTGATCACACATGTATCCCCTATCCTGTGGAGAGGGGATACATGTCTTTTGTAGGACACGCTGTAGGTCGCATTTTTATGGGAGGGGAGGGCGCTGTATGGCGTTCTCTACAGGGGGGGGCTGTATGGCGTTCCCTACAGGGGGGGGTGTATGGCATTGCCTACAGGGGGGCTGTATGGCGTTCCCTACAGGGGGGGCGCTGTATGGCGTTCCCTACAGGGGGGGGGGCGCTGTATGGCGTTCCCTACAGGGGGGGCGCTGTATGGCGTTCCCTACAGGGGGGGCTGTATGGCATTACCTACAGGGGGGGGCTGTATGGCATTACCTACAGGGGGGGGCTGTATGGCATTACCTACAGGGGGGGCTGTATGGCGTTGCCTACAGGGGGGGGCTGTATGGCGTTCTCTAAAGGGGGGGGCTGTATGGCGTTAGCGCCATACAGCCCCATCTGTAGATAACGCCATACAGCCCCCTCCTGTAGGCAATGCCATACAGCCCCCCCCCTGTAGAGAACGCCATACAGCCCCCTCTGTAGGGAACGCCATACAGCCCCCTCTGTAGATAACGCCATACAGCCCCCTCTGTAGATAATGCCATACAGCCCCCCTGTAGAGAACGCCATACAGCCCCCCCTGTAGGGAACGCCATACAGCCCCCCCCCTGTAGGGAACGCCATACAGCCCCCCCCTGTAGGGAACGCCATACAGCCCCCCCAGTAGGGAACGCCATACAGCCGCCCCTGTAGGGAACACCATACAGCCGCCCCTGTAGGGAACACCATACAGCCGCCCCTGTAGGGAGCACCATACAGCCCCCCCTGTAGGGAACGCCATACAGCCCCCCCTGTAGAGAACGCCATACAGACCCCCCACTGTAGAGAACGCCATACAGACCCCCCCTGTAGATAACGCCATACAGCCCCCTTTGTAGATAACGCCATACAGCCCCCGTAGATAGCGCCATACAGCCCCCTTTGTTGAGAACGCCATACAGCCTCCTTTGCTGATAACGCCATACAGCCCCCTTTGTAGATAGCGCCATACAGAACCCCCTGTAGATAACGCCATACAGCCCCCTCTGTAGGTATCTACAAAGGGGGCTGTATGGCGTTATCTACAGGGGGATGTATGGCGCTATTTACAAAGGGGGCTGTATGGCGCTATCTACAGAGGGGGCTGTATGGCGCTATCTACAGAGGGGGCTGTATGGCGTTATCTACAGGGGGGGCTGTATGGCGTTATCTACAGGGGGGCTGTATGGCGTTATCTACAGGGGGATGTATGGCGCTATCTACAGGGGGATGTATGGCGCTATCTACAGGGGATGTATGGCGCTATCTACAGGGGGATGTATGGCGCTATCTACAGGGGATGTATGGCGCTATCTACAGGGGGATGTATGGCGTTATCTACAGGGGGGGTTGTATGGCGTTATCTACAGGGGGGGCTGTAAAAAAAGGCACTATCTACAAGGGGGAGGGTTGTGTGACACCCAGGGAAGTTTTCTATGGGGCCCAGTCTTTCCTAGTTACGCCCCTGATAGGGGATACTGTGTTTGGCGCTACTATTTGTATAAGGCACAGCCCATGGCACTATACTTAGGGGTCACAGCGTGTGGTACTGTCACGAAGGGTCTGTGGACCCACTGGGCCGTACCGCCTTGGCGGTAAGGCAGCTGGCCAACAGGGAGCAGGTGAATGTCTATAGTTCTATAGGTACCTGTGGCAGCTCACACAGCAGCGGTGTAGGCTCGGCTGGGACTAGGTAGCAGGCGGACGCCAGGCGAGGTGAAGCAGGTCAGACGTGGATGTAGCGCAGCACGACTTTGGCACAGCTCAGTGCTAGACAGGAATGTATGGATAGCAATGAACAGGAACTGTAAACAGGTATAGGGACAGGGACTGGAACAGGAAACACTAGGATGCGATCGCATAGACAAACTATAGGGAACACAACAACGCTCAAGCATAGAACTAGGGGGCTAGACCCCTCTAATAGTCCAGGGTACTCACGGGTCAAAGTTCATTCACGGGGTCCGGTGCGCGCGCGCTCGTGCCCGCTCTTAAAGGGGCAGCGAGCGCACAGGACCTACGGGATCCGGCTGTGGTGAGTGGACGCGAGCGCTGGCGTCTCCTGAGGAGGAGGCTGGGGCCAGCGCTTGCCGACTCGTGGCTGCAGCTGTCAGGGGGAGGTTGGAGCTGACAGCCCGCAGCCACGGACATTACAGGTACTATTTATATAGAGCACTGTGTGTGACACAATTGTCTAATGTGTATGGCCACTGCTGCAATACATTACTTCCCACAATAAGAAAGCTCCCCTTTCCTCTGGGTTCTTCGCAGCTGCACATGGTGATATGCCCACCCTTGTTTTGTTTAGTAAATCTCCCTCAATACAGTATTTTAATTCACTGATATAGCCCACCTATGCCTAGGACCGATGTACTGTGCATACTAATGTGACATTTACCTGCATTAATCTTCCTCCCACTTTGTACTTTGGTTTGGCTGACCCACAGTACAAAAAAGTACTACATATGTTTTGTGGGGTTCACCTCCATCTCCTCTTAGGCTGGTTTCACACGCGTGTAATATGGCCACATCTTCAAGTCTGTATTACGGCTTCAGCACCTGGAACTCAATCCCTCTTCTAAACCAAACCTCCAGATCACCATGGAACTCTTAAGTTCGTCTCAGTAAAACCGCAGGGGGTCCGGGTGTTGCGTCTATAATACAAATACTAAAATAAAAATTGACTGTATAAGTATGTAGCATGTAACTTTGCTAAAGCGCTTCTGACATATATTTATGCTGCCCTGTCTGAGAGCAAAAGAAAGAAGAGACAGATGCGCCGATTTCAGCGGTCCGTCACTTATATACTGATACGCCACAGTTTCCAAGAATTTTGATATTATACTTGCAATGTGCCGGGCGCGATGCAGCTGATGAGTCCAATGATATTCAAATATTTATGCTCCCCCCGCCTTCCCCTTTCCTCCGACACATTTCTCCCTATTACTGAGCGTAGAGAGAAATGCGTCAGGCTGCATGGCAGGGAGAGGCGGAGGCGGGGGGAGCATAAATATATGAATAACATCGGCTGCATCGCAGGTATAACTACTGAATACTCCGAAACGACAGAGTATTACTACCTAAGTGATAGACCACTGAAATCAACGTGTCTGTCACTTCTTTCTGCTGCACTCAGACAGGGCAGCATAAATAAATGACAGATCCACATTAAGCTTACAGTTAGGTACAGAATTATTTGGACAGTGATACAAGTTTTGGCATTTTAGCTGTTTACTAAAACATATTGAATATACAGTTATATAATCAATATGGGCTTAAAGTGCAGACTCTCAGCTTTAGGGCTTATTTAGACGTCCGTGATCGACGTCCGTGCAAAGCGCGTGATTTTCACGCGCCTCGCACAGACCTATGTTAGTCTATGGGGCTGTGCAGACTATCCGTAAGTTTCACGCAGCGTTTGTCCGCTGCGTAAAACTCACGACATGTCCGATATTTGTGCGTTGTTCGCGCATCACGCACCCTTTGAAGTCAATGGGTGCGTGAAAATCACGCGCATCACACGGAAGCACTTCTGTGTGACGCACATGATTCGAGCAACAGCAGTCAAAAGTATGAACATGCTTTTCTGTTTACAAACATACAAACAGAGTGTCATAATGATGGCGGCTGCGCGAAAATCACGCAGCCACGCATCATACGAGGGTGACACACGGAGCTGTTAAGTACATTTTGTGCGCGCAAAACGCACACGCTCGTGTAAATCCGGCCTTAATTTGAGAGTATTCACATCCTAATTTGAGGAAGGGTTTAGGAATTACAGCTCTTTAATATGTAGCTGACTTTTTTTCAAGGCACCAAAGGTAATTGGACAATTATCTCAAAAGCTATTTAATGGGCTGCATGGGCTATTCCCTCATTAATCCATCATCAATTAAGCAGGTAAAGGGTCTGGAGTTGATTCCAGGTGCGGCATTTGCATTTGGAAGCTGTTGCTGTGAACCCACAACATGAGGTGAAAGGAGCTCTCAATGCAAGAGAAACAGAACATCGTTAGGCTGAAGAAATCCATCAGAGACAGAGAGCACAAATGTTAGGAGTGGCCAAATCAACAGTTAGTTACATTCTTGAAATAAAAGAGCGCACTGGTGATCTCGTGAACTCCAAAAGGCCTGGACGTCCACGGAAGACAACAGGGGTGGACGATCGCAGAATCCTTTCCATGGTGAAGAAAAACCCCTTCACAACATTTACCCAAGTGAAGAACACTCTCCTGGAAGTAGGTGTATCAGTATCTAAGTCTACCATAAAGAGAAGACTTCATGAGAGCCAATACAGAGGGTTCACCACAAGGTGAAAACCATTAATCAGCCTCAAAAATAGAAAAGCCAGATTAGACTTTGCCAAACAAGATCTAAAGAAGCCGCCCAGTTCTGGAACAGCATGAAACTAAGATCAACCTGTACCAGAATGATGAGAGGAAGAAAGTATGGACTAGGCTTGGAACAGCTCATGATCCAAAACACACCACATCCTCTGTAAAACATGGTGGGGGCAGTGTGATGGCATGGGCATGCCTGGCTGCCAAAGGCACTGGGTCACTAGTGATTATTGATGATGTGACTGAAGACAGAAGCAGCCGGATGAATTCTGAAGTGTTCAGGGATTTACACTACCGTTCAAAAGTTTAGGGTCACTTAGAAATTTCCTTATTTTTGCAAGAAAAGCACAGTTTCTTTCAATGGAGATAACATTAAATTAATCAGAAATACACTCTATACATTGTTAATGTGCTAAATGACTATTCTAGCTGCAAACGTCTGGTTTTTAATGCAATATCTACATAGGTGTATAGAGGCCCATTTCCAGCAACCATCACTCCAGTGTTCTAATGGTACATTGTGTTTGCTAACTGTGTTAGAAGGCTAATGGATGATTAGAAAACACTTGAAAACCCTTGTGCAATTATGTTAGCACCGCTGTAAACAGTTTTGCTGTTTAGAGGAGCTGTAAAACTGACCTTCCTTTGAGCTAGTTGAGAATCTGGAGCATTACATTTGTGGGTTCGATTAAACTTTCAAAATGGCTAGAAAAAGAGAGCTTTCATGTGAAACTCGACAGTCTATTCTTGTTCTTAGAAATGAAGGCTATTCCATGCGAGAAATTGGCAAGAAACTGAAGATTTCCTACAACGGTGTGTACTACTCCCTTCAGAGGACAGCACACACAGGCTCTAACCAGAGTAGAAAGAGAAGTGGGAGGCCCCGCTGCACAACTGAGCAACAAGACAAGTACATTAGAGTCTCTAGTTTGAGAAATAGACGCCTCACAAGTCCTCAAATGGCAGCTTCATTAAATAGTACCCGCAAAACACCAGCGTCAACGTCTACAGTGAAGAGGCGACTCCGGGATGCTGGCCTTCAGGGCAGAGTGGCAAAGAAAAAGCCATATCTGAGACTGGCTAATAAAAGGAAAAGATTAATATGGGCAAAAGCACACAGACATTGGACAGAGGAAGATTGGAAAAAAGTGTTATGGACAGACGAATCGAAGTTTGAGGTGTTTGGATCACACAGAAGAACATTTGTGAGACGCAGAACAACTGAAAAGATGCTGGAAGAGTGCCTGACGCCATCTGTCAAGCATGGTGGAGGTAATGTGATGGTCTGGGGTTGCTTTGGTGCTGGTAAAATGGGAGATTTGTACAAGGTAAAAGGGATTTTGAATAAGGAAGGCTATCACTCCATTTTGCAACGCCATGCCATACCCTGTGGACAGCACTTGATTGGAGCCAATTTCATCCTACAACAGGACAATAACCCAAAGCACACCTCCAAATTATGCAAGAACTATTTAGGGAAGAAGCAGGCAGCTGGTATTCTATCTGTAGTGGAGTGGCCAGCGTAGTCACCAGATCTCAACCCCATAGAGCTGTTGTGGGAGCAGCTTTACCGTATGGTACGCAAGAAGTGCCCATCAAGCCAATCCAACTTGTGGGAGGGGCTTCTGGAAGCATGGGGTGAAATTTCTCCCGATTACCTCAGCAAATTAACAGCTAGAATGCCAAAGGTCTGCAATGCTGTAATTGCTGCAAATGGAGCATTCTTTGACGAAAGCAAAGTGTGAAGGAGAAAATTATTATTTGAAATAAAAATCATTATTTCTAACCTTGTCAATGTCTTGACTATATTTTCTAGTCATTTTGCAACTCATTTGATAAATATAAGTGTGAGTTTTCATGGAAAACACAAAATTGTCTGGGTGACCCCAAACTTTTGAACGGTAGTGTACTTTCTGCTCAGATTCAACCAAATGCAGCAAGGTTGATTGGACGTCGCTTCACAGGACAGATGGACAATGACCAAAAACAAACTGAGAAAGCAACCCAGGAGTTTATAAGGCAAAGAAGCTGAATATTCTGCAATGGCCAAGTCAATCACCAGATCTCAACCCGATCGAACATTTCACTTGTTTAAGACAAAACTTAAAGAGAACCTTTCCCCTCCCCAAACATGTGCAGCTGAGTGCAGCATGTTATAGGAAAGGCTTCACAAACCCTATGTCACGTAAAATTATTTTCCTAACTCCCTCCGTTATTCACATATCGGTGCTGATATGTAGTTAGTTAGAAACGCCCCACTGACTGTTCAGGGGCTTATTTACATATCGGGCGCCAAATATAACGGCACCGATATGTAAATAACGGAGGGAGTTAGAATTTTTTTTTTACATGAGACAGGGTTTGTGAAGCCTTTCCTATATCATGCTGCACTCAGCTTCACATGTTTGGGGAGGTGAAAGGTTCTCTTTAACCCCTTAATGACCAGCCTATTTTAGACCATAATGACCAGGCTATTTTTTTACGTTTTTCCATCGTTGCATTCCAAGAGCTATAACTTTTTTATTTTTGCGTCGACATAGCTGTATAAGGTCTTGTTTTTTGCGGGACAAGTTGTATTTTTTTAATAGCACCATTTTGAGGTACATATTATTTATTGATGAACTTTTATTAACTTTTTTGGGGGGGGGGGATAGAAAAAAATCTGAAATTTCGCCACACTTTTTTGCGTCCTAAATCTACGCCGTTTACCATGGGATATAAATAACACAATAACTTTATTCAGCGGGTTGTTACGATTGCAACGATACCAAATGTGTATAGATTTTGTATGTTTTACTACTTTTAGGCTGGGTTCACACAACCTATTTTCAGGCGTAAACGAGGCGTATTATGCCTCGTTTTACGCCTGAAAATAGGGCTACAATACGTCGGCAAACATCTGCCCATTCATTTGAATGGGTTTGCCGACGTATTGTGCAGACGACCTGTAATTTACGCGTCGTCGTTTGACAGCTGTCAAACGACGACGCGTAAATGGACTGCCTCGGCAAAGAAGTGCAGGGCACTTCTTTGCCACGTAATTTGAGCTGTTCTTCATTGAACTCAATGAAGCACAGCTCAAGATTTACGAGCGTCTCAGACGGCTCGCAAAATGCGAGGAGAAGCATTTACGTGTGAAACGAGGCAGCTGTTAACAGTCTGTCTTTTCCCACGTAAATGCCTCTCATCGTGTGAACATACCCTTGCACAGTAAAAACGCATTTTTTTTCAAAATTATTTGTTTTTGTGTCTCCATATTTGAAGAGCCGTAGCGTTTTTATTTTTTCGCCAATGCGGGTGTATGAGGGCTTTTTTTTTGCGGGAAAACTTGTAGTTTTTATTGGTACCATTTTGGAGTAGATGCGACTTTTCGATCACTTTTTAATCACATTTTTTTAAAGTCAGGATTCACAGAAAACAGCAATTTTTCAGTCGTTTTTTATTTATTTTTTTACGGCTTTCACCATGCAGGTTAAGTAATGTAATAGATTTATAGTCGGGATCATTACGGACGCGGCAATACCAAATATGTGTAACTTTTTAACTTTATTTTGGTTTTTTAATAGTAAAGTAATTTGTAAGGGGAAAAAGTGGGTTTTTCATTTTCTTTTCACATTTTTTTTTCATTAACTTTATTAAACTTTTTTACTAGTCCCACTAGGGGACATCACTATGCAATCCTCCGATCGCTATTATAATACACTGCAATACTTTTGTATTGCAGTGTATTACTGCCTGTCCATTTAAAACGGACAGGCATCTGCTAGGCCATGCCTGCGGCATGATCTAGCAGGCATTCATTACAGGCAGACCTGGGGTCCTTTATTAGGCCCCTGGCTGCCATCGGAGACACTGACACTCGGCGATCTTATCGCCGGGTGTCAGTGGGATGTGAGGGAGCTCCCTCCCACTCTCCAAAACCACTCAGATGCGGTGCTCGCTATTGAGCACCGCATCTGAGGGGTTAAACGGGTGAGATCGATACTAATATCGATCTCACCCGGCAGAGCAGGGACGCCCCCAGCCCTCAGCTGCCTCTGGCAGCTGAGAGCAGGGAGATTTGACAGCTCCCTGCTCTGTTTACTTATTCCGATGCCGCAACGTAAAAACTCTATGGCATCGGAATAAGGCCCGTTAGTGACCGACGTAAAGAGACTATGGGCCGGTCACTAACGGGTTAAGGGCACGTCCACACGTGGCAGAGTTTTTCCGCTGCAAATATTGGTGCAGATTTGGGGCAATTGCGCAATGAATCTGCACCAACATTTGCATATTTGACAGGTAATTCAGACGTTGCAGAAAAGACAGCGGACTTGCCACATATTTCAGTTTTTGCATTGCAAAGGCTGAAATCCGCAGTGAAATTCCGCTTCTTCTCCGCAACAGACAGTGCATGCTGCGGAGAGAAAATTCTGCACCGCAGCCTATGGTCCGCAGCGGAGTTTTACGCAATGTCTGAACTAACTTGCCTCAAAATGTATTGAAACAAATGTAAAAAACAGCCGCTGGAGAATTCCACTGCGGACTGTCCACTGCGGAATTCCTCAGCAATTCCGCCACGTCTGGCCGTGCCCTAAGGCAGAAAGACCGACAAACAAGCAACAACTGAAAACAGCTGCAATAAAGGCCGGCAAAGCATCACAAAAGTGGAAACCCGGCGTTTGGTGATGTCCATGAGTTCCAGACTTCAGGCAGTCATTGCCTGCAAAGGTTTCTCTACAAAGTATTAAAAAAAATATATATTTTATTTATGGTAATGTTAATTTGTCCAATTACTTTTGAGCCCCTGAAATGAGGCGGCTGTGTAGAAAAATGGCATAGGTGCATAGATAAAGGAATCTACATAGGAGAAACAATGCAAAAATTACAATCCAGAATGAATCTTCACAGACATACAATAAAACAGGAGGTGGATACACCCGTGGAAAAACACTTCTCTGGACCAGATCACAGATTTGGCAATTTAACAACAACAGAGAGAGAAAAATTTGGGAATTCAAGATGATGATAAAATTCCAGTCATTGACACAAGGCCTCAATCGAACACCTGGATTTATGAGCCACTACATGGACACACTGTAACGTCTATGGCCGAGGGCCGTCGTTCAGACTTACCCTCTGACGGCCCTGGGCATGGACATCTGTGTTCTCGGTGGCATCTCCCTCCAGGGAGATGCCGGCACTCACTTCCGGGTTCTGGGACTTTTTCCCGCAGGGCGCGCGCCTGCGTGTGCACGGCCTTAAAGGGCCAGTACGCGTCCAGCTGTCATTTAATCAGTAATTAGCCCAGAATGCTGCTGGACTATAAAAGGGGCTCTGCCCACTTGATCCTTGCCTGAGTGTTGTTGCATACCTAAAGTTTGTCTTGCAAATGGTCTCCGAGTGTTTTCCATTTCCCAGTGTTACCCGTTCCTGCTGCCTGTACCCTGTATCCCGTGCTATTGTATCTACTGTGCCATCTACAGTGAAAGTCAAGTCGTGTCTTCTGCTGCTTCTACTGTGCCATCTACAGTGAAAGTCAAGTTGTGTCTTCCGCTGCATCTACTGTGTCGTCTACAGTGAAAGTCAAGTTGTGTCACCGCTACTGTCTACATTGCCTCAGGAACCCTTTCTGGACTATAGACGTTGCTTTGTACCTTGTTGGCCAGCTGCTATCCCGCTACGCGGTACAGCCCAGTGGGTCCACACCCCTCGTCGTGACACACACGTCACATCCCCCATCAGTCTGACTCCAGATCCCTAATCTCCTAAGTCATCACCCCTATAACCTCAGTTTTATTGCCCTGGATTATCTTAATGATTTTTCATCTCATGTACTAATTGTCTTTGTGTAACATCTTAAATGTTGTTCATTTTTCTAAGTCATTCATTTGTAAACTTGCCTGACGAAGGGGCCTCTGTGCTCTGAAAGCCGCATATAGAACTTTTATAGTTAGCCAGTAAACTATACTTATGTCTTTTTTGACACAGAAGTGTCACGTAGGGTTTGTGGACCCACTGGGCCGTACCGCCTTGGCGGTATGGCAGCTGGCCAACAGGGCGCAGTTCAGAGTCTATAGTTTATATAGGGTACCTGTGGCAGCTCAGACAGTAGCAAGGCAGGCTTGGCAGGAACGAGGCAGCAGGTAGACGTCAGGCGTGGAGAAGCAGGACAGGCGTGGTATACAGCACAGCACGGCTACAGGTAAGCACAGCACTAGATCAGGATACAGGAACAGGGAACACTGGGAACAGGAAACACTAGGGGACCATTTGCAAGACACACTTGGAATACAACAACAAAGCTCAGGCATGGGAGGAAGGGGCTGAGACCTTCTTATAGCCCAGGGTGCTCTGAAGCAGTTAGCTCAATCACCAACATGCGTGCGCTCTGGCTTCTTAAGTCTGGACTGAGCTCGTGAGCCCCCCCTGGTGGTCACTGTGGAGCAGGACGGCCGTATGTGTAGACATCTCTTGAGAGAAGGGCGTCGACTGGATGGAAGGAGTTCGTGGTCAGCGACCACGGACGTTACAAGAAGTATTTAACATTGCATAGAAAAATGGTTGCAATTCCTAAACTTTTCACAAGATATTTTTGTTCAACCCCTTGAATTAAACCTGAAAGTCTACACTTCAATTGCATCTCAGTTGTTTCATTTCAAATCCAATGTAGTGGCATACAGAGCCCAAATCATGAAGATTGTGTCACTGTCCAAATAACTCTGGACCCAACTGTATATCAGGCTAAAATTCCGTTTAAGAACACAGAAACCCTAATCTCTATTCTCATTAAAGAAATGTAGTTGAATTTTTTTTATATTTTATATAAAAAAATATATATTGTTTTTCTTTACAGCCAGATGCTCTCTCAATGGCCCACGTGAAACGCTTAACCCCATCTCCTGCCCTCATCTTCACATCGGCCATATCATTAATAATGATCATTCCTGGAGATTTCAGTAGTATTGTAAACTTCTTCAGGTAAGTTTATGTTTTTATTATATATACAGATGTAGCAGAGCGGAATTTTGACAGAAACTCCAGCAGACGCACACAATCATTCCCCCCACTCTCTAAAAAAAAGCTCTTATTATAATAGGGTTCCTCTATTTTTCCCATTCCACCTCTAACTTGCTTCTTAGAAGAAAATAATGCTGTCCACCATCTTAATAGATCACTGTTTGCAGGAAGTAACTGTGGTAACTACATGTCCCATGATGCCTTGCCCAACCCTCATATAGGGGGTTCCGATCACATCCAGCAGAATCTATAGTTATAGAGATCCTTACAAGTTGTGAACAGGATGCTGTTGAGTCCCAGATGCAGGACTAAGGGTTTTTTCACACCGCGTTGGTCGTCGTTTGATGTATACGCTGGAAAAAGTTCCTGATGTATTGTTTAAACGTCGGCTGTGACGGTTGCCATGTTATTCATTTAACAGATTTGTCATTACTCCCTTTTGATGAGGTATCCGTATAAGGGATACCATTACAACCTATGGGTGACTGATGGCATCCATTTAATGGACACGTATACGTTAAACAGATACCTGTGACGGCTGCCATACAGTGGTATCTGTCACCCAGAAACTACCATGTAAAAAAAAGTATACGTTTAACATCTAACTTTTTTTTTACTGGATGTCTCTAAATAGAACAGCCTAGTCTACTAGGCTATTCTATTAAGCAAAAAAAAAAAAGACACACCCGACGGAGACCACTCAACAGGCACAAATGACACTCTTTTGGCCTTCGTTGATATAGTGGGAACCTATAGGTATGTTTGACTTATGCGCTGAGAGATTTCTCAACGCATACGTCAAATGTACAAGGTAAGCGCATTGTGAAAGGGGCCTAAGGCACAGGAGAGGCTGCAGACTGTGCCTGTGCAGTAGCATGCATGTCACAGGCAGTGTGTAGATTCCAGCCTACTGCAGGGAGGGACAGAGAGATTGGTTCTCCATAGCCGTACATCATCTACTAGAAATAGAAAGCAACCTGGAGGATATTCCATGACAGCAACAGAATACACAGATAATTTGCTCGTCACCCCGTGCATTCCTGCATAGTTGCTATTCAACGGCTCAGGTACAATCTGCCTGATATTTTATTACGTAGAAACCTACAAGAGACCGCAGTGACATCAGACCTCCTGCTTAAAGAGGCTCTGTCACCAGATTTTCAAACCCCTATCTCGTATTGCAGCAGATCGGCGCTGCAATGTAGATTACAGTAACGTTTGTTTTTTTCAAAAACGAGCATTTTTGGCCAAGTTATGACCATTTTTATATTTATGCAAATGAGCCTTTCTTAAGTACAACTGGGCGTGTTTAAAGTTAAGTCCAAGTGGGCGTGTATTGTGTGTGTACATCTGGGCGTTTTTACTTCTTTTACTAGCTGGGCGTTGTGAATGGGAGTGTATGATGCTGACGAATCAGCATCATCCACTTCTCTTCGTTAACACCCAGCTTCCAGCACCAGGCGACAGAGGCTACATCGACTCACCTACAAACGCCGATGCTGCTGCAGAATCAACTGTAGCCTCTGTCGACTGGTGCCGATGTGTCCTCGCTCGTCCGACACGATGCAGGACCTGGGGCAGGAAGTGACGTCACAGCGTGATCTCTCGAGAACACGCTGTGTGTCTGTGCACTGCCAGAAGCTGGGTGTTAACGAAGAGAAGTGGATGATGCTGATTCGTCAGCATCATACACTTCCATTCACAACGCCCAGCTAGTAAAACAAGTAAAAACGCCCAGATGTACACACACAATACACGCCCAGTTGGACTTAACTTTAAACACGCCCATTTGTACTTAAGAAAGGCTCATTTGCATAAATATAAAAATGCTTATAACTTGGCCAAAAATGCTCGTTTTTGAAAAAAACAAAAACGTTACTGTAATCTACATTGCAGCGCCGATCTGCTGCAATAGGAGATAGGAGTTTGAAAATCTGGTGACAGAGCCTCTTTAATGATGAGAATGCACATTGGCTATTAAATGTTTCTCATGTGACTGTTTGACTAAACGTAAATGAAGTTCACCTGCAGTCCCATGTAAGACACAGATAGCATATTGATACCTCAGCACAGATACATTCTTTGCTTCTCTAGTGACACATTCACATTATTTATAACTCTTATGATGTCTTGTTTGCTTTTAGTTTCACGGCCTGGATGTTTTACGGCATTACAATTTCTGGCCTTATATATTTGAAGATTAAAAAGCCGGATATCCACAGACCGTATAAGGCAAGTAAAACAATATTTCCACTTATTTTATACATTTCTAGGGGCCGGGTAAACTTAATGCCAGTAGTCCAGTACACTTCCCAGCATCCCGAGCTATCCCGATTTGCAACCAGCCATAAAGAAAGTAGCAGCATCTGAGAATATAGCACTATAGTGGATCTTTATTCAAATAATAGATGCCACTTACTTGTAGAATTGGTCTGAAAAAGCTCAAGACCTCGTGCACTTGGCCGTCTTACAGATCTGTGTTATGCGGGTCCATAACACAGCGCCGATAGCCTGCTAGGTGCCCACACTGTACTTAATAGTTCCTCTGATTTTACACCTCAGCACATGGTGGTTTTTCTCACTGATTCTATGAGAATTTGTAAGAAAAAAAATCATGGCATACGTTATCATATACAGTATTACATTGGCATATTAGTATTATTCTGGCTAATAGATGAGGGTCTTGAATGGGGGACCACTCTGTATTAACTGAGAAGTCCCTAATAGGGTATAGAAAAATAGTACTATTCCTCTGGGGTGCCTCAACATTGGTCTCTGATGTACCCAGAAGCCTAGCCTAAACCCATTCAGAACCGGGGGGTGTTTTGGGCCCTGATGCCCATACCAGAATTTCGCCATTTAGAACGCTGGATTCTAAAGGTGATTTTTTTTCTTTTTTTAGATTATTGACTTTTTAGGACACATAAGGTTTTCTTATTATTTGAAATTGGTGATATTATCATTTAATTTTGTAGGTCTTATTTAGGAAAAAAATTGTCAGAAAAGGGAAAAAAAATTAATTGTTTCCTAATATATTCATGTTCTGTTTTAAGATAGTATGTTCAACCAATAATATTTACCCCAAAAATTAATACTCTAGTTCTCCCGTGCATAGTGAGGCCATATATGTGTGCGTTGTGTATGATGTTGCTGTAGTGCCGAGAACAAAGACACTGCTTTACCGTCATATGTGTCTCATCCACGTACAATTTTTCTTAATAAAGGCGCAAAAGCAGATAGGTAGAACTGGCAAGAATTGGTGGCTGGGGTAATAATTATATATTTGGGGTAACATACATCCTACGTAACAGCATGTTGTATGCGCTTTTTCTGCAGGGGTGCTTTTTTTTTTTTTTAGTTTTTCATTGTTTTTAGTATATTTGAATTTTTACTGTATTTATTAACAGTTGTCTTTATTGACAGACCAAAGGCTGTTAGTTACTGCCAGACATATACACCCTTATGCAGATGGAACCTGGCAATCGCTGTGTGCCTGCAGCATGGAGGTATTCAGGTCTGACAGCAACTAAGTCTCTAGTTCTGGTGCCATCATCGGGACCTAATAGGTTCAGGTCCGATGACGGCACACAGACCGCAGATCAGTGTCAGACCTTGACATTGTTGCGCTGCTGGAACCCGGCGATCATGTCGTTCAAGCAGCATAAGGGTGTACAGGTCTGACAGAACTTTACAGCCTCTGGTCTGGGTGCCGCTATCAGGACATGAACCAAGAAGGTCTTGATAACGGCACCCGGACTAGAGATGCCCATTTGCACACGATCGAGTGCCACTCGGGCCGTTTTTCACGGCATCCGAGTGGCACCTGATAGTTTTGACAGACCCATTCACTTTAGTGGGTGAATCGGGTCAGTTTTCACGATCCATGGAAAGATAGAACTTGTCCTATCTTTCCATGGATGACGGACAGGACTCGGGCGGCACACACGGTCGTGTGCATGAGGCATTAAGTTGTAGCCAGACCTGAACACTCGATGCAGCATAAATTGTCATGAAGTGGTCAGTAGGGGTTAAACTGTTGCAGCCCAATGCAAAAATATGTAATTAGGCCAATGAGGCTTTGTACACATTGCGTTAGAGCCTACAGGTGGTGTATCCATAGGCCCTCATTCACTCATTCATCCCAAAGCTGGTATAGGTCTTTAGCCTTTTATTTTTTTTTTGCTATACAGTATAGCATAGTAGACACTATTCTATACAAAAGGATACAGTAAAAAAAAAAAGCGTATGCCGCATGGTATCAGTTTTGTTTTTTACTATTGGAGCCTTTGAGCAACGTTTGCCTATACAGTGGCATATGTATCAGCCTTGCATCAGAGGTATACAGCAGGAAATCCTTCCGATGTATACCGCTGATGACAGGCAGTAACACTATGTGAACAGAGCCTAACTGTCACATTCAGTTATATTACTGTTTTGTTATATGGCAGAAGGATCATTGGACTCCATCAGACCACAGACTGCACTCCTCTAAAGCTATGCCATTAGTGATAAACGTAACTATTACAAGCATTATAGAGGACACTCCAAGACCACCAAAGATGAATGAAAGCAGGAGTCTATGGTCGCCCTTAGATCCTGTCAGTAAACACACAACAGACTGCTATATAGGCCGCTGGTCATCATGGAAACTGAAGGAATTGGAGTTCCCCGTGGCTGTCCTGCTCTATACAATGGTTTCTTTTTCTCAATGTGAGAATGACCCAGGTCATTCTCACTCTGCAGCACTGTGCCCTCTGAGTGGCTGAGTTGGTTAGACTTACTTACACTTTCAATGTATTCATAAACAATAAGTACTCTGCTATAATATTGGATTTTGGCTCCATTGTCTTGTCCCAGATTTTAGTCATTTTCCTAACCATTATTCTCTTCTTATCTTCTAGGTTCCAATCATCATTCCAGTGATAGTGCTCATTGCCTCCGTATACCTGGTGTTGTCCCCAGTTATCGGCAGCCCCCAGCTGGAATATCTCTATGTTGTCCTCTTTATCCTCAGTGGAATTATCCTTTATTTTCCTGTCGTCCGCTATAAATGGTCTCCAGGGTGGTTCCAATCTGTCACTCTCCATCTTCAGCTCCTTCTTCAAGTTGCACCAACTGATAAAAACAACTGAGATTTATCTTTTATACGGAAAGCAGGAGGGCTTCGCATAAGGGCAATGGAGCTTCAAACCATATAAATATATTTGGCACAGTTTCTGGGTGGAGGGCTGTGGACCTCCCTTATTCTCTGGACCATTGGGTGGTGCCTGATTGCCCTAAACAGTCAGTCTGCCCCTGCGTGGTTCTCAAACATTGCACTATGGATGCTGTCAAAATTTGGGTCTTGAGAACTAAAGCTGAGATGGATCATTAGTTTATTAGTTTTCATTGCCCCGTTTGTGTGGATGGCTGTAAGCACTCCCAAGAACCAAAATTTTACTGCATTCATATTACAAAGTTTAAGCCCTACAACTTCTCAGATTATTAACCTCTAGTTGACCAAAGTGGAAGACCCCTTTAAGTGCACCCATTGACTGTATACAGGTGGTGTGGACTGGTGGACCTCATGGGGACATGGCCTTTGGCATCACTCTTCTACGAGCGACACATTTTACAGAGAATATTTATGTATTTTGTACCTTTTTATTTAGTTGTGAACAAAATGTTGTACCAGTAACCTACACAGTTGAAATGAAGTACATTACATTTTCATAATTTGATTATTTTTGTATTCTTGTAATTATTTCTCTTTACAATGAGAAAAATAACATTCAACCCTGGAACCCGACATAAAAAAACGTATACCTCACGGTCTACTTTTATCATTGGAACGTATTGGTGACTGTATGCCACTGCATGGCATCGTCACAGGCATATGTTTAACGTAGACGTCATTTCAATAGCTTTTCATGACATATATGTTAAATGGGTACCGTTATTGTCTATGGACAATGGATATGTTAAACAGATGCCTAATAGTGGCGTCCATCACATATAGACTTTAAGGGTCTTTGTTTAACGGACGTCATTAATAGAGATGAGCAAACTGATTCGGCTCAAATCCAAAACTTTTAGGCTTCATGGCACGCAAATCGTCAAAATGGTGGGCGCCAGTTGCATTTTACAGACAATAGCAAAAAAAGAGGGGAGAAGAGCGGATTAAAAAAAAAATACCATACTCACCTGTGACGTGACTTCCTCCCGCATGTCCTTCACCGGAGCGAAGGGAGAATGACCAGACAATGCCTCCAGCCGTGCCAGGAGTGCTGCTGAGGAGGATAATCGTCCTGGCACCGCTGGAGGCGATATCTGGTCATTCCCCTGTCGCTCCGGTGAAGGAACTGCGGGGGGGGGGGGGAAGAGAGTCACGTCTGTGAATAAAGCTGGGCATGAATGAAGAGAGAGAAGTGTATGACGCTGATTGGTCGGCGTCATACACTTTTTGTTACAACACCCTCTTGGTTAAATGGAATAAAACGCCCAGTTGGGCATTTAGAAAAAATTAGTGTGATGGTGCATTATGTGTGGTTTATTGTGAGTCCTCAGCAGAGAGGGATGACTCTGTATTGAGGTACTATAGGTCGTGTCTCCAGCCTATGGACAATCAGACGAGTCAGAGGTGAAGTCCACAAGACATAAAGTGTTCTCATTGTCTGGGCTCCACAGGGGGTCATCAGGAGGCACCAAAGTTATATTCAGCTCAGGTGCAGACCAGCAAACAAAGGTGATCTAATTATCTTCCCCATTGTGTCCTCATCCCGGCTGTGGCAATACACATAATAGAACAAAGGACCATAACTCACTTACAGACAGTAGATATAGAAACTAAAGCCATTATAATGATGGTGACTAGAAACTGCCAAGATGTTCCTCCCCCTGGGGAGATATAAGGGCTTGTCCTGGGGAGGATGGAGATCTTCTGGATTTAGACCTGAAGGAGAGCTGAAGCTGAGGCCAGCACTCTGAAGATGTTCCTGTGACTACCTTATTTTGTGGACTGTGTGTTGTTCCTGCATTGAACGTGACTTGTTCTGTCAGCATTGGATGCAATAAACCCTGTTGGAGTTGCCCTGTCGTCTCTGGCTCTGTTGATCGTGTATTAACGTAACGAACCCCATGACAACTGGTGTCAGAAGTGGGATCAACAGAGTGCAGGAGAGATGGACAGAGGTCTGAACACCAGGATGTCTATCGTGAGGAGAGCAATTGTGTTTTACCAGGAGGCAATGGACTGCCTTGGACCAAAGTTTACAGAAGACATTGAATGTTGGGCTTGGGATAAGTCTCTGACTATGGCAAGGAAGGAACAAGTTCTTGTGCGAGCTCGGGAGTTGCACCAGGAGACCATGGATGCTCTGGGATGTTTGGCCTCCAACGATGATAAGTTCTGGGACTGGGACTGGAATTGGTGTCTGGCAACAGCGGAGCGAGAGGTGCCGCAAACATGGTGTGAACGGCCAGCACAGTGTTATAAGGATTGTGCTGCTGCTCCAGGCTCTGATCGCTACAGATCTCCAGAGAAAGCTCCAGAGTGTCCTGAGGTGAGTGATGTGACGTCTGTGGGCAGCTTATACCATAAGACATGGGAGCACCAGGAGGAAGTAAAGGATTCTGGGCTTGATTCAGGACCGGAAGGAGTGCATACAGGGGATGTCAATGTATCTGCAGAAACGGGTCCTGTGGATGATGAAGATGCAGGAGATGTGGCTAGCACTGGTGTGGATGATGAGGACACAGGAGATATAACTAGCACTGGTGTGGATGATGAGGACACAGGCGATATAACTAGCACTGGACCTCCTGAAACCTTTGGCACTGAGATCACCAGTGCCAGTTCTGAAAGCCCAACTGAGGTTAAGTCACATGATACAGCCCCACTAGTGAGCAATGATGTTTGTGCTTCTCCTGGCAATGTGTTTCCTGCATTCCCTTCACCCCAGGATTTCCAAGAGGTTGAGGAATCCAGCTGTATTATTACCTTGAGGTCTGATTTGTCTTTGTCCAGTGATGTTGTGGATATTACGGTCAGTATGGCCTCTCCAAGTGCACAGTCTTCCAACATGGATGAGGATGACACTGGAGTGTCAGCGAGTTCTATGGTGGAAGGAGTGTTGGAGGAGCAAGACTGCGAAGGACAACAAGACACTGGTCCCAACAGCAGTGATGACCTTCATGATGGTGAGACTTCAGACCCTTTTCAAATATGCCCATGGCCCTTGTTTTCTCAAACCGATTGGACTTCTATCTCCCCATCTTCTGCCACCAACTTCTCTGGACTCACTACAATTCTGAACAGTGACTGTATTTTCTGGAATGATCTTTGCCTGGGTGATGGGTCAGATAGCCGGCCAGCATTACCCAATATATGGTGGTGGGATGCACTGGGGAGGAAAGTGTCTGGATGGGAGATTCGGAGCCTGCAGAAACCTGTGAACTGGATAAAAGGTCCCAAGAAACCTCCAGACCCCAGAGACTCCATCTCACGAGCTGGACTGTCCTGGAGGCCACCGGATCAGCTCTTTCAAAGCGAACAGATGACGTGGAACTTTTGTGGAAGTGTCTTGAACTTCGTGGTTGTGTTTCCAGACATTGCTCTTGGCCCCGGATGTACATGTGCACTGGACTTTCTTTACAGCCTGTGGACTGTTCTTATTGAACTGTAATAAGTGGTTTATGAGTGAGGTGGCCAGCGGCCTGTGTAGGCCACATGGCCAGCTCACTTATTATATGAGGGGAGAGGTTGTGATGGTGCATTATGTGTGGTTTATTGTGAGTCCTCAGCAGAGAGGGATGACTCTGTATTGAGGTACTATAGGTCGTGTCTCCAGCCTATGGACAATCAGACGAGTCAGAGGTGAAGTCCACAAGACATAAAGTGTTCTCATTGTCTGGGCTCCACAGGGGGTCATCAGGAGGCACCAAAGTTATATTCAGCTCAGGTGCAGACCAGCAAACAAAGGTGATCTAATTATCTTCCCCATTGTGTCCTCATCCCGGCTGTGGCAATACACATAATAGAACAAAGGACCATAACTCACTTACAGACAGTAGATATAGAAACTAAAGCCATTATAATGATGGTGACTAGAAACTGCCAAGATGTTCCTCCCCCTGGGGAGATATAAGGGCTTGTCCTGGGGAGGATGGAGATCTTCTGGATTTAGACCTGAAGGAGAGCTGAAGCTGAGGCCAGCACTCTGAAGATGTTCCTGTGACTACCTTATTTTGTGGACTGTGTGTTGTTCCTGCATTGAACGTGACTTGTTCTGTCAGCATTGGATGCAATAAACCCTGTTGGAGTTGCCCTGTCGTCTCTGGCTCTGTTGATCGTGTATTAACGTAACGAACCCCATGACAATTAGCATCAATCTAAATATGATCAGAACTTTGTCAATAATAAAAGTTGTTTTTTTAAAAAAAAACAACAACATAGTAGTTATCAGCATCAAAGCGTTTATTCGGTTAGGTAGGAGATAGAGAAGTATTAAACTGGTGACAGAGCCTCTTTAAGGCCGGAATCGCCACTGCGTAAAGCAGAGCGGGAAAAAAAATATCAATACTTACCTCACTGGCATTGCTATAGCAACACGTCCCTGCTCCCCACCTCAGGTCTCCATGCAGCCCGGCCTCTTGAGATGATGTTGCAGCCCAAATGACCGCTACATCCTGTGATTGGCTGCAGCAGTCACCTGGGATGAAACATCATCCGAAAAGTCCAACAGCACAGAGAACACCTGGGTGAACAAGGAGCCGTCACTATGACAACACCAGGAAAGCTTTTGCGGCGGATACACAGCTATTCCGCTTCAAAAATTGCAACATTTGCGATTTGTTGCAGCTTTTGCCTTCCCATTGAGCTCGATGGGGAGAAATGCAACAATTCCGCAGCATAAATTGACATGCTGCAAATTAAAAATCTAAAGGTCAATTTCCGCACGCCTTCTTAGCGGATTTTCTCCGCACAGTGTGGATGGGTTTGTTCAGATGTCATCTCCTTTACTGCTACTGTAATTGGCTGGGGATTTTCCACAAAACAAATCCGCTGCAGAAAATCTGCAGCTAATTTGCCCATGTGCACATACCCTAAAGGGAATCTGCCACCTTTTGGCTGGAAACACACATTGAGATTTTGATGCAGTTTTTTTTACCCAAAGCCAGGAGTGGATCCAGGAAGAATGAGAAGTATATGTTCTTCCTTTATATTTTCCATTCCTTTTGAAACATCTCCTGGCTTGTATTGGTCAGTATTCTCTTTTTTTACATATTGCAATATATAGAAAAACACGTTACAATACCTATATGATTGTGCCATGCGTATTTAAAGGGGTTGTCTCATGGCAGTGGCTGCCTCACCAGGCAGGACGTGGTCGGACGACTTCCGTTCCGGGCACAGGTGCGGATCCCAGAGGTAGGACCGGCATCTATCAGACATTTATGGCATATAATGTGAATGGGCCATAAATGTCGGTCGTGAGACAACACCTTTAAAGTTTTCCACTATGAGGATTAATTATTTATCCATTAGATGGATAGTCCACGAATCTATCCCTCATGTTTTCATATATTTCCTTAAAGCCCCCCTCTCTCGTTTCAATGTATGTCCCCTTGTTCTAGAAACCAATATTACTCTCTGATCATTCACCCTATTACTCTAGATACAGATACAGTATGTTGCTATGGAGAAATGTAATTACGATTTACATTTCTGATGTTCTCTGGAAGAGAATCCTCCATATTCTATATCCTCCGAGCACAAAGCCTCCTCTCATTGCTCGCACACATGAACAGTCTTTCCCTGTACGAGATCCCTCAGATAATACAAAGACGTTATATATCTGACATGTTGCCTTTGTACCCCTGGCTTGCTTCTCTCCTCCTACTATGCTCACATCACGCCCTGTGTGGGCCTTCAAAACGCCAGCTTAGCTCTGAATGCCAGTTCTCAGGCAATGAACAAAGCAACTCTGTGCGGCCTAGTATACAGCGGAAGCATGGAACCACCATGATAATATGATTGACCATGAAGAATCATTTTCTTGTTATAGAAGAAGCATCTTACATTGCATCTAGTGTCCTTCTTCGGGTATATTCACACGTAGAGGACTTTTTTCCGCTGCGGATTTGGCTGAAAATCCACAGTGAATAAGCGTCAATCTCAACGTGTTACATATTGCAAAAGGTGAACATTTTCTGCATTTCTGTAAAACAATAAGCATGCTCCGATTTGCGCACAGATATTTTCCACTACGTGTAGATGGTGTTTTCGAAATCTGCACTTCAAATCCATAGCAATTCTGCCATATCTGAATGTGGCCTTGTGGGTTGGTTCACAAATATCGCTTAATATCTCCCCTCGTGGGTGGAGCCAAGCTTTTATATGGTCAGAAATCGGCTCCATTCACATGCCTTTGTTTGTAGTTTGCATGAGGCCCGTCTTTTTTTGCGCCAAAAATTAGATTTAATCCCATTAGAAGGAGACAGGAAAGCATTTATATCTGTAGCTTGTTAATGGAGTTTTGTAAAATCCCATCCTCATGCATTGTACTGTATCTTCTGGTGCTGAATCCGCCCCGAGCAGCCACATTTTTAACAGATGTACTGTATATTAGCCATTATGAGGGCTTGACGGGCTCCTGTTATTGAAGGTAGAATCTGAGTAATTTGTACCGGAAATCATGTCGTCTGCCTTTCTGCATAATAAGATATCTGCTGACGTTTCCGGGGCTGTTGCTTAGCAATAGTCCAATGATCCATCAGGTGACAACAGCGGATCTACATCATCCTGTGTAATCTGTCGTTGTCGCTATGACCCTCCTCGCAACTTCCTGTCCTCTGTAGATGATATACAGTTAGGTCCAGAATTATTTGGACAGTGATACAAGTTTTGGCATTTTAACTGTTTACCAAAACATATTGAATAGGGAATAAGGGACCAAAGGTAATTGGACAATTATCTCTAAAGCTATTTAATGGGCTGCATGGGCTATTCCCTCGTTAATCCATCAACAATTAAGCAGGTAAAAAGTCTGGAGTTGATTCAAGGTGTGGCATTTGCATTTGGAAGCTGTTGCTGTGAACCCACAACATGAGGTCAAAGGAGCTCTCAATGCAAGTGAAACAGACCATCGTTAGGCTGAAAAAAAAAAAAAGAAATCCATCAGAGAGAGAGCACAAATGTTAGGAGTGGCCAAATCAACAGTTTGGTAAATTCTTGAAAAAAAAGAGCGCACTGGTGATCTGGTGAACTCTAAAAGGCCTGGACATCCATGGAAGACAACAGTGGTGGATGATCACAGAATCCTTTCCATGGTGAAGAAAAACCCCTTTACAACATCTACCCAGGTGAAGAACACTCTCCTGGAAGTAGGTGTATCAGTATCTAAGTCTACCATAAAGAGAAGACTTCATGAGAGCAAATACAGAGGGTTCACCACAAGGTGCAAACCATTAATCAGCCTCAAAAATAGAAATGCCAGATTAGACTTTACAAATAAACATCTAAAGAAGCCGCCCAGTTCTGGAAGAGCATGAAACTAAGATGAACATGTACCAGAATGATGGGAGGAAGAAAGTATGTAGAAGGCTTGGAACGGCTCATGATCCAAAGCACACCACATCCTCTGTAAAACATGGTGGAGGCAGTGTGATGGCATGGTGGGGGCAGTGTGATGGCATGGTGGATGCAGTGTGATGGCATGGGCATGCATGGCTGCCAAAGGCACTGGGTCAATAGCGTTTATTGATGATGTGACTGAAGACAGAAGCATCCGGATGAATTCTGAGGTGTTCAGGGATTTACTTTCTGCTCAGATTCCACCACATACAGCAAAGTTGATTGGACGCCTCTTCACAGGACAGATAGACAATGACCCAAAACATACTGGGAAAGCAACCCAGGAGATTATAAGGCAAAGAAGTGGAATATTCTGCAATGGCCAAGTCAATCACCAGATCTCAACCCGATCGAGTTGCATTTCACTTGCTTAAAGAGACTCTGTCACCACATTATAAGTGCCCTATCTCCTACATAAGGAGATCGGCGCTGTAATGTAGGTGACAGTAATGCTTTTTATTAAAAAAAACGATCTTTTTTCACAACGTTAGGAGCGATTTTGGTTTATGCTAATGAGCTTTCTTAATGCCCAAGTGGGCGTACTTTTACTTTCAACCAAGTGGGCGTTGTACAGAGGAGTGCATGACGCTGACCAATCAGCATCATGCACTCCTCTCCATTCATTTACACTGCACTAGCGATATAGTTATATCACTATGTGCAGCCTCATACACAAGCCCCAACATTACTACAGTGTCCTGATAATGAATACACATGACCATCCAGCCTGGACGTCATGTGTACTCACAATCCTGACACTTCTGACTCTCTTTTGTGAGATTCCGGCAAGTGAAACCAAATCTCGCGTGATCACGGAGCTAAACGAGATTTGATTTCACTTGCCGGAATCTCACAGAAAAGATTCAGAAGTGTCAGGATTCTGAGTACACATGACGTCCAGGCTGGATGGTCATGTGTATTCATTATCAGGACACTGTAGTAATGTTAGGGTTTGTGTATGAGGCTGCACATAGTGATATAACTATATCGCTAGTGCAGTGTAAATGAATGGAGAGGAGTGCATGATGCTGATTGGTCAGCATCACGCACTCCTCTGTACAACGCCCACTTGGTCGAAAGTAAAAGTACGCCCACTTGGGCATTAAGAAAGCTCATTAGCATAAACCAAAATCGCTCCTAACGTTGTGAAAAAAGATCGTTTTTTTAAATAAAAAGCATTACTGTGACCTACATTACAGCGCCCATCTCCTTATGTAGGAGATAGGGCACTTATAATGTAGTGACAGAGCCTCTTTAAGACAAAACTTAAGGCAGAAAGACCCACAAACAAGCAACAACTGAAGACGGCTGCAGTAAAGGCCGGGCAAAGCATCACAAAGGAGGAAACCCAGCGTGTGGTGATGTCCATGGGTTCCAAACTTCAGGCCGTCATTGCAAAGGATTCTCTACGAAGTATTAAAAAAACAAAACATTTTATTTATGGTAATGTTAATTTGTCCAATAACTTTTGAGCCCCTGAAATGAGGCGGCTGTGTAGAAAAATGGTTGCAATTCCTAAACGTTTCACAGGATATTTTTGTTCAACCCTTTGAATTAAACCTATAAGTCTACACTACAATTACATCTCAGTTGTTTCATTGCAAATCCAATGTGGTGGCAGCAGAGCCCAAATCATGAAGATTGTGTCACTGTCCAAATAATTCTGGACCCTAACTGTATTTATCTAGATGGACTATCTTCTTCCCTTTGGAAGGGATAGCTGTGACTAGGCGCCAAATAATTACTGTAGGAGATCAGGGTGATTTCATCAAACAATATGGCTGCTGGAGTAAAATATTCATATAAACAAGTTCGATTTTTGGTTAGAGTAGATTCACACGTAACAGATTTTCTCCAGAAAATTTTCACAGCAAGTCCACAGAAAGCTGCAGTGAAATCCACTTTGGACAATATGCACCAAATCTGTTCACCCAGCTCCAGCGATATTCTGTTGACACATGGGACCGCTGCATCCTGTGATTGGCGACCGTGGCATTTAAGTGGTTTGACATAAAGAGGGAGCTCTCACTGTCACCAATCAGCGGCCCACGAATGTGATGTTGGGCCGCCGGTGTTGCCATGGCAGCGGGGGCATAATAGGGCTACATGCCTATTAATACACAGACAAGCAATAATGCTTTGGTACACAAAGTATAGCAAAGCATTATGTAAGAAAGCAAAAGATCGCATTGTGACTTCTCTAGATGAACTAAATAATTAGTTAAATGTTAATAAAACTTATTAGAAAAAAAAGTTCACAGTGAAAAACAATAAAATAAAACATTTAATTTTTTTCTATAAAAAAGTGGTTTTATTTGGTAAAAGTTAAAAATGAAAAAATACATATATATGGTGTCGCCACGATCTGTACTTTTACAATAAATCTAACACGTTAAGTAAACCGCAAAATAAACGGAATAAAAATAAAAGTTAATTAAAAAGTCCCATGTACCTCAAAATGGCAAAAAATAAAAATGACATCTCGTCTCGCGAAAAACAAGCCACATATGTCTACATCGATGGGAAAATAAAAAAGTTTTAACTTGGAATGCGGCAATGCAAAAACAAATTATTTGACGAAAAAAGTGTTTTTATTGTGCATAAGTAGTAAAACATTCAAAAATGTATACATATTTGCTATTGCCTTGATCATACCGACCCATAAAATAAAGGTAATACGTAATTTACGCATCACCGTGAACGGTGTAATTTAAAACCGCGAAAAACTTTGGCAGAATTGCAGGTTATTTTTCCATTGCCCCCAACTCATCCCGCAAAAAACAAGCCCTCCCATAGCTTTGTCGAGGGCAAAATAAATACAGTTTCGGCTCTCTGAATGTGGTGACGCAAAAACAAAAACATTTCTGAAGACCTTTACACCAAAATGGGCTTGGTACTTCACTTGAGGGGTTAACATTATAAAGGGTGACACCGTTCATCGGCTGTAATAATATGTCACCTGTTTTGATCTCTATATACCATGTTTATTACTTCTGCTCATTGATCATCATGCGTTCCTGCCATGTTTCGTTCTTGTTCCTGCTGGTATGAGACTTACATCACAAAGGTCATGTAGTTGCATCATTGAAATTATGTTTTATATCCAGCAAAATGCTGACAAGTGTAAAAGTACAGAGCGTGAACAGTCCTAAAGGACATGAGGATCCAGATATATTATATACCATAAAGTACGGGAACATGGCAAGCTCACAATTCGTAATATCGTCTGCTGCGAGCGGATACAAAGTGCGGGTCCAGGAAGAGAGAGGTAATTCAGTTTACAGGCGACTCTGCGTCCATAGAACTCAAGGTAACAGACTCGTGGGAACAAGTGTCATAAATAGAAGGGGCCAAAATGGGCCCGTCATTACGGCGCCAGGTTTTGCCACCCAGCACAGCAGGGCCGGGTGTATGTTTTCCGCACCCTTTACATGACCCTTGAGCCAATTCCACACCGTGCAGTTTCCTCTGGAGAGAGGACGCCTGCATAGTTTCTTGCCACACAGTAGCAAAGCGGATGGGACCAACTAGGATTGGACCCCTATTTCCAAGGGCCCCATTGCAACCGAATGGGCTGCCTCTACAGAGGCTCTTCAATTCATGGAAATTTTAAACAATAATAACTTTGGATTATCTTTTACGTACACCTTTTCCACAACATCAATTGACTTTTTAGATTTGACCATTAATTATGATTCAACCAATAACTTTTTTAATACTAAAACACATTTTAAGTCAGTTGATGTTAATAGCTATTTAGATTTTAGAAGCGCACATTATCCTCCTTGGATTAAGAATGTATCCTTCGGACAATTCCGAAGGGTAAGGAAAAATTGTACAAATGATATTGATTTTAACAAAGAATGTAATATCCTAGAAAAACGATTCAAAGAAAAAAACTTTCCGATTAATTTGATCAAAGGAGCCCGGTCTAAAGCCGCTAAAATGTCGCAAGAACTATGCATTAATCACACCTACAAGAAAACGGAGTTGCCTTATAAAAATACTAATTTTATTACGACTTTTAATAAAGAAAATAGAGTTATCAGAACGATTTTATTAAAACACTGGAATATTTTAAAAAATGACCCTCATCTAGTTAATGACCTATCGGATATACCAAAGATTACATTCAGACGTGCACAAACATTGAAAAACCTCCTTGCGCCGAGTAGAGTGCGAAGATCCAAATCATCAATCCCCAGAATGCTCCCTACTCTTTTTGGTTCCTTTAAATGTGGCCATCCGCGATGTCTGTGTTGTAATACCATTTCCCACAGACAAAATACTTACATCTCTACAGTCACAAAATAAATTTTTAAAATTAAATCGTTTCTCAACTGCGGTAGTTCGTATGTGGTATACTTAATAGAATGCCCTTGCCATTTACAATATGTAGGCAGAACAACCCAATGCTTACGTACAAGAATAAATAAGCATAGGTCTAACATTAACACAGGTTTTCTCAAACATAGCCTTTCCCGACACTGTACTTCTTTTCATAATGGACGCTTTGAAAAACTAAATATTATTCCTATCGAGCATATTCCAACTGATGTTCCCAATAGGTTCCATAGATTAAAACAAAGAGAGAATTATTGGATCTTCAAATTACAGACACTAAATCCTCGAGGTCTAAATGACATTTCGGAATCCTCCTTGGATTAATACCCCAACACGCAGAAATTTGCTCTAAAAAATAGAGCTGTTATATGTATCACACAAATTTTTTTTGCCAATAAACAACTTTTAGATTTTTTTCTTCAGATAATTACTATCGGCATTTCATACCAAAGTAAATATATATAGGGCCGTCATTCAATTTTGTTTGATCTCGTGTTTATGTATAGACTTATGTGGATGTATACATGTATGTATTTTATTAGTTTCGTCCATAGGTCCTTTCAATTTTCCCAGGACACTATTTACCTAAATAGTTTATACATCGGAGAATAATAATATTAATTTTAACATACCACCGGGATCCCATCTCACTGGTGGCTTTCTGGTTAACAGAGACGCCCAAAAGCACTGTAAAAATACAGGACGGCTGGAGTTACAATTATTCTAACTCCATTTTTTCATATTAAATATTTCCATTTGTCTGTCTTTTATGACAGCCAAGTATCACTGTCAATATTACCGCTAATAGTGGAAATGTGAACCTAACTAATAGCGTTGTTTTCCGACCCTGTTAACATAGGTATTTTCTATAGAAACTGGGAAATTTCCTTCATACCCCGTTTTAATACTTTTAATTCTTATATTTATATATTTTTGTGGGATAACCCGTCTTTTCGAGTATTGGTGAATGCCTGCACATTCACCCCGTATTGCTGTATCAGTTATGAAAACGCACATCGGGGGCTTTTGACTGTTAATCACATGCTGCGTGCACGTTCCCTTGTTCTTTGTGTCTGAACAATTTCACTTTTCATATATATATACATACTGAAAAGGACTTTCTTATTATTCCTACCAATACATTAATTAAGTAAATCCATGCCCGACAATTCATTTATTTTTCTATTTATTAACCATTCGTCAAATATTTGACAAATCTCGTTATATATTCATTTTATGCGTTCAACTATATAGTTTTTAGTGATCACGATCATTTTTTATTCTCATGAGTTATATATCTCTAAATGTACTTTTGAATGAATTTGTTTTAATGATTTTTTTAAAAATATATCTCTTTTAAAATGTCGTTTTAAGATGCTCTATACGGACTGTAACTAACTAGAATCGTAGTTACATGTATGCCAAAAATTATGAATGTCATTCTTTTCTGAAATTATTCAGGGTACCAATATTTATAACGTTTCAATTGTATCTCACTTTGGTCAAGTTAGCCATTATTACTATTATTATTTTTTGTTAAATAACTTTGTTTTAATCCCCCGATACCTGTACTACCGATGACGTCATTTTCACCTTTGACCTTTCACCTGCATGACTTCTATTCCCTTCCTGTTTGTCCGACCCCTCTCAGCATATAAATAAACCCCCGTGTATGCATATATCTTACGGCCTGAGGAAGACGCTGGTACAGTGTCGAAACGCGTAGCCTGCATGACTTAATAAATTTATTTGTACACCTTCGCTTCCATTATCCGTGATTACCTTTCAAACAACCACGCAGCAGCGCCTTATAGGATCCTCCATTTTTTCTTCCCTTACCCTATGTATCACTAGCGGTAACCTGTTTGGTTTTCCGGCTTTGGATCCTGGCAGCAGCACGAAGTGGTCTTATTATTTTCTGCTTGTATTACCTACTTACCAGGTGAGCATAACTGATCAGGATTATAGCTCTCCCGTTATCGCATTGACCTGCACCATGTGGCGCCGTGCCTTTTGCTTTTCTTTTCACTCTACAGAATGTAAGCCCTTTATAGCCACTCGTACCTGCGCTCTGTAGCCATTAACCCTAATTTAAGATAAGTATAGAGGTTTACATATATACTGTATCATAGAGCCCTATAGCAAAACTATGGACCCTACTCTCTACTTAGAAGTCCGCCAAATGTTCTACACCTTTATTAAGTTTCATTTGCATTTTCCACTATTCTGGTTTCAGTCAAAATCATATGCTGCTTAATTCTATAATATATTTATATAGGGAAGTTCTGTTTTTGTGACTTGATACAAGATATAATTCTGGCTGCATACAGCCACCACTAGAGGGAGCTCACTGTGTATGGATTTATATTAAATTACTGCCTGCAAGAAAACAACTATAATTTTATTAAATATATATTAAAAAATTGGCTGCTAGCCAAAAACCTCAAGTAACAGGCATAAACACTTAGCATCAAGATGAATGGGAGAGTGCTAGTGACAAAGAACATCAGCTCGGTTCACATAGATCCAATAGCCCCTCTCATACAACAATGAGGTAATGATGCAAACTGCCAAAAAATTACACCTGCCTAAATAGTCATTGTCCCTACGTGTTTCTACACTCTATTTTATTAAGAGTGCGTCCTCAGGGGTCACAAACAACCAGGCGGTCCTTGGATGTATTTTAGACTTAGCCCGGTTTCTGTATTTAACAGTCAATTGTTGTAATGTAATGCCGGACAGCACTGAAAAGTGCTGTATCGTGTCTCCCGGCGTGCGAACGACACTGATATCTGTATGGATTTATACAGCACATATTCTAATCAATGGGAGCTGTATAAATCTGTATGAGCTCAGCTCCTGCTAGTGGCAGTTGCAGATAGAGCTATGGCAGTGTCAAAATAAGCAGGGGAAGCAGATTAGGGGGCATCCTCCCATCTTAGGCCCCATTGCAGTCATGTGCCCTGCCTGTATGGTCACTGGCCACCAGTTTTTGCAGATTTCCCTAAGGTTTAGGCCTCATGCACACAAACTTATTTTTTTCCTCCCGTAAATACAGGTCCTTGGTCACACGTATTCGACCCGTATTTACGGACCCGTGCCCATAAATACGGGCACGTTTTCGCTGCAAAATTGCACTGCACTAATCGGCAGGCCCTTCTCTCTATCAGTGCAGGATAAAGAGAAGGGGCAGCCCTTTCTGTAGTAAAAGTAAAAGAAATTCATACTTACCCGGCCGTTGTCTTGGTGACACGTCCCTCTTTCGACATCCAGCCCGACCTCCCTGGATGACGCGGCAGTCCATGTGACCGCTGCAGCCTGTAATTGGCCTCTGATTAGCTGCAGCGGTCACATGGGCTGAAACGTCATCCCGGGAGGCCGGACTGGAGGAAGAAGCAGGGAGTTCTGGGTAAGTATGAACTTCTATTTTTTTTACACGTTGATCTATATTGGGATCGGAAGTCACTGTCCAGGGTGCTGAAAGAGTTACTGCCGATCGTTTAACTCTTTCAGCACCCTGGACAGTGACTATCCCCTGACGTCGCCTAGCAACGCTCCCGTAATTACGGGTGCGCACACGTAGTCACGTAGACTTCTATGGGCCTGCCCGTGCCGTTATTACGGCCTGAAATAGGACATGTTCTATATTTTTCAACGCCACGGGCACCTTCCCGTAAGCATACGGGGAGGTACCCGTGGCCAATAGAAGTCTATGGGTCTGTAATTATGGCCCGTAATTACGGCCCGTAATTACGGGCGTTTTTACGTTCGCGTGCATGAGGCCTTAGTGTTTGTTTTTTTCGATTTGGGGGTGATTCAACATTTAACAAAGTGTATTAAAAATGTGTAAAGTTTGTGTAAAATTTTCAGACCTGCTGTATACTAATAGAACAAAAAAATAGCAGATATGAAAATTCCATTTATTTTTGAACATTTATGATATATTTTAGTCTTTACTGTGCATGTGCAAAAAATTCTAGTACTTACATCAAATTGACATGCAAGCTTGAGACAATTAGGGCACGGTAATTTTTGCATAGTTTTTACTGACAAAAATAACACAGAAACTTAAAGAAGTTTTCCCATAATTAATATTTATCACCTATACACAGGATAGGTGATAAATATCTGATCTGTTGGGGTCTGATTTCTGGGACACCCACTGATCACAAAAAGGGGCTTACCTTGCCGTCCCTGAGAGCTACATAGGAATGGAGCGGTAGTGCGCATGCTCGGCCACCGCTCCTTTAATTTCTATGGGGCTGCAGAAGATATCGCTCGGCAGCCTCATAAAAATGAATAGAGCGATGGTCAAGCATGCGCACTACCGCTCCATTCCTATGTAGCGCCCAGGAACGGCAAGGTAAGCAAGTTCTTGTGAACGTTGGGGGTCCCAGCGGCCGGACCTTTGGATTGGTGATAAATATTGATTATTGGAAAACCCCATTAATATACATGTGCCCTCATCTCTAGAGTGTCATTGTCACGTTGGGTATGTGGACCCACGGGGCCATACCGCCTTGACGGTATGGCAGCTGGCCAACAGGACACAGGTCACAGTCTATAGTTCGTATAGTGTACCTGTGGTAGCTCAGATAGTAGCAAGACAGGCTCGGCTGGGAATAGGCAGCAGGCAGGCGCCAGGCATGGCGTAGCAGGACAGGCATGGTACACAGCACAGCACGACTTCAGCTCAACACGGCACTTGACCTGGATAGCATGGGATACAGGTTACAGGTAGCAGGAACAAGGAATACTGTGAACTGGAAAACACTTAGGAGACAATTTGCATAGACATACTAGGATAACGACAACAAGGCTCAGGCAAGGCAGGAAGGGGCAGAGCCCTTCTTATAGGCCATGGTGCTCTGGGAGCAATCAGCTCAATCTCACACCTGTGTACGCTCCAAGGCTGGACTGAGCTCTTGAGCGCACGCTGGTGGTTACTGTGGAACAGGACGGCCGCATGTGCAGACATCTCTGGAGAGAAGGGGGTCAACCAGATGGAAGGAGTTCAGCTGCAGGGCACTTCGGACATAACGGACACCGGAAGAGGGAGTTGTGGGTGTGGGCCGTAAACTATGAAGAATGGTGTATTTCTTGTGGACTCGCTAGTATGATTATTATACGAGAACTCGGCCCAAGGAAGAAGCTGCACCCAGTCATCATGCTGCTTGGAGATGAAGTGTCGTAGGTAGTTCTGAATGATTTGGTTGATCCTCTCGACTTGACCATTGGACTGAGGATGGTAGGCTGAGGAAAAGTCCAACTTCACATCGAGGAGTCCGCAGAGGGCTCTCCAGAACTTCGAGTTGAACTGAATCAGACACAATATGCCTAGGCAACCCGTGCAGGCGGAATATGTGTTGGATGAAGAGGGCGGCCAGTCGAGATACAGAAGGTAGACCGGTCAGCGGAACGAAGTGAGCAATCTTTCAAAATTGGTCCACCACCACCCAGACCACACTGCATCCCGCAGAGTGAGGCAGGTCCGTAACAAAGTCCATGTTGCCACAGGCAGCGGCTGGAGCAGGCCCGCCGGTTTGGAGTGGGCAACTTTATTTGCTGCGCGAATCGTGCAGGAGGAGACAAAGTCTGTGATGTCTTTGGGCAGCGTGGGCCACCAGAACGGACGAGCGATCAAGTCTCGCTTCTTACGGACACCCGCATGACCTGCCAGTTTGGAACTTTGTCCCCAGCGGAGGATTCTTCTTCTGTCTGCCAGACGCACAAAAGTCCTCCCCGGGGGACTGTCTCTAACTTGCAAAGGGTTGACAGGGATGATGCAGGAGGGATTAATAACATTCTTTGTTGACTCCATAGGAGGATCAACATCTGAGGACAGCAGGGGTTGCTGCAAAGTAGGAACCGGACTAGCGAGTCCTCCCTCCCGACGAGCTTCTTGGAACCGTTCTCAGATCCTTATATCAATCCAGGCGGCCAGAAGGATGAGGGAATCCAGGGTAGGTGGTAGATCTCAGGCAGCCAGCTCCTCCTTAGTCCTAGTAGACAGTCCCTGCCAGAATGTAGCCACCAGGGCCTCATTGTTCCACAACAGTTCTCCCTCCAGGTTGCAGAAGTGGATGGCGTACTTGCCCACAGAGGTGTCTCCCTGGCGTAGGTTCAGCAGAGGCGGCTGCAGACGAGACTCGTCCAGGCTCCTCAAACACTATGCGAAATAACCTCAGTGAGGAGAGAGACGATGAACGCGACCCTTGCGCCATCAGATGAGAATGCCCTTGCATACAGGCTAAAGTGGATCTGGCACGGGTTCAAAAATCCATGGCAGGTCCTCGCGTCTCCATCATAGTGGTCAGGAAGCGGCAAAGAAAATCATGGATCAGCACTGCCAGGAGGTGTAGTCGGAGGATCAGTACTGCCAGGGGGTGTAATAGGAGGAACGGCAGCTTGCACCTCTAGCCGACGTGCAATAATGTTCAATACCTGGAGGAGTTGGTCCTGTCGATACCGGAGGTCTAGCATATCTGCCCGCATCTCCTGTGACGTCGTCATGGTCTTGGATTGACCAGCGGGGTCCATGGCCTGAGCCTACTGTCACATTGGGTATGTGGACCCACTGGGCCGTACAGCCTTGACGGTATGGCAGCTGGCCAACAGGACACAGGTCACAGTCTATAGTTCGTATAGTTTACCTGTGGTAGCTCAGACAGTAGCAAGACAGGCTCGGCTGGGACTAGGCAGCAGGCAGGCGCCAGGCGTGGTGTAGCAGGACAGGCGTGGTACACAGCACAGCACGACTTCAGCTCAACACGGCACTTGACCAGGATAGCACGGGATACAGGTTATTAGTAGCAGGAACGGGGAACACTGGGAACTGGAAAACACTTAGGAGACCATTTGCATAGACATACTAGGATAGCAACAAGGCTCAGGCAAGGCAGGAAGGGGCAGAGCCCTTCTTATAGTCCAGGGTGCTCTGGGAGCAATCAGCTCAATCTCACACCTGTGTGCGCTCCAAGGCTGGACTGAGCTCGTGATCGCACCCTGGTGGTCACTGTGGAACAGGACGGCCGCATGTGCAGACATCTCTGGAGAGAAGAGCGTCGACTGGATGGAAGGAGTTTGTGGTCAGCGACCACAGACATTACAGTCATCAATCATGTGTTTGGTGTACATACTGTATGTGTCCGAGCATGGATGAAGCGTAACTGCAAAGTAGTGTTTCAAGTGACCACTATCACATACCTGGAGAAGTGGATGTGGACCCACCGAGATGCCATGGATTTGACTTTGGACAAAACGTAGGGCGTGAAGTATAAGGAACCCCCCCCCGTCTTCACTCTTTAACCCCTGTACAGAGATATGGACTTCGCTGTGGGTTAAAGGTCAGGTCAGACAGAGTTCATTCGTGAATTGGAGGTGGGCTGAGGTCATGACAAGCAGCATTCAAGAGACGTGGTCAAAAGGACAAGCCAGATCGGTAACCTAGGGACAATAGAGACAAAACTAATTATTTAGGCACTGAGTAAAGAGGGGAAGAGTCCTAAAATAGTAGGAGAAGACTCACCATTGGCTAGGGAACCAGAAGATTTGGTGTGCGCAGGTTGGAGTCAGCATAGAAGAGGAAACAGCAGGAGAGTAGCAGCGGCGGTGAGCAGCAGGAGCAGGAACCAGATATTGGTGGGGAAGAGCATACTGCTGGCCAGGGGAGGCCAGACCAGGAGAGCGATGGGAACGGATGGAACGTTGGACAGAAGAACATGGCCTAGTAAGTGAAGCGCCGGCAGTGGACCGTGCCAACTACAAAGTAAGGGTGGGAAGTGGATGAGTTTGCCCCGTGGCCATATAGTTTACATACAGGGCAAACTTTTGTCTAATTATACACCTAAACATTTCCCATTCAGCTACTACAGGGGAAGTGTAGAATTACATGTAATGCATGGACGCACCGGGTCCAGAAAAGCGTCTCTCCGTTCTAACTCATAGAGGGTTCCCATTAAATTAAAAATTGAGATTAGGCATTTTAATGCTTTTTTTTCCTGCTTTGTTTTACAATGTTTTTTCTTGAACATTTGATAGGAACATTTCCTATAATTTTAAAACAATATGAAAAGAATCTCATATACCCAACTTGTAAAACTCATTTTAAAAAGTCATTTGTCAGAAAAAGTGGTTTATTTACACAGCTGCCCCCATTGATGGGACTACGGTAATGGCCTCAAAGTTCCCATGATAATTAAATACAATTATCTAATACATCATCATAATTACTACTTGGTAGAACTTCACCAGAGGACTATTTCAGATGTCCGTAATATGGCCGAATCTTAGAATCCGTATTGGAGCTGCAACATTCAGACCCCTCACAGGTCTACTGGACAGATCGAAGATCACCATAGAAGCCAATAATGATCTAAATTTAGATCAATAGAACCTCAGGATGGGTTTGGTTGTTACATACGTAATACAGACGGGTGCAATGTATCAGTCGATATAGATACTATGCCCAGAGAAAAATAGCTGGGGGAATTTTTCTGTTTTGTAAGTAATCATACCTGAAGTTTGTCCTCCTTTTTGCATTTTTAGCCAAAAACAGAACTGAACCACAGTGGAGGGTAGAATGAAACTCATTCCTCGTGATGCGGAGATCCATTACAGATTCTAATTCCAAGTCCAAAATTTCTTGAGTACTGAAAATAACAAGAATGGTTTCTTTACAAGAGATTATAGGAAAACGAATTTCTCTGTCAGCATGTACATGGGGAAGGACCGAATAGTAAAAAAAATGAACGTGGGGGCACCTGCAAGAGTTAGGCCCCATGCACACGAACGTGCTTTTGCGGCCGCAATTCCCACGAAAATCCACGAGAGAATTGCGGCCCCATTCATTCCTATGAGGCCACGCACACGACCGTGGTTTTCACGGTCCTTGCATGGCCCGGGAGCCTGGACCGCAGAAAGACCGGGCAAGCCTTATTACGGCCGTGTTCTGCGGTCCGGGCTCATTGAAAATAATGGCCGCGGCCATGTGCATGGCCCGCGATTTGCAGGCGAGTCGCGGCTGACAGTCCGCTGCCGGGCGACCCGAAAATTACGGCTGTGCACATGGCTACGGTCGTGTGCATGAGGCCTTAATAAAGCCAATATGGTTACTTCTTTTCAAGTCTCAACCTAGGTCAGGTTCCGACAAGGGCATTAGTGATGGTGTGGGTCATTTAAAATCAGTGCAAAATGGCAAAATTCGGATATGCACTCATTGCTCATTGCAGTCTGTAGCCTTATAGCGCAGAAGCCCGAAACGGCAAAACACTCTGAAGCGCGCCACAGCCCATTTGTTCTAGTTATCAGTGGTAGCCTCAGTTACCGGACTCCCAACAATACTAGAAAAAAGAAGGAGGGTGGATCCAGCGCTGCTGTAGGGAAAAAAGAAACTTGTTCCAAGTTTAATCGGTAAAATTTAAAATAGGATCAAACTAAGTAATGTCCTAAGGTGCGAAGAGAGGTTTCAGAAATGAAGAAAGCCTACGCGTTTCAGACGCTTCCTGCGTCCTTATTCATGGCTGAAATTGACTAACTGACTTGTGTGTCTGGTATATATATGTGGTTTCACATGTGTGTGTACTGATTGCGTTCCAGGTGGCCACAATCTCCCGGAACACAAGCAGGAAGTGGGGATTGTTCGTGGCCCTGCCTTGCGGACGTGCCGCACTTGGAAATGGACTGGTAAGTTAATATAGTAAATGATATTATTTGAGAGGGGAAATGGGGCCAGTGTAATTTGTATAAACACCCCATGTAGATTTAAATGTTTTAGAAAGAGGGAGCTGAATATGAGTACTGACCAATCCCGGGTCCGGCTGGAAATGAGGTCACTTCCAGTCTCTCATGTGTGTTGTTGTTTGCGTTTCAAGATCACGTGGATCATGTGGAGCGCAAGGCAGGAAGCAGAGCCGCATATGGTCATTGGAGGACGGGGCCCTGAGCTTGCTTGGAACCGATTGGTGAGTGCATTGTATTTTATTTTAATGGACATGTGAATCAATGGGAGCAAAATTCTCCCCCTCCATAGCTAACTTAGTTATGGCATGGTGGGAGGAACACTCCATCTTTTCAACTGACAACCCCTTCGGAGACCACATTGAATGGTATGGAAGATATATTGACGACCTTCTATTTATTTGGAGTGGAGACATCTCAAGTATCCCTACATTTGCAGAATTCCTGAATCATAATTCATACAATCTGCAATTTACTTATAGTTATGACAAAACCAACATCATATTCCTTGACTTAGAATTGAAAGGGATGGAAGGGTCAATCATAGAAACCAAAACTTACCGCAAACCTATAACTGCTAACACGATACTACATGCTAGCAGCAACCACTCAAAAAAGACCATCATGGCCATCCCCGTTGGCGAAATGTATCGAGCCAAAGGAAACTGCAGCTCAAATGAACAATACACCATGGAAAAAAAACAGATACAATCCAGACTACACAATAGGGGATACCCTAATTGGTCACTCAATCGAGCAAACCACATCACCGCCAAGATACCCAGAGCCAACAGAAAATTAGATCCAAATGTACCTATCTTGGTCCTACAACAGAGCAATCAGTTTTCTGAAATTAAACAAATTGTAAATAAATATTTACCTATCTTGATGGAAGACGACGGGCTACGCTCCATTCTCCAGGGGGGCTGCAGAGTAGTAGCCCGGAAGGCACCCTCGCTTGGTAACATTCTCTCCCCTTCCCTCTTCACCTCGGACGAAGTCAAGATGACCTGGCTGGAAAGCAAAGGTTTCTATAAATGTGGACAACATCCTTGTAAAACATGTTCCTATGTTCACCCCACAAAAATCTTTTCTAATTCAAATAACTCTGACATTTTTACAATACAAAACTATATCAATTGCAACACAATATCAGTTATTTATATAATTGAATGCATAGAATGTCATCTAAAATACGTCGGATGCACCGGTCGAAAATTCAAGACCAGAATTTTGGAACATTTAAGTTACATCAGAAACCCTAACATCAGCAATATCTCCAACGTGGCCAAACACTTCATCTTTCACCACAACAGAGTAGCAAAATCATTAAAATGTCATGCGATAGAAAAAGTCAACACCCCCAAAAGAGGCGGTGACCTGCAACACAAGATCCATCAAAGAGAAGCATATTGGATCTACAGACTCAATACCCGAGTCCCTAATGGTCTTAACCTAAAAAAGGAACTGATGTTCCACTACTAAATAATTCCAATGGTATTTACTCCGCCAATAGTGGTCCTTCATCCTTTTATCAATCATATAGACACTAAACCAGAGCATTTTTCACTATGAATATTCCCAATATTTAAATAGCAGGCATGCATCAAAACAGCCGCTTACAGCTTTCTTTTAGTTTCCCATCTCATGGTTAATTAACAATTTGATGGATACTCAATTAAGTTTCTTCTCTGCCTTAACTGATTTATACTCATAGTTACAGCGTACAATATATGCAAATCACCACTAGGGTCAGTAATGATTATTGTCACTGAATTGATCTCCAAGCATTTCTTCATTTTATTTTTCAAACTAACTATACATGTTCATCATACATACCTCTTACATGTATAAGTTTTTTAGCCCACCCATTTCTTATTTATTATCTATTTCTTTCTCACCTTTTACTTCTATCTGGCCCTAACCAATCAATATTATTGACGACTCACACAAATAATTAGTTGCCAATGTCACTAGCAAATCACAAAAATTCAATTATAACACCAGTCTGGCTAACTAAACATATAGCAATTTGTGTTTCCTCACATATACATAAATATATCTTCCATTTCTTCGAAACACAATTATTTCACATTTCCATTAAAATAAAATACAATGCACTCACCAATCGGTTCCAAGCAAGCTCAGGCCCCGTCCTCCAATGACCATATGCGGCTCTGCTTCCTGCCTTGCGCTCCACATGATCCACGTGATCTTGAAAGGCAAACAACAACACACATGAGAGACTGGAAGTGACCTCATTTCCAGCCGGACCCGGGATTGGTCAGTACTCATATTCAGCTCCCTCTTTCTAAAACATTTAAATCTACATGGGGTGTTTATACAAATTACACTGGCCCCATTTCCCCTCTCAAATAATATCATTTACTATATTAACTTACCAGTCCATTTCCGAGTGCGGCACGTCCGCAAGGCAGGGCCCCGAACAATCCCCACTTCCTGCTTGCGTTCCGGGAGATCGTGGCCACCTGGAACGCAATCAGTACACACACATGTGAAACCACATATATATACCAGACACACAAGTCAGTTAGTCAATTTCAGCCATGAATAAGGACGCAGGAAGCGTCTGAAACGCGTAGGCTTCCTTCATTTCTGAAACCTCTCTTCGCACCTTAGGACATTACTTCGTTTGATCCTATTTTAAATTTGACCGATTAAACTTGGAACAAGCTTCCTTTTTACCTACAGCAGCGCTGGACCCACCCTCCTTTTTTCTACTTTTCATACTTTTGACAATTAGTGCGCTAGTTTGAAAGTGGCCATACACCTTCGATATCAATCGGCAAGATTCTCATTCGAACGACAGCTATTCCTACCGATCCCCCCATACAGTCAGCCGAGCATGCATGTGTTCTCAATGGGGAGAGTGGCGCTGCAAGACAGCACTGGCGGTGGCCCATCTCCCATAAGTACAAAGGTTTAGGCATGTTGAAATCCTTCTTTTTCCAAACATCTGCCATCGGGGGAGAGTCAGGACACCCCCATACACATTAAATGAGCCAATCCTGCCAAAATTCTTGGGTTTAGTTGACGCTCATCTAATGTGTATGGGCATCTTAACAGCTTGTCTGTTACTTTTTTGTATTAGAGTGTGGGAACATTGTTAATAAATGCACTTTTCCACATTGTTCCTCGTTCTCCAGAGTGGAGAGCTGCTAAAAAGAGTGGTTCTCGCTCTGCAAGACTCAATGAGACCATGTATTACATCTATTTACTCAAATTGGCGCCATGTAATACCACATTTGTCTTTCAGAAATTTCTTCACACTGGCAGCTGATCGCCAGGGGACTGTCTGTGCAAACGGGGTTGTCAGAAACTAGAACTGAAGTTGGATGGTGATGAATAGAGACCTGTCAATGAGTGACTCTCCTCTGAGCCGTCTTTTATGGGGCTCGGATGAACGCTATATCTGGTTAGGTTTATCTTATATCCAACTGAACGTAAGGTCACCTTTTCTGGAGACTTATTTGGTCTGCAAATCTAAATAAGATTAAAAAAAAGTGTGCTACATAAATTTTTTATGTAGATACTACCAATGCTGCAAAAAATTTGGCAAACTGGCAAAGATGCCCAGCATTGATATACCGTGTAAGTCATCCCAGTGACATGTCCTTTATTCTATGTGATGGAATGGTTGTTTTTTACATTAATGTTGTCCCTTAAGGCCCCATGCACACGACCATATTTTTTCTCTCCCTTAAATACCGGCGTAAATATGGGTCCTTTGTCACCCGTATTGAACCCGTATTTATGGACCCGTGTCCGTAAATACGGGTCTGTAGACACCCATATTCCACCCGTATTTACGGACCCGTTTTCGCTGCTTCTCTTTACACACAGAGAGAGATATTGCACTGCACTAATCGGCAGCTCCTTCTCTCTATCCAGCACTGATCGGCAGCCTCTTCTCTCTATCAGTGCTGGATAGAGAGAAGGGGCAGCCCTTTCAGGCAGAGTTTCCGCAGCGGAACGAAGCGTTAGAAAGAAAAAGAAGTTCATACGTAACCCGGCCATTGTCTTGGTGACGCGTCCCTCTTTTGACATCCAGTCCGACCTGCCTGGATGACGCGGCAATCCATGTGACCGCTGCAGCCTGTGTTAGGCTGCAACGGTCACATGGGATGAAACGTTATCCCAGGAGGCCGGACTGGAGGAAGAAGCAGGGTGTTCTGGGTAAGTATGAACGTTTTTTGGTTGCAGGTTTTTGAAGGAAACATTACAAATCTATATTGTGAGCAGTACTCACTGTCCAGCGGTAGTCACTGTCCAGGGTGCTGAAAGAGTTACTGCCGATCAGTGAAGCCGCTATGCTCTATCCAGCACTGATCGTTTAACTCTTTCAGCACCCTGGACAGCGACTACCGCTGGACAGTGAGTACCATGCGTAGCAACGCTCCCGTAATTAAGGGTGCACACAAGTAGCCACCCGTAATTACGGGATCCACATAGACTTCTATGGGCCTGCCCTTGCCGTAATTACGGCCTGAAATAGGACACGTTCTATATTTTTCAATGGCCCGGACACCTTCCCGTAAGCAAACGGGAAGGTACCCGTGGCCAATAGAAGTCTATGGGCCCGTAATTACGGGCGTTTTTACGTTCATGTGCACAGAGCCTAAACCTGGCCAGAAATATTAGAAAAATTTCATCAGAACGGAAGGGAATGGCCAAGAATCTTATGAGAATGGGGATAGCTCATTCTAGATAGCAGTAAGTATATAGATGATGTTGCAGCCCATGTGACGCTGCAGCCTGTGATTGGCTGCAGCGGTCACATGGGATGCAACTTCATCCCAGGAGGCCGGACTGCAGGAAGGAGAGAGGTCCAGGGTAAGTATGATTTTTTTTTTTTTTCCTGAGTCGCAACACTTGGCTTTCTGTTGTGGGTTTTGCGTCCCCATTCAATTCAATGAGGAAAACCCGCAACAGAAAATCAACGAAAACGCAGCATAAATTGACATGTTGCGGAATTAAATTTATTAACGTTTATGCTGCGGTTTTTTTCCGCAGCGTGGGCATGACATTTTCTAAATCTCATCCACTTTGTGGCTACTGTAAATGTTGTGGAATTTCCGCACAGAATTCCGTTGCGGAAATTCTGCAGAGTTTACGCTACGTGGTAACCTGGCCTCTGGTCCCATGCACACTACCGTATTTTCATCCATCCGTAAATACTGTCCGTAAACATGGGTCCGTAGTCATCTGGAACGTATCCACATATAGGGAACGATATCCGCAAATACGGTCCGTAGTGTATCCGTATATACATAGCCGAAAAAAAGAAAACCACAAATGATGTGCAACATCTGCAAATCTGGCTTCGCCTAGCAACGCTTCCATAATTACGGATGGCTGCAGGTGCACATCCGTAGCCGTCCGTAATTGCGGAAGCACCCATAGATTTGTATGGGGAGCCAACACCATAATTACGGACAAGAATAGGATATGTTCTTTATTTTACGGATCATTTCTACGCAACGGACACCCATCCGTAAATATACGGGAAGGTGTCTGTAGCCCATAGAAATGAATGGATCCATAATTATGGTCCGTAATTACGATCCGCAATTACGGATGAAAAATACGATCGTGTTCATGGGGCCTTAGGGTAAGTTCACACGTAGCGTAAATACTGTGGATTTTCCTGCAACGGATTTAGTTACAAAAAATCTGCAGCATAATACAGTAGCGGCAGAGTGGATGAGATTTTAACAAATCTCATCCACACGCTGCGTAAATGCTGAGCGGAAAAAACGCTCAGAAATTGACCTGCGGTGCATTTTTTTAATCCGCAGCATGTCCATTGTATTTGCGTAATCGCTGCTTTTGTGTGTTTTAGCAGATGTTGTTTTTTTTTGCTGCGGTTTAACTATTCCACCACAAAAAAACTCTTATACTTACCCAGAAGTCTGTGTTTCTTTTCTTAGTCCGGCCTCCTGGGATGATGTTTCATCCCGTGTGACCGCTGCAGCCAATCACAGGCTGCAGCGATCACATGGGATGAAACGTCATCCCAGGAGGACAGGCTGCAGGACGAGCTACAAACGGCACCACAATTTGGTGCATTTTTTTTGCCGGAATTCCCTGTGACGCACGGGGCGGATAGGCTGCCTTTACGCAGCGTATCCGCCCTGTGTGAACACAGCCTAATACTCCGGCATACATAAGACCTAACTCTGTGTATGGATTTGGAAGCTGAGACTTTCTATATACTCACTGCTATCTGGAAAAAGCAGACTCCTTCTCCTAGAAAAGCTCATTTATCAGAGTAAGTGGTTTATATAACCAGCTGCCCCCCTGACAGCGAAATCAAAGTTCCCACTTCTATAGAATGACATAATATATCACTAGAATGACTGTTATTAGACCTGAGGCAATTATATTGGCGTACAAATGGACTGAACGCTAAGATACCGGATGTCATTTATCTGTAGTCACAATTCTGTATCTGGCTTCGTCCTGCACTGGGGATTGTATTTCAGGTTTATGATGCCTTTTTTTTTTTTTTTTAAGCCCATGTGCAGCATAGGAGCTGTATACATGTATACAGATTATTTCCTACATTTTCTTATTTCAGGTTTACTGGAGCAATGAAAATAGATGGTTGAAAAAGTGTCAGAGTTTAGGGTCTATTCACACTGTACGTCGGATTAGGATAACCTGACATATACCTCCAACAGATTACATGTATGGGAATACAGTGGCCTCTGTCGCCTGTTGGCTTCCATGTTATAAAATACAGTATACCGCGTGGTATATGTTTGTTTTTTTTGCAGGACGCCTCTGTATAGAAATAGTGCAGTAGACTACGCTTTTCCATATACACATTTACACATCTCCCCCTGAGGAAGCAATATCATTGCGAAACGCGCGTTGGGGCTTTTGTGCTGGAGCACACATCATTTTACTACTGCTATTCAATATAGGTAAGCTGTATCCAACACTTCTCATCGTTTAGCTACTAAGTTAAGGGAGTTGATCTTGATGCAATACCTGGTATCTAGATCCCTGTACTATATCTCTGTTGACATAGGGCCGTTTTCAATGTGAATCTGCCCCATAAGAGACACCTTTCCATGATAGTTACTGAATTCTGAGTTAATGGATTATACAGCCAAACTTATCTTTGCATATTGATATTTTTGATGTGTGCTCCTTGAAACTTTCTCTAGAGTCTTGTCCTTTTTTATATATTGTGTATTTTATATGAATGTATTTATATATATGTTAATAAAAAATTTCTAATGATTAACATAATTTCCTGGCTACAAACTCTTTTCTCTCTGTGGTCTTAATATTCAAATAAGAGTTGCCTATCTGAGTATATGGGAGGTCGGTTTATGACCTTGACCTAGCCCTTAGTACTAATGCGATTTGGAGTGTATATATTGATGCTTTTCCATATAATAGCAAAAGAGAGTGTATGTTTCTTCCACTTTACATAACTTTTGCACATAAACTAAAAAATTCCCCCTTCAGTAAATTATAACACTATTAGGCCGGGTTCCCACGGGTCGGATAAAAATCATGCAGCGTATCTGACCTGGAACCCGCAGTACATTCCGTCCAAAACACCGCACCACATGGGTGCATTTATTCTAACAGTATTTCCGCTACAGAAAACAGCACTGGGAGAAAAAAGAAAAGGCCATACTTACCCCCTCCCAGCTGTCACATGCAGTGGAAGGAGGCCGGCCCGCAGGAAGAAGGAGAGAGGTCTGGGTAAGTATGATTTTTTTTTCCGGAGTTACGATTTATACAGCAGAATCGCTGCGACTCCGCTGCAAAAGTCGCAACACGTGGCTTTCTTTTGCAAGTTTTGCATCCCCATTGCAAACCGGCAGCAGAAAAGCAACGAAAAAGCAGCATAAATCGACATGCTGTGGATTTAAATTCCGCACCGCAGGTCAATTTATTAACGTTTACGCTGCGTTTTTTTCTGCAGCGCGGGCATGACATTTTCTAAATCTCATCCACTTTGCTGCTACATTAAATGCTGCGGAATTTCCGCACAGAATTCCGATGCGGAAATTCCGCAGCGTTTACAATACATGGGAACCCGGCCTTAGAGGTTCTCTGGCCAGGGGCTGAGGATGTTTTTTTTTTTTTTACAGTACATTGAACATGGAAATGTGACTTCTAATATTCTTAATAATCTCCAGTAGGGGGCGCATTATTCCTTCTAATAGACACCACAGCTGCAGTAGAGCAGTTCTAATTAGGAGAAGGGTGGTTGTCAATCACTAAACATTAGACATTTATGGTATATCCAGGGGACCTCCATCCATCACGTATTTATGATATATCCTGTAGATATGCCATGAATGCTCTAGATGGGAATAACTCTTTTAAGGCCAAAGCAAACAAATCAATTAAATTAGTTGAACGTACGGAAATAAAATAATTCAGCCCTTTTGTAGAACTATAAATGTGGTAATGCAGGTCTGCAGACACTAGATGGCGACATTGCACAATGATCATAGGATCTGTATATAGGACAATGGTGCAGAACTGAGTCTATGGACTTTTTCTTTCATAAAATTTACTGACAGCTTCCCTACTTACATATTTGCACCAAACTTCTCCAGAACTGAACGCTAAAGTGACACCGGCGGCAATAGGGCATTATGGGTACTAAGACATCACTACTGTCCAGTTGTGGCATAAATGATTTATCAGTGATCTGAACATACACTATATAGACAAAAGTAATGGGACACTACTCTTAGGGTATGTTCACACTCAGTGGTTTATTTCGGCGCGTTTACGCCTCGAAAAACACCTGAAAAAACGGAAGCTGAACGCCTAGAAACATCTGCCCATTGAAATCAATGGGAAAAACAGAATTTCGTTCATACGGGTCGTCTTTTTACGCATCTGTTTTAAAAAACGGAGCGTAAAAAAAGAAAAAGCATGTCACTTCTTGAGGGTTTTTTTTTAGCAGATTTTCCATTGAACACTATGAAAAATGGCTCAAAATACGCCTGAAAAGAAGCCTTAGGTTATGTTCACACTGAGTTATTTGACGCGGAAACCGCGCCAAAAAAACTCGTTGAAAACGGCCCGAAAATGCCTCCCATTGATTTCAATGGGAGGCGGAGGCGTCTTTTTCCTGCGAGCGGTAAAACCGCCTCGCGGGAAAAAGAAGCGACATGTCCTATCACCTCTGACCTCCCATTGACTTCAATGGGAGGCAGAGAAAGCGTATTTCGCTGCGTTTTATGCCCGCGGCGCTCAATGGCCGCGGGCGAAAAACGCAGTGAAAAACGCAGCGAAAATCAGCGTGCAGGGAGAGGAAAATCTGCCTCAAACTTCCAAACTGAATTTTGAAGCAGAAATTCCGCCTGCAAAAAAACTCTGTGTGAACATAGCTTTAAAAGAAGCTCCAAATTAAAAGAATCTTCATTTTCAGCTTCAAAAACGCCTGAAAATCAGAGGCTGGTTTTCCTTGAAAACAGCTCTGTATTTTCAGACGCTTTCTGCTAAGCGTGTGAACATACCCTTAATCATTGAAGACTGCAGGGATAGACCGAAAACATTGTCCTTTACCCATTCGCTATTTAATACTTTTATAAATAAATGAGCATCATGACAACTGTTTTGTAGTAAAATGGGGGAATGGCCACAGCTTTAAACATAAAACAACCAATCATTGGCATGAAGGCTTTATCATAAACTTCTCCTTTACATTTATGTGACCTGATATGCCAATCCCCGCTGCCAAGCAGCGGGCACGTAGGGGTCTTAACCCAGCCTTCATGGCCATAGCTCCGTCACGGAGGGGAAATTAGACAGCCTCCTCAGTTCACTCACCACCCCCGCTCAGCAGCAATAGACCAGACTCGGCACCGTCCTGAAGATCCAACAAGAGGATGTCTAGTCCGATGTCATTCAGGTGCACCCCGTCAGAGGCCAACAAGCCCGCATTATTGCCCTCCAAAATCAGATGCCTGAGGGCGACACCGCCCAGCGACCAGACAAAACGGGAAATCTGAACATTTAGCAGTCTATGGCGACAACATTTCTTGAGTTCCTCCAGGTGGAGCTTGCCACAACTTCTGACCACATTAAAATACGTTGAAAAATAACACGAAAATGCTCCAAGTCAGACTTCATCAGAGCCAGCAATTCAGCCAGACTTATCTGACCAATCATTGCCACTACAGAAACTTCCTGTAAAGGATCTGCCAGGCACAGCTTCGGGGTTAACGCCCATAGATAATCAGTCTGCACCTGCTTCTATGTTTGTGAGACTGACTCCATCTTCCACCACTCAGGATGGCAGGCTTAGGAGTGGGAGAGCCTATCACAGCCTGGCCAGACGGAGCTAGCTCCCGCCCTCTGTCTATTTATACCTGCCTTTCCTGTTCCTCCTTGCTTGTGATTCTTCTCGTTTGGTTTCCTGGCCCTGCTGCAGCTTCTTGTACTATTGTCCTTGCTTCATATTGACCCTGGCTTGTTGACTACTCTCCTGCTCTGCGTTTGGTACCTCGTACACTCCTGGTTTGACTCGGCTTGTTTACTACTCTTCTGCTCTGCGTTTGGCACCTCGTACTCTCCTGGTTTGACTCGGCTTGTTCACTTCTCTTGTTGCTCACGGTGTTGCCGTGGGCAACTGCCCCTTTCTCCCCCTAGCTCTGTGTACCCTTGTCTGTTTGTCTGTCGTGCACTTATTGAGCGTAGGGACCGTCGCCCAGTTGTACCCCGTCGCCTAGGGCGGGTCGTTGCAAGTAGGCAGGGACTGAGTGGTGGGTAGATTAGGGCTCACTTGTTTGTCACCCCACCCCCGTCATTACCACTTCCTTATCCTGACGGACCGCACTGCCATTAAAAGAATACAAAAAAGACTGCCAAACAATGAGATCCTCGCGCATACTCTTAGTAACCCTGATAAAATGACCCGGCTGTTGGATGCCCCTTGTGGCCAAAAGAAAGGCGATGCAAAAACACGTGCCCCATGGGAATAATGTGACATGCAAAAACCAAAGATCCTATTAATTTTTTAAATCTAGCAACTAGCTCAACTTGGGATACCAGCTTTTCCAGCCCATCCTCCGGCAACCTGAAAACCATGACCTGTGTATCGATCTCGATACCCAGGAAAGACAACCTGGTAACTGGGCCTTCAGTTTTGTCTTCCAACACAAGAACACCAAAAATCGTCATCAGCTTCCTAAAGGTATTTAACAAAAATGAACATACCCCCAAAAGTAGTCTAAATAATGAATAACCGATGGCACACCTGTATCAAAACGCACCGCCCACTTTAGAAAAGAAGCACAAATCTCAAAATAATAGCAGGATATCGAGCAACCCATCGGAAGACACATATCAACATAAAAACAACCATCCGGACAACATCCTAACAAATGAAACACTCCGGGTGAACCGGCAATAAACGGAAAGCTGATTCAATATCGGATTTTGCCAACGCCCCCGGTCCCGAACTATGAACCAACTATACAGCCAAATCAAATGATGTATAACAAACAGTCGCATCATCCTTGGATATCCCATCATTAACCGAGCTCCCTCTGGGGAAAGATAGATGGTGAATCATCCTAAATTTCCCCACTTCCTTTTTAGGAACCAGGCCAAGTGGGGATACCCTCAAATTTGATTAGGACGGCTCTGCAAAGGGGCCAGTCATCCTACCTAAAGCAACCTCTTTTGTCAGTTTTTCCCTTACTGTATCGACGTTCCCCTTAGCAGATTTCAGATTATCAGCAAGCGTCGCAACTGGAGACCATTCGTAAGGGATAAAAAAAAGCTGACGCGAAAACCTTCACGGATGACCACGGCTTCCTGCCTCCTGTGATACTGGTCTAGCCACGGCTCCATCCCGGAGTTGCTCATCGGCGTCCTTAGGCGCGCCAGAGGTGGCCGACTTCTGAAGCTGCTTCCCCCTGCGGAAACAGCGGAGCGCAGTGTGAGCACTCCCGCAGATGGAGCACTCATGACGGAACTTACAGGTTGCAAAGAACCTGCTGTGTCCCTCATTGTAGAGCCAACAAGCTCCAGTGGGCCTTGTGGCCGCATGTCCTGGAGTGGTTCCAGGAACTGCGGCAGCGACTGGAAAAGGCCTAGCGGACTTACCATTCTGCGCTAGTATCAATTGCAACCAAACATCGGTTGCCTTTGACGCCAAACCGATCTCGAGCGACAAAGCCAAACGACAACACAATTCCTCGTTGGAACAGCACCAGGCAGCACCTCCGTGCAGCCTGTGAGCGCTGAAAATGGTGTTGAAGTATACAAATAACTTCGCACCCTTCTCCGACCCTCGCTAACAAACCACATGCGCCAGGGTAGCAAAACCCTGAAGCCAATTGCCAAAAGTCTTGGCAACTTTCACCTTCTTGTCAGAACCTTTTTCAAAATACTGCTCTTGTCATTGTCAACAGTCACCTGCTCTACTGAAATCAAGGACCAGATATCCACAAACTCATTCCTCCAAATCTTTTCCTTGACTTCCGTTGACAGGTTAGTGACGGGTGGAGATACACCACAAAATAACGAAGCCCAATACACGATAAATTAGCTTCCCTCACAGACAAAGGCTTAGCCCCCCCCCTGTGGAACAGAAGACGCAACCGCGCCTTCATTTTTATCCAAACTGGTCACCACGGCCTTCAACACTGATATTAAGTCAGTACCTGACACAGTAGTTTTATCCAACCATGCAGTGGCGCATGATAACTCACCGAGTGTAGACGTCCCCACGACTCCCGAGGGTACCCCTTCAACAGCGAGCGCTGCCGGGACCGAAGACTGTTCACTGCCCTCCTCCTGTGGATCGTGCCGAGCGGTCGGGCGTCTGCTGTAGGACCTCCGTGCCTGAGCTCGACTAGAGGTCCTCTGCGGCGACGAAGAAACTGTAGCGGAGGATCCACTTCTAGAGGAAGACGAAGGAGATCGCTGCACCCGTGAACGCATCTTATGATGGCGGCGCCCGCGCCCATGATGACCTGGTCATCGACTTCCATGAGAGTAACGTCTCCTCCTCCCAACCATGGACTCCGCAGTTGAACCTGGCAAAAAAAAAAAAGGAGAGGGGGCAGAGGAGTGATCACAAACACCCGCATCATCCCTAGCACCTGACCTAGCGGAACCCTCCCCACCTGGACCATCAACCATAGGGTAAGAGCAGAAGGGGGCACTGATCAAAGGATACTTTTGAAGCTGCGCCTCCGTGAAACGATGAGGAGAACCAGTCCTCCCAGCCTGCGGTTGATCTACTCGCAGCTGGTAATGCACCACACGTCGTCCAGCCACTGCACCCGTGTTTTGCAAATTCCTCTCACACGATCTGCAGTGCTGACCGTGGACAATATAGCCTGAACCCTCCTGCCCGAATCCAAAGGCAGAGGGGGGAGGGATTACAGTACCACCCGGGGCCTCCCCCTGGTATGCTGTACAGGAGACCCTGGCACGGCCCAGCTCGCATGCACATGCCTCATGATAGGCCACGATGTCTGCTATGCCACTGATGTTTAATTCATTCAACTCAACTCTTGCATGAGTTGGGAGCGGGGTAACAGGAGGCGTAGCCCGCCGCCCAGAAGAGGCCCGCACAGCCCGCAGGCCGGAGTGAGGACACAGGGGACCTGCGATCCTGGGGAGGGGGGAACTACCTAACCCGCCGATGTCGAGGGTGAAGCAGGTGCAAGGCCTGTCGCCCAGGATACCTACCCCCACGAACCGCAATAGACTAGGGGGGGACTAGGCCTCAGTCTGGCGGGAGGGCGGGTAACATGCTGCGGCCTACCTCTGGTAGATGTATCCAACTGTGCGGGGGCCGGTGCTGTAACATCTCCCCTTTGCTCTTTCATCAGGTCCTCCAACCAGGCAGTGCCTTCCACCGCTACCCGCTGAGCCACCATACAAAGGAGATCATCCGCCATCTCACTGGAACTTGTCTGCTCACCACGGAAGGGTGCGTGTCAACCTCTCACTGCAGCACTCACGCTTGCACTCAGCCCTACACCCTTTCTAACCCCCCCTCTATTACAAATCCACCAATCCTGCTCTTGGGCATTCTTAACCCTTTCAGGGCTACATTAAGATACCTCCCTACAGTCCCTGGCTTCCTCCCTATGCGGTTCAGCTTCATCAATTCTGGTGTTTCATTCTGTCCCATTACCACAGGTGTATAAAATCCAGTACTAGCCCTGCAGTCGCCTTTACAAACATTTGTGATAGAATGGGTCGTTGTAAAGAGATCACTGATTTCCAGCGTGGTCCTGTAATAGGACACCACCGTTGTAACAAGTCCGTTCATTAAGTTTCTACCCTCCTAGACATTCCACGAACAGCTGTGAGTGGTGTTATGGTAAAGTGGAAGCAGTTAGGAACCACGACAACTCAGCCACGATGCAGAGACCACGTAAAGTTACAGAGCGGGATCACCGAGTGCTGAGGCGCATTGTGCATAAAAGTCGCCAACGCTCTGCTGACTCAATAACTGCAAAATTCCAAACCTCCTCTGGCATTAACATCAGCATAAGAAACGTGCACTGGGAGCTTCATGGCATGGGGGCTGAGCAGCTGCATGCCAGCCTTACATCACCAAGTGCAATGCCAAGCGTCGGATGGAGTGGTGTAAAGCCGCCGCCACTGGACTCTGGAGCAGTGGAAACGTGTTCTGCGGAGTGAGGAATCACGCTTCTCTATCTGGCAGTCTGATGGACGAGTCTGGGTTTGGTGAATGTCCGGAGAACGTTACCTGCATTGTGCCAACTGTAAAGTTTGGTGGAGGAGGGATAACGCTATGGGGTTGTTTTTCAGGGTTTGACATTTTGGACAATTATTGCTTCCAACTTTGTGGGAACAGTTTGGGGTTCGGCCCTTTTCTGTTCCAGCCTGACTGCGCCCCAGTGTACAAGGTCCATGAAGGTATATATGGGTGAGTTTGGTGTGGAAGAACTTGACTGGCCGCACAGAGCCCTGACCTCAACCCCATCCAACAACTTTGGGATAAAGTAGAACGGAGATTACGAGCCAGGCCCCCTCCTCCAACATCAGCGTTTGACCTCACAAATGCTCTTCTGGATGAATGGGCAAAAATTCACACAGACTAACTCCAAAATCTTGTAGAAAGTCTTCCCAGAAGAGTGTAGATGTGTTACCTGCAAACGGGGAACCAGTTCCATATTAATGCCTATGGATTTAGAATGGGAGGTCATAAAAGCTCCTGTAGGTGTAATGTGTAGGTGTAATGTGTAGGTGTCCCAATACTTTTGTCCATATAGTGAATCATCCCTATTTTATGTCCAGCTTAAAGGGGAACTCAAAGTTGTAATTTATTTTGTCATGTAGAAAAGTAAAAATTGGTGGAGGACTGTGAGCTGTGGCCCTTGCTGGTTCCTGAAGCGATCTCAGATAAATCTGGGTGGAGTTCCCATTTAATGAATGGGAACAATTCTATCTATTCTAATCTAATCTATCTTACATCTATTTATCTCATATCTCTCTATTATCTATCTATCTATCTATCTATCTATCATCTATCTATCTATCTATCTATCTATCTATCTATCTATCTATCTATCTATCTATCTATCTATCTATCTATCATCTATCTATCTATCTATCTATCTATCTATCTATCTATCTATCTATCTATCTATCTATCTATCTATCTATCTATCTATATCTATCTATCGACTCTCTATCCCCATTATAGTGCCCCTTCAGACCCTTTTCATGCCCCTAGAGCCAATTCCTTACCCCCTTCTTTGCTAACAATGCAGTCCCTGTATAGAGGAGTCCTTCAGAGGACTCGCTCGCTTCCCAATATTAAAATTGATAGGACCAACCATAGCTAGGGCCCGGTCTCCAGGGGCTCCATACCATATGGTACGTATGCCCTTGCTATCTATCTATAGGTGTGTAAACTTTTTGAAAGGTGCATTGTAGGAAAAGGTAGACCTCCTTATCCATCACAATCAATTCCTATAATATATACACACAACATGATGTTTCTAGGCGTGTAATCATTTAAAAAATGCATGGTGGGAAAGGACCAGCTCCCTTATCCGCTGTTCTCGTGTCGACCAGTAATAGGGCAGTTATGAATAGACAAGAATACTCCACGCTCCAGCACTTCCCCGCACAGCAGCCAGGGAACAAAACAAACTGATCCATCCGGTATGATTCACTGCAGATGTCAGATCATCGCTCCACAGGAAAAGAGGCGAAACACTGAAGGGCCGAGAACAGCGACATCCCCAGTAATTAGAACATCCATACTGGACATGATAGGGCAGTCCTATGTAATACTCCGCTCACCGTGCAATACATAAGGATGATTGGAGAGAGATACGGGTCATTACATGTCGGAGCGATCTGATAGTTGTCCTGTAGGGAGATCTCATTCTGCAGCCTTGTCCCAGAAACGGCTCCTGTCCATTCACAGAAAACAGGCTCCCAAAAATGGCACCTCATAGATATAGTGCGTGTTCAAATGTGGACCCGGAGAGCGGATCTAGGGGTCCCGGCCATTGTGTGTCCCAGTACTTACATTATTACATACTGTCATCCATAGGGTTCTGTATACGAGTTTCTAGGACCAGCACTCGGACCATATTTTAACACAAGATTTATCAAAACTGGCGCAAAGATATAGTGAAGGAGGTGCCCATATCCACCAATCAGATTACAGACATTATTTGTTGCTATAGGAAACTGCTCCACTTTTCCCTTGCATTAGTGTTAATAAACCCCGACATTCCCCGAAGTCTCTGGAGGACCAACCGAGTCCATTAAAATCAATATAGATCCATGGATGCTGTGTAATCAATATCTACATTGCATACCCCCCCATGTGCCCCTCTTTTGGAGGGACAGTCCCTACATTTGACCCAAGTACCTCTATCCCTTTTTGCTCCATTAGGCAGGGTTCACACGACCATGTTACGTCCGTAATGTACGGAACGTATTTCGGCCGGAAGACCCGGACCGAGCACAGTGCAGGGAGCCGGGCTCCTAGCATCATAGTGATGTACGACGCTAGGAGTCCCTGCCTCTGCGTGGAACTACTGTCCCGTACTGTAATCATGATTACAGTACGGGACAGTTGTCCTGCAGCGAGGCAGGGGCTCCTAGCATCGTACATCACTATGATGCTAGGAGCCCGGCTCCCTGCACTGTGTTCGGTCCGGGTCTTCCGGCCGAAATACGTTCCGTACATTACGGACGTAACATGGTCGTGTGAACCCAGCCTAAAGGGGTTTTCCAACTTATTAAAAAAAAGTGGCCAAGGGAGAAGGGATGCAATAATAAAAAAAAAAGCTTTACTCACCTCACAGATCCCCCTTTGGTCCAGCACCGCCTCTCCGGTCCTCCCCGCCGCTGTTTGTTGACATGGCCGCAGCAATGATGTGCCCGTATACCCAGGTGATTGCTACAGCCAATCACTGGCCTCAGTGGTCCTATGCCATATACCCAGAGACCAGTGATTGGCTGCAGCGATCACCTGGGTATACAAGTACATCATCACTGCAGCCATGACAATAGACACCAGCGGGGAGGACCGGAGGGGCAAGTTAGCAACGCTGGAACATTGGTGGATCCGTGGGGTGAGTAACACCCTCCTCAGCCACTTTTTTTATTAAGTCGGAAAACTCCTTTAAATGTCCCTCTTTTTGTCGTGTGAAATAGATTTGCATAAATAAACTTCTATATTGCTCCAGAAACGCTCAGTCTGGTTCCTAGCTGTATATTAGACCCCAACGTGTGTTATTTCATCATGTGGTACAATATAAATCTGCAAAAATGTAATATTCAGATGATCTTTCTGCTAATATTAACTGGTTGCCGACACAGGACGAGTATGCTCGTCCTGAGCAGCGAGCACTTCGCGCATTAGGACGAGCATACTCGTCCTGTGTGACAGCAGTCTGTGCCGTCTCTGTGTGTGCGATCGAGAGCGGGGCAACGGCTGTAATACACAGCCACGGCCCCGCTCTGACAGTGGAGAGGAGGGAAACATCTTCTCTCCGCTGTTAACCCTTTGAACGCCGCAATGACAGCTGATCGCGGCGTTCAAGGAGAGGGGACTGCACATTGATCGCGTCACAGAAAATAACTGTGACGCGATCAAAGCCCACAACTCGTATGGCCAGACAGCCCAGGGTCCAGTGAAGGACCCCAGGGCTGTCTGAACATATTTCCTGTTGTTAGGGCATACTGAGATATGCCCTAACAACTGCCTGTGTACGATCAGTACACAGGCTAATGTACTGGCATATAGATCTATGCCAGTACATTGCAGTTACAAAATCAAAATCAAAATGATAAATCCCTTTATGGGATTAAAAAAAAAAGTTAAATGAATGTAAAAAAAAAAATAATGGTAGATAAATAAATAAAAAGTAATTAAAATACACAGAAACACACATTTTTTATAATAAATCAACTTTTTAAAATATAAGTCCCAAAACACAAAATAATATAGACATATTTGGTATCGCCAAGACCGTAACAACCTGTACTACAAATGTATACCATTATTTATTATGATCGGTGTATGGTGTAAAAAAAAAATTATTAAAACTGCTGCACAACTGCTTTTTTTCTGCATTTTAATCTAATTAAAAATTTATAGAAGTTAAACGATAATGTATTTGTATCAAAAAATGGTACGTACATAAAGTACAACTCGTCCCGCAAAAAATAAAGTCTCATACAACTACGTCGTACAAAAAATAAAAGCGTTATGAGCGTCGGGATGCAAAGAGGGAAATTTACAAAAAATTGCTCTGTCCTCAAGGCTAAAATTGGCCGTGTCCTTAAGGGGTTAAAATGAAAAACGTCAAAGTGTAAAGATCTGCAGGAAAAATAGACCTTAATGTGACTCTTTGACAGTCCAAAAAGTTGGGAGGTATGTGCCCCCTGGAATGTAATGGACCCCAGAAGTGGGGGCCCTTGAAATTTTACTACATTAGTGGGAACTGGGCTGAATAAAGGGGTCCCTGCAGGGACGGCATCAGCACTACCAGGTAAACCTATACATATAGGGTAAACATGCTCTACATTTGCTAAGCCAAGACTAGAGTAGAATGGGGGTTCACTGTTGCCCAAGACAGACCCCTGCAGCTCGGACTGGCCCCTCTTTTCAGTATGTGTGTAGCTTGGAGCAGACAAAGAACCCCCTTTAAAGGGATACCTCAAATGCTGGTGACAGGTTCCCTTTAAGCCTCCCCTCACTATCGCACACATATAGCAGTCATGAACCAAGATCAGATCCTGTACCCACTGATCCCTCCAAACACCATGATGCCAATCACTACCAGCCCTCTCCAGTTATAGCACAAGCCCCCGTCCTCAGCCCCTTCCTGTGTATCTGACCCTGTGCACCGTGCTGGGCCCCCCGGAGCCTCCCCCTCTGTTCCCAGGCTCCAGCCAAGGAAGAAGAAATCAGTCCGTGACACCCTGTCAGCTGCTGGAGGTAACCCCGCCCCTTCTCTCATCTCCACCAATCACAGCCCAGCTTCCCGGAGCATGCCGTCACCTCCGCTCCTGCCATTGGCGGGCTATATTAAGAAAGCCGCATAAGGGTTTAAATAGCGGAAGCGCAGCGTGGACGAGACTTAACTTCCCAGAGAAGAGAGAGTGAGCGCTGCCGCCTGTACCCGGCCTAATACTGCAGCGACTCAGGGCATCGTCTGATCAAATCACCTGGACACGTAACAGACTGGATCGATCTGATCGCCTACTGCCCCCCAAGATTTCCGGTCAATCTACCGTGCGACAGATCCTGTACTGCACCTACCCCTTGCAGGGTGCCAAGCCACCATTAAAACCATAGGCAACCTGAGAAAGCGCCGGGCAGCCGCCGGCAACAGCAGCAAAGTGGCTATGGCAGCGATCCGCAAGAAGCTGGTGGTGGTCGGGGACGGGGCATGTGGTAAAACCTGCCTGCTCATCGTCTTCAGCAAGGACGAGTTCCCCGAGGTCTATGTGCCCACCGTCTTTGAGAACTACGTGGCAGACATAGAGGTGGATGGCAAGCAAGTGGAGCTGGCACTATGGGACACGGCCGGCCAGGAGGACTACGACCGCCTGCGTCCGCTTTCCTATCCGGATACGGATGTGATCCTCATGTGCTTCTCTGTGGACAGTCCGGACTCTCTAGAGAACATCCCTGAGAAGTGGGTGCCCGAGGTTAAGCACTTCTGCCCTAATGTGCCCATCATCCTGGTGGCCAATAAGAAGGACTTAAGGAATGACGAGCACATTCGTAACGAACTGGCACGAATGAAGCAGGAGCCTGTACGCACCGAAGACGGACGTGCTATGGCTATCCGTATATCTGCTTATGAATATCTGGAGTGCTCCGCTAAAACCAAGGACGGTGTGAGAGAAGTATTTGAAACAGCCACTAGGGCGGCGCTCCAGAAAAGGCATGGGCCAAGTGGGGAATGTATGAACTGCTGCAAACTACTCTGATCCCTTGGGGTAGTGGACTTGAGTCTCCATATACTGCGAACTGGTGCCCCCTTGCCTTCATTCAGGAGGGTGGTCTGGTTCTGATAGCCAGGGGGTCTTCTGTGAAGGGTCATAACTTTGAGACTATGAACCCCAGACCATGCAGCGCCCACCTTTGCAGAGTCACCTACAGTATTTCCTTGGGTGGGCATTGTCTGTGTCTTTAACCACCTGATGTATACACTACCTTAGGGTTTAAGGGGGTCCTGGTGCGCTACGCCCCCTCCCCCCCAGCCAGAGAAAGGACATGTTGCCCTGTGACACTAACCCAGTGTACAACTCAAGGCAGCGAATTCTGCAAATTGTATATTGAACTGTATAATATATATGTATAGTCTATAGGGACGCTGTACTCTGCCTCTTCTGCAGCTGAAGTTTTGTATTTTATTTTTATTTATTTAAGTTTCCCTATGAACTTTTTGCACATTTTTGACATCCATGCACTTGCCATCTGCATATACACTGTAACATTATCACTACCTGTAACCTCATCGAGAGATTTGTTATGAGACGCAAAACTGAAAACCACTGTATTGTTCTTAAACACGAATCTGGAAATACAAGTGTAGCAGAGCTGAGTTTGTCATGTGGCACAATACATGCTGATACTCGAGGTTCTGATTTTACATAGAGCTGCCGATGAACCTACTGAGTCTTAACCATGCCTACGGCTCGGTCATGTCTGTTACGGCTTCGGTTTATAACGGAAACCATAAATTAATTTTTGCTACATCTGGTATATTGTGTCAACATTTTTTTTGTTATATGCAGCAAGGTTACATGACCTTCAATGTTCCTTTTGCAAACCGTACCACCCCCCACTTGCCAAATTGGTATAATCCGGCTATGTAATTTGTCGTTAATACTTGGTTAATTTCTTTTATTGTTACGGGGGCAGAAATGATGGATTATTATTTTTTTTATTTTTTTTGGACAGTGGTACTAAACTGTTCATTTCTGAAAACAAAAGCTGTCAGCGGTAAAGAGATGCGTTTGGATATGTTTACATGATGTTTAATGTGTATATACAGGTTTTTCTGTAAAATATTAAAAATATTCTATAAACAGATTATTTTTGTGTTATTTTTTTTATGAAGGTAGATTTCTTAAATAGGTTGTCATGGATGAGGGAAGATGAATAATATATATATATATATATATATATATATATATATATAATCATAGGTGTGTGTTTTGTTTTTTTTTTCTTATATAAACAGTGCTGCTGTACCTAGTATTACATCTTCGTCCCATCCCTGGGGCTCAGCTGCAATACCAGTCATGACCTATGGACAAGAGTGGTGCTAGTTCTGTGTTTTGTTTTGTTTTTTATCCCAGACAACCCCCTATTATTTAATTACACTTTGTAATAGTCTTATAAATGGTGTCTATAAGGGGTGCAGAGGTTCATACTTTAAGTTGGTCCCATAGGAGGAAATCCTTTTTACTGAGCAGCAATGTGATGGCTTATAATGACACAGTAATGTAATAACTGCACAGGGCTCTTGACGTGTATTCACATGTTGTATTCGTATGGCGGTTTTGCTGTGCAATGTAAATACACCTTTTTATAATGCGCTCAGTGGTATATGATGTTGGGGGAGGGGCAGGGGCGCTCTGGTATATATTTTTCCTCAGGAGCTTCATGCCACACGCCCTGTATACGAGCAATGTCCCTATTTAGTATTGGGTGATGGTTGATCAGTAAGACGATATCATGTATGAGCTGCTTAGAAATAATTCTGCCTTTTTTTTTTTTAAAGGGCCTTTGGCTTGTGATTGGTTGTAATCTCGTGAAAGGCCCTTGGGAAGCCTGCGGTGCTTTGGAGTAGAGTACAAAAGTTTCCCCTCCCCCACTCCAGGAGAGTTTCCTCGCTCCATTTCACAGTGCAGTTCCTGTTCACTGGGACCAGTATATACACGATCTGCCAAAATGACTGCTGTCCTGGGGATGGGACAAAACTGTACGGTAGCTAAACAGCAGGGCTCACATATCATAGAACCAGGGGGCTACTGGGGCATGTGCCGGGGGTGCCAACATGCCACTTTGCTTTGACATTTAGATACAGAGAGGGGGGCAGTAAGCTAAACCTTTGCCCCGGGTAAAAGAGCCCTGTTATGTCTCTGCGAGGACTGCTCTGTGCTCTAGTCACGGGCGGGCTGGGCCCCAATCCAAAATCTGTAATGGCCGCCCACCTACCATGAGCCTTTTATAACACTTATGTGGCGAAGGGGCCTCTGAGGCTCTTCAGGCAACAGGGGTGGGTGCAACTTCTTACCTCTACACCCCCCCTATAGCGGCACCCCTGTTTTATAATGTCTCACCCCTCATGGTAATTGTCTTTAAAGCCTTATTCGGATGAGCGTATAAATTGTCCGTGTGAAGGCGGTTTTTTGTGACGGCCATCACACGGCTGAATATATTTCTATGGGGCTGTTCACACGGCCGTTTTTAACAGAACGTATGAGGGGCCTGTGATGGTAATCTCCTATTTTCGTGTGTTTGTTTTTTTTTTTTTTTCACAGATCCTTCCATAGACTAGTTTAGGAGGGATATGAAAAACGGCAGCTTTTCACGCGCGTTTGTCTGAAGGCTACGTACACACGCATGTGACGGATTTACACAGGTAAAAGAAACGCGCGTAAATCAGAGTTGTTTTTGCATCAGTGTGCTTTGCGTGTGTACTGAAGAGAACGCCATTTTATTACTTATTGGCACGTTGAGCTGATGGATTTAGACCCCTCCCATTATGGTGACCCGCCTTTCTATTGGCCAGCTCTAAATATGTAGCGCTCTGCTCTGGAGGACCTCCCAACATCCATAGGAATCAGGAGCCACACTTATATGCTTTAGGGTATGTTCACACGAGGGCATTACGTCCGTAATTGACGGACGTATTTCGGCCGCAAGTACCGGACCGAACACCGTGCAGGGAGCCAGGCTCCTAGCATCATACTTATGTACGACGCTAGGAGTCCGGCTCCCTGCACTGTGTTCGGTCCGGTACTTGCGGCCGAAATACGTCCGTCAATTACGGACGTAATGCCCTCGTGTGAACATACCCTTAATGTTTTTGTGCAGCAGCACTTTTATAATCCCAATTTCGATGTAATAAGAAAAGGAATGTTTCTTTGTCCATGGCAACCAATCACAGCGATGTTGTTTTAAATGGAAGCTGCATTGTGGTTGCTATAGGCAACAAGGCTAGTTATTTTGTTCATCTTGATAGATGAACCTGTTGTCGCACCTGGATACTCGACTGGTAAATAAAGTCATGGGCACCGGTCGCTGTGCGGTTCCATGGTCCATATCCCTACGTACAGGATAGTGCTAGACTTGGGGCGCATTCACATCTCTGACGCTCCGGCCCAGTCCCCTCATCTTTTTATATCAAATTGGAGGGAGACTGATGGAACCACCAATGCTGTTTTAAATCCGGATCCTAAAACCACATGCAGGGTTTTTTTTTTTACCGCGATTTGATGCGGTTGCGTTAAAAACGCACCACCTCGATTGCAACATCTGAGTACACCTTTAGGCCGGGTTCACACGAGCGTGTGTGTTTTGCGCGTGCAAAAGGTCCGTGTGTCATCAGCATATGTTGCACGGCTGCGTGATTTTCGTGCAGCCGCCATCATGATGACACTCTGGTTTTATGTTTGTAAACAAAAGCACGAGGTGCTTTTCTGTTTTCATTCATTCATTTTACTACTGTTGCGCGAATCACGCGCGGCACCCGGAAGTGCTTCCGTGTGCCGAGCACGATTTCCACGCGCCCATTGACTTCAATGGGTGTGTGCAGCGCGAAACATGGGCAAGTATAGGACATGTCATGAGTTTCACGCAGCGCACATATGCTGTGTGAAATTCTGAACGGCCCCATTCACTAACATCGGTCCATGCGACGCGCGTGTTTTCACGCGCGTAGCATGGACGTATTATAAGTTCATCTGAATAAGCCCTTAGGGTGAGTTCCCACAGAGTGGCATTGAACAGCCGCCCTGGCACTCTGTTCAACACACTGTGAAATTGCTAGTCAATGTCTGCGTGTTGTTGCGGGTAAAACACCGGGTTACCTTCAAAATCGTGCAATCATTAATCAATACACCCTTTACGGCCGCACAATTTTGCAGGTAAACGCCTATTATACCCACAACAACGTGTGGCCGTTAACAAGCAATTTGACAATTGCGCCAAACAGGGTGCTGGCACATCTGTTGGGGCCTTACCTAAACATATTCCAGGTAACGATTGTTATATCCAATGTAATTGGGTGTAGCCATTGGTTGCTTTCACCTTTGTGGACAAAGTAAACCGCACTCTTATCATGGCTCCTGCCTAGGTCTATAGCATATATTCTATAGTAATTCCAAAGTATTGCTATACCCCTCCGGATATAGAGGTCTTTCCATTGGAGCATTGGTGGTGCCAGGCTCGGAGGCCTTCATGTTTTCATGCCCGTAAGCAACGGTCGGGTGTGGGCATTGTAGATTATCTGTCCTTGTGTTACAACATCACATTATTTGATATGTTTGTGGAATGTATTAAATGGTGTTAGAAATTCTAGTAGGATCCGAGCAGTCGTATTATTATTATTATACCTGTGAGCAGATGAAGGTCCACTCTTGTGTAAATGAGCAATATGGAAATGTGGACGGATTAACTTCACGTGTACTACAGTTGTAGATCTCTTCGGGGATAAGTTCATACATCGTACGTGTGATTTAATACTCTTTTGTGATTCGTGTGGGATTTATTTATGACTGGATATAGCTGGTCCCCGATCCTATTGCTATTGTCACCTGTCTGCATTAGGTCCTCACCACGTCCATGATGCCATTCATCAATGTATCCCATTTTGAGTCTCCCGTCTAGGCTAGGAGAGCTCCTAATCAACTCAGTCGTGTGTTGGGAAGTAACAAACCTGTGTTGTTCCTTAAGAAGTACTCGCTTTGTAAACCCCTTGTCCATTGCTACGAGGGTGGATCTAGTACAGTCAGTAAACTGAGGATCATGACATCTACACAATCTGCTGAGGTTGCTAGACCGCCCGTAGTAAACTCTGTCTCCATAGAGCTCTGTTGCCTAGTTATGGCAACTTGTTGTGCTTTGTTTTCCAAAAATGAGAACTGGCCAAGTGCTAAGAGACTCCAGATTTGCAAAACTTGACAACGAAGTTGTACATCAACAAGTGAAGTGGTATCATCTATGGGATAGTAGAGATCTCTGGTTTCCTCCAACACTGGGTCAGCTCCTCTGTTTCTACCATTAGGTCAGGATCACACACACCATTTTGATGCAGTTTTTGGCTCAGTTTTTTGAGCCAAACACAGAACTGGACACAAAAAAAAGAGATGCTTTTCTTTATACCTTTCCTTCCTTTTGGATCCACTTCTGGCTTTGGTAAAAAAAAATGAGCAAAAAAACGGCATCAAAACTGTGTGTAATCCTGGCTTTAGGCTGAACCACACATGCAGTTTTTTGGGGCCAAAGACAGGGATGGATAAAATGAGACAAAAGTATAAAGGGAAGACTTAAGGCCCTGTTCACATGGTGGATTTTGCGTGGCCGGTCTCACAGCAAAATCTGCCGCAGAACTATTCCTCCTTCCCATTGACTTCAATGGGAGGTTCAGGCAAAATCCACCCGAAGATCGAGCAGGACGCTTCTTTTTCAGCTAGAAATGAATTGAAATGAATGGGAGGTGGAAATTTGTGGTGGAAAGACTCGTGTTTGGCTAAAAAAAAAACAACAACGTCAAACAGTCCCACGAAACTTCATGTGTGATTCCAGTTTTAGGTTGGATTCACACATATCGTTTTGCTGCCTTTTTATGCATTTTTGGGGGCATTTTTAATGGCGTTTTTTGGTGCAGCCAAATGTTACATTAAAGTCTGTAGTAAAATATACTACATACGCTGTGTTAGGGTATGTGCACACGATAGCAGGCATTTACGTCTGAAAAGACAGACTGTTTTCAGGAGAAAACAGCTGCCTAGTTTCAGACGTAAATGCTCCTCCTCGCATTTTGCGAGGCTTCTCTGACAGCCGTAAATTTTGAGCTGTGCTTCATTGAGTTCAATGAAGAACAGCTCAAATTACGTCTGAAAGAAGTGCCCTGCATATAATGTATATAAGTGTCCCGCATATAATGTATATAAGTGTCCTGCACTTCTTTTGACGAGGCTGTATTTTTACGCGTCGTCGCTTGACAGCTGTAAATGACAGGTTGTCTGCACAGTACGTCGGCAAACCCATTCAAATGAATGGGCAGATGTTTGCCGATGTATTTTAGCCTTATTTTCAGACGTAAAACGAGGCATAATACGCCTCGTTTACGTCTGAAAATAGGTCGTGTGAACCCAGCCTTATTGTTTGTAGCATTTTTGAGACAATATTGTGTTTTTGTTTTTTTTCCAAATGCAGCATGCTCTGGGTATGGCATTTTGTCTGGCGCTTCTCCCATAGGCTTTTCTAAAGTACTTCAAAATTCGCAGAAAAAAAAACGTGCAAAATGACACTAAATAAAAAAAAAAAAGCCACTAAAAACACTGTTGCATTTTTTCATGCAGTTTAAAATGCCAGAAAATATCTGTGTGAATGAAGCCCAAGGGCTTATTCACACGAATGGGTGTCAAATTGGCGGTAAAAAACGTCAGTTTTCACTAGGCCGATTTGCATCCGTGTGGGACCTGTTTTCACGGATCCCTCATAGACGAGTCTATTGAGAGATCCTTGAAAATAAGCAAAAATAGGACCTGTCCTATTTTTTTATGGGCCGTTCACACAGTCCGTTAAAAAAAATGGCTGTGTGAATAGAACCATAGAAGTACATTTATTTTAATGCGGCCACGTGATGGCTGTTACAAAAACGTTTGTCACACAACCGATTATGCCGTTCATGTGAATAACCTCTTACACCTCTTGCATACGGCCGACTTCGAGCCGTGGAAAACGGTCTGTGTTATGGACGGATTTCCCGGCCCGACTGCAGTACAGGTGAACGGGACTCCTGGCATCAGATATTTAGGCTGGGTTCACACACACTATTTATGGACGTAATTCGGGCGTTTTAGCCCCGAATTCCATCCGAAAATGCGGCTCAATAGCGTCGGCAAACATCTGCCCATTCATTTGAATGGGTTTTACAATGTACTGTGCAGACGGTCATTTTTTTTACGCCCCGCTGTCAAAAGGCGGGGTGTAAAAAAGACGCCCGAATCAAAGAAGTAAATGGAGCCGTTTTCCATTGACTCCATGGAAAAACAGCTCCATTTACGTCCGTAATGGACACAGCGAAAAACGCCTTAACATGCCATTACGGCTGAAATTACGGAGCTGTTTTCTCCTGAAAACAGCCCCGTAATTTCAGCCGTAACGGACGCTGCCGTGTGAACATACCCTTATGATGCTAGGAGTCTCTGCCTGCTCACGGAACTGCTGATACAGTACAGAACAGCAGTTCCGTGGGGAGCCAGAGATTCCTAGCATCATAAATGTCTATGATGCCAGGAGTCCCGTTCACCTGTACCGCGGTCGGGCCGGGAAATCACTCGGACCATTTTTCACGACCCGTTCTCGGTCGTGTGGAAGAGGTGTTATGTTATATACACACAGTTCTGTTTCTTGGTGCAACTTTTGAAGTGGATTAAAAAAAAAAGAGAAGTAGAATCTTTTCTATTTACATTCTCTCCCTTTATTTTGTGGCTTAAAAAACTTCACTAAAACTGCACTATGTGAACAGGGACTTAAACCAGGATCACACGCATGCAGTTTTGATGCAGTTTTTGGTTCAGCTTTTGGCTCAGTTTTTGTGAGCTAAAGCTGGAGTTGGATCCAAAAGTAAAGATACATACAGTGAAGGAAATAAGTATTTGATCCATTGCTGATTTTGTAAGTTTGCCCACTGTCAAAGACATGAACAGTCTAGAATTTTTAGGCTAGGTTAATTTTACCAGTGACAGATTATCTAAAAAAAAAAACAAACAGAAAATCACATAGTCAAAATTATATATATTTATTTGCATTGTGCACAGACCAATAAGTATTTGATCCCTTTGGCAAACAAGACTTAATACATAGTTACATAGTTACATATATATAGTTACATAGTTAGTACGGCTGAAAAAAGACACATGTCCATCAAGTTCAACCAAGGGAAGGGAAAAGGGAAGGAAAAATGTCTACACATAGGAGCTAATATTTTTTTGTTCTAGGAAATTATCTAACCCTTTTTTAAAGCCATCTACTGTCCCTGCTGTGACCAGCTCCTGCGGTAGGCTATTCCATAAATTCACAGTTCTCACTGTAAAGAAGCCTTGTCGCCTCTGCAGCTTGAACCTTTTTTTCTCCAGACGGAGGGAGTGCCCCCTTGTTTTTTGAGGGGGTTTTACAAGGAACAGGATTTCACCATATTTTTTGTATGTGCCATTAATATATTTATATAAGTTAATCATGTCCCCCCTTAGTCGTCTTTTTTCAAGGCTAAATAGGTTTAATTCTTTCAATCTTTCCTCATAACTTAAATTCTCCATGCCCCTTATTAGCTTCGTTGCTCTTCTTTGTATTTTTTCCAACTCCAGGGCATCCTTTCTATGAACTGGAGCCCAGAACTGAACTGCATATTCTAGATGAGGCCTCACTAATGCTTTGTAAAGTGGCATTATTACATCCCTGTCCCGCGAGTCCATGCCTCTTTTAATACACGACAATATCCTGCTGGCCTTTGAAGCAGCTGATTGACACTGCATGCTGTTATTGAGTTTATGATTTACAAGTACACCCAGATCCTTCTCAACAAGTGAATCCGCCAGTGTAGCGCCCCCTAGGACATATGATGCATGCAGGTTGTTGGTACCAAGATGCATAACTTTACATTTATCTACATTAAACTTCATTTGCCAAGTGGACGCCCAAACACTTAGTTTGTTTAAATCTGCCTGTAATTCATGAACATCTTCCATAGTCTGAACTATATTACATAGCTTGGTGTCATCTGCAAAAATAGAAATAGTGCTATTAATCCCTTCCTCTATATCATTAATAAATAAGTTGAATAATAGTGGTCCCAGCACTGAACCCTGGGGTACACCACTTATAACCGGGGACCATTCAGAGAAGGAATCATTGACCACAACCCTCTGGATACGGTCCTTGAGCCAATTCTCAATCCAATTACAAACTATATTTTCTAAACCTATAGTCCTTAATTTACTCATTAGGCGTCTATGGGGGACAGTGTCAAATGCCTTTGCAAAGTCCAAAAACACTAAATCCACAGCGGCCCCTCTGTCTAGACTTCTGCTCACCTCTTCATAAAAACAGATTAGGTTAGTTTGACAACTTCTGTCCTTAGTAAAACCGTGCTGGCTGTCACTTATAATGCTATTTATTGTCACATAATCCTGTATATAGTCCCTCAATAGCCCCTCAAACATTTTCCCCACGATGGATGTTAAGCTTACTGGTCTATAATTACCCGGGGAAGACCTAGAGCCCTTTTTGAAAATAGGCACCACATACTTGGTGGCAAAACCCTTGTTGGCAAGCACAGCAGTCAGACGTTTTTTGTAGTTGATGATGAGGTTTGCACACATGTTAGATGGAATTTTGGCCCACTCCTCTTTGCAGATCATCTGTAAATCATTAAGATTTCGAGGCTGTCGCTTGGCAACTCGGATCTTCAGCTCCCTCCATAAGTTTTCGATGGGATTAAGGTCTGGAGACTGGCTAGGCCACTCCATGACCTTAATGTGCTTCTTTTTGAGCCACTCCTTTGTTGCCTTGGCTGTATGTTTCGGGTCATTGTCGTGCTGGAAGACCCAGCCACGAGCCATTTTTAATGTCCTGGTGGAGGGAAGGAGGTTGTCACTCAGGATTTGACGGTACATGGCTCCATCCATTCTCCCATTGATGCGGTGAAGTAGTCCTGTGCCCTTAGCAGAGAAAAACTCCAAAAACATAATGTTTCCACCTCCATGCTTGACAGTGAGGACGGTGTTCTTTGGGTCATAGGCAGCATTTCTCTTCCTCCAAAAACGGCGAGTTGAGTTAATGCCAAAGAGCTAAATTTTAGTCTCATCTGACCACAGCACCTTCTCCCAATCACTCTCAGAATCATCCATATGTTCATTTGCAAACTTCAGACGGGCCTGTACATGTGCCTTCTTGAGCAGGGGGACCTTGTGGGCACTGCAGGATTTTAATCCATTACGGCGTAATGTGTTACCAATGGTTTTCTTGGTGACTGTGGTCCCAGCTGCCTTGAGATCATTAACAAGTTCCCCCCGTGTAGTTTTCGGCTGAGCTCTCACCTTCCTCAGGATCAAGGATACCCCACGAGGTGAGATTTTGCATGGAGCCCCAGATCGCTGGCGATTGACAGTCATTTTGTATGTCTTCCATTTTCTTACTATTGCACCAACAGTTGTCTCCTTCTCACCCAGCGTCTTACTTATGGTTTTGTAGCCCATTCCAGCCTTGTGCAGGTCTATGATCTTGTCCCTGACATCCTTAGAAAGCTCTTTGGTCTTGCCCATGTTGTAGAGGTTAGAGTCAGACTGATTAATTGAGTCTGTGGACAGGAGTCTTGTATACAGGTGACCATGTAAGACAGCTGTCTTTAATGCAGGCACCAAGTTGATTTGGAGCATGTAACTGGTCTGGAGGAGGCTGAACTCTTAATGGTTGGTAGGGGATCAAATACTTATTTCTCTGTGCACAATGCAAATAAATATATATAATTTTGACTATGTGATTTTCTGTTTTTTTTAATATATAATCTATCTCTCACTGGTAAAATTAACCTAGCCTAAAAATTCTAGACTGTTAATGACTTTGACAGTGGGCAAACTTACAAAATCAGCAAGGGATCAAATACTTATTTCCTTCACTGTATATACATAGCTGATGCTTCGCCTTTCTTTTGTGTCCACCCTGAGTTTGGCAAAAAAAAAAAGTGTGATATCGTGTGTGTGATATCGTGTGTGTGTGTGTGTGTGATATCGTGGCCTTATGATGACTATTGGTGCCTGGCGCAGGTTTAAAATATCCATAGAGAAGGGTGATGGAGTCACTTTAGTTGGGTACCACATCACCACAGGCCCCATGGCATCTGCAGAAGTTGCCAATGTGGTACACACCTCAGCAGTTGTTACCATCATTTCTAGAATACAACCCTAGAAGTCCCATTACAGGTTCCATGGTTCCTCAATGATCAGGGACATGTTATGGGAGCTCGTAGTTCACTGGACACATTGAAACGATCATGTAAATGACTTGTGTGGGGGAATAACAAAGCAGTGAATTGCTGGGGGGTAGGAAATAATGCCTTTTATGCAGACAATGGGGGTTTGCTTGAGGAAGAAGAGTGCGATCGCCCAGGGCCATGAGGAGGAGAGTGTTTTGGGCAGTTAATTTGCATGTGAACTGAGAGATAATGGTAAATCTTCTGGAGGGGCAGCTGGAATTTTGTTTTGTTTGTGGTTTTTTTGGTATCATCACCAAGTGACCACAAGCTCATTCTATCTAAACGCTGGTTTAGGCCTAGTTTGCATCACATTTTGGCACTATGTTTAGTGTATACATTGGGAGATCTCCCGCTGTACACACTAAACATGTTCATAGAACTCCATTAGCCCAACGGAAGCAAAAAAAAGTGTCAGTTTAAAAAAAAAAAAAAGATATGTCACGTGGTAGTATGTAAGTGACATATGCCATTGTATTGCATTAAATCCAGGGGAAAAAGTGGAAACCAAATAGCGCTACTTCATCACAAATGAAAGACGTCATCCAGTAAATAAATCGTAATTCCAGTTTTAATAAGCTTAATAGGGTGACGCGTTTTGACACCGCACTGGCGTCTTCCTCAGACCATGGTAGCGCTATTTGGCTTCCACTTTTTTCCCCTGGATTTAATCTAGGGTGGAATACGGTGCCTCTCGAAGGCACCATAGGGCAATACACAGACCGCCTTCAAAATCCATAGGGACTCCATAGACCACCATCCAGGGTATTTGCAGGCAGCATTAAGGCCTTTTTACACGGACTGATGATCAGGGGAACGGAGCGCTTGTTCCCAATCATCGGCCTGTGTAAAATGGAGCTCAACAAGCACCGATCAACGTGCTATATTGTGGAGTGGAACTCGTTGGCTGATGTAAACCACCTTTATTTTTCTAGAGTGCATTTTTGGCATACTCCAGACAATTGGCCTCTTTGCAGTTGAGTTTTTGCAGGTTTAGGAACTGGTTGCCCATGGAACGGAAATGTTTATGAGATGGGAAACACAAGCCTATGATCCCAGAGAGGAAAGCTGGATAATGGCGATGAAGAATAGAGCCACAGGCTGCAGTGCCCAGACAAAGGAGCCCAGTACCAGCTGACCCCAATTCACGAAAACAAGTGTCAGCACTTTCCTATGGCACGGAGGGACTGTGACAGATCGGTGAGCTCAGTCTCACTAGACCCAGAACCAACAATGATATAGTGAATAGGAGGCCGCTGCATCCAAATCTTAACCCTTTCTCAGAACTGAGAACAAATGCTGCATTATGCCAGCAGCCTCAGATCTATGGAAGCATGTGTGAATGCTGCAGAAAATCTGGGAAACTGTTACTTTAGATTTCCTATTAAGGGCATGACCACACGTGGTGGATTTCCTCCGCAACTGTCCGCATCAATGCCGCACAGAATCTGCGTTGCGCTGCGGATCTGCACAAAATGTGCAGTAAATTGATGCGGACTAGCTGCTGCGGACTGCGGTAAAAGTACTTCCCTTCTCCCTATCAGTGCAGGATAGAGAGAAGAAGACAGCACTTTCCCTTGTGAAAGTAAACGAATTTCATACTTACCGCCCGTTGTCTTGGTGACGCGTCCCTCCTTCGGCATCCAGCCCGATCTCCCTGGATGACGCGGCAGTCCATGTGACCGCTGCAGCCTGTTATTAGCCTGTGATTGGCTGCAGCCGTCACTTAGACTGAAACGTCATCCTGGGAGGCCGGACTGGAGACAGAAGCAGGGAGTTCTCGGTAAGTATGAACTTCATTTTTTTTTACAGATACATGTATATTGGGATCGGTAGTCACTGTCCCGGGTGCAGAAACAGTTACTGCCGATCGCTTAACTCTTTCAGCACCCTGGACAGTGACTATTTACAGACGTCTCCTAGCAACGCTCCCGTCATTACGGGAGCCCCATTGACTTCCTCAGTCTGGCTGTAGACCTAGAAATACATAGGTCCAGCCAGAATGAAGAAATGTCAAGTTAAAAAAGCAAGACGGATCCGCAGCACACATAACATGTGCATGACAGCTGCGGACTTCATTGCGGAAATTAGAATCTCCATTGAAGTCAATGGAGAAATTCCGCCATGAGTCCGCCACTGCTCCGCAACAGACAGAGCATGCTGCGGACACCAAATTCCGCTCCGCAGCCTATGCTCCGAAGCGGAATTTTACGCCTCGTCTAAACGAACACTGCTAAATTAAAGTGTAAGTCAATGGACAAACGGCTCCGCTGCGGATTAACGCTGCGGAGTGTCCGCAGCGGAATTTAAGTGAAATTCCGCCACGTGTGAACCCAGCCTAAAGGGGAATTAGTCCACAAAATGACACAATGCCAAGGCGCCAATCAAAGATCCGATTATAGGATCTCTGTTTCTGTGAATCTTTACAATCAGATCAGTCCTACATAAATGGAGTCCTGTACTTACATGTGAGCCTTCTCTGAGCTCTTGGAGGGTCAACGTCCCAACAGATATTGTCATTGGTATATAACGTGCACTATTTTACAGCCTATTAATCAGCATTACTTTTATATATATATATATATATATATATATATATATATATATATATATACAATATATACAGTGAAGGAAATAAGTATTTGATCCCTTGCTGATTTTGTAAGTTTGCCCACTGTCAAAGACATGAACAGTCTAGAATTTTTAGGCTAGGTTAATTTTACCAGTGAGAGATAGATTATATAAAAAAAAAACAGAAAATCACATAGTCAAAATTATATATATTTATTTGCATTGTGCACAGAGAAATAAGTATTTGATCCCCTACCAACCATTAAGAGTTCAGCCTCCTCCAGACCAGTTACACGCTCCAAATCAACGTGGTGCCTGCATTAACCCCTTAAGGACACAGCCTATTTTGGCCTTCAGGACACAGCCGATTTTTGCAAATCTGACGTGTCACTTTATGTGGTAATAACTCCGGAATGCTTTTGCCTATCTAAGCGATTCTGAGATTGTTTTCTCGTGACATGTTGTACTTTATGATACTGAAAACATTTTGTCGTTAAATTGAATATTTATTTGTAAACAATACCAAAATTTTGAGGAAATTTGCAAAAATCTGCATTTTTCTAAATTGTAATGTATCTGCTTGTAAAACAGATAGTAATACCACACAAAATAGTTACTAGTTAACATTTCCTATATGTCTACTTTATGTTTGCATCGTTTTTTTGAACGTCCTTTTATTTTTCTAGGACGTTACAAGGCTTAGAACTTTGGCAGCAATTTCTCACATTTTCAGGAAAATTTCAAAAGGCTATTTTTTCAGGGACCAGTTCAGTTGTGAAGTGGCTTTGAGGGCCTTATATATTAGAAAGTCCACATAAATCACCCCATTTTTAAAACTGCACCCCTCAAAGTATTCAAAACAGCATTCACAAATTATTTGAACCCTTTAGGCATTTCACAAGAAATAAATCAAAGTAGAGGTGAAATGTACAAATTTCAATTTTTTTTTACGAAATTCATTTGTAATAGTTTTTTTCTGTAACACAGAAGGTTTTATCAGAGAAATGCAACTCAATATTTATTGCCCAGATTCTGCAATTTTTAGAAATATCCCACATGTGGTCCTAGTGCGGTAAAGGACCGAAACACCGGCCTCAGAAGCAAAGGAGCACCTAGTGGATTTTGGGGCCTCTATTTTATTACAATATATTTTAGGCACCATGTCAGGTTTGAAGAGGTCTTGTGGTGCCAAAACAGTGGAAACCCCCCAAAAGTGACCCCATCTTGGAGACTACACCCCTCAAGGAATTTTTCTAGGGGCATAGTTAGCATTTTTAGCCCACAGGTTTTTTGCTAAATTTATTGGAACTTGTCTGTGAAAATGAAAATCTACTTTTTTTCTGAAAAAACATACGATGTTTTCGTTTTTACAAGGAATAAAGGAGAAAAAGCACCCCAACATTTGTAAAGCAATGTCTCCCGATTATGGCAATACCCCATATGTGGTAATAAACTGCTGTTTGGACCCACGGCAGGGCTCAGAATGGAACGAGGGCCATTTGGATTATGGAGCGCAGATTTTGCTGGAATGGTTTTCGGTGCCATGTCGTGTTTGCAAAGCCCTGGAGGGACCATAACAGTGGAAACTTCCCAAAGGTGACCCCATTTTGCAAACTACACCCCTCAAGGAATTTTCCAAGTGGTATAGTTAGCATTTTTAGCCCACAGGTTTTTTGCTAAATTTATTGGAACTGGTCTGTGAAAATGAAAATCTACTTTTTTTCTGGAAAAACATACGATGTTTTAGATTTTACAAGGAATAAAGGAGAAAAAGCACCCCAACATTTGTAAAGCAATGTCTCCCGATTACAGCAATACCCCATATGTGGTAATAAACTGCTGTTTGGACCCACAGCAGGGCTCAGAAGGGAACGAGGACCATTTGGATTTTGAAGCGCAGATTTTGCTGGAATGGCTTTCGGTGCCATGTCGTGTTTGCAAAGCCCTGGAGGGATCATAACAGTGGAAACTCCCCAAAAGTGACCCCATTTTGGAAACTACACCCCTCAAGAAATTTTTCTAGGGGTATAGTTAGCATTTTGACCCTACACGTTTTTTGCTGAATCTATGGGAATTATGCCGTGAAATTGAAAATCTAATTTTTTTCTAATAAAATGTAGTTTTAGCTCAGATTTTTTCATTTTTAAAACAGATAAAGGAGAAAGAACACCCCAATATTTGTAAAGCAAACTCTTCTGAGCACATCAATACCCCATATGTGGTAATAAACTGCTGTTTGGACACATGGCGGAAGTTAGAAAGGACAGAGCGCCATTTGACTTTTGGAGCTCAAGTTTTGCTGGAATGGTTTGCGGCCCCATGTCACATTTGCAAAGCCACTGAGGGGCCAAAATAGTGCAAACCCGGCAAAAGTGACCCCATTTGGGAAACTATACCCCTCGTGGAATTTATCTAGCGGTATAGTGAGCATTTTGACCCCACAGTTTTTTTGCTGAATTATTGGGATTATGCAGTGAAAATGAAAATCTACATTCTTTCCACTAAAATGTTGAATTGTTTTCATTTTCACAAGGAATAAAGGAGAAAAAGCGCCCCAACAATTGTAAAGCAATTTCTCCCGAGTACGGCAATACCCTATATGTGGTTATAAACTGCTGCTTGGATACACCGCAGGGCTCAGAATGGCAGGAGTGCTACTTGGCATGTAGATTTTGGTTGATTGTTTTTTGGGCGCCATGTCGCATTTGCAGAGCCCCTGAGGTACCCGTACAGTAGAAACCCCTGAGAAGTGAATCCATTTTGGAAACTTTACCCTTCAGGGTAATCATCTAGGGGTGTACTGAGCATTTTCATCCCACAGGTGTTTCATAGATTGTATTAGAATCAGGCAGTGAAAATGAAAAAAATAATTTTTTCCAAAAAATATGTAGTTTTGCACCCAATTTTGTTCCCCACAAGGGGTAATAGGAGAAAAAACAACACATAATTTGTTACCCAATTTCTCCCGAGTACGGCAATACCCAATGTGTGGCCCTAAACTGCTATTTGGGCACATGGCAGAGCTCAAAATGGAAGGAGTGCCATCTGGCTTTTAGAGGACAGATTTTGCTGGACTGGTGTAGGGGCGCCATGTCGCATTTGCAGAGCTCCCTTAGGTACCAGAGTAGAGTGTAAAACCATGAGAAGTGACCCCATTTTGTAAACTACACCCCTCAAGGCATTTATCATTTGCCTGGATATATGACAGGGCTTAGGAGTGAAAGGCGCATGTGAGACCTATTATGGTGATTTTCGCAGCATTAGCCCACAATGGCAGGGCTCTGGGGTCAAATAGGAAAACAAACCCCAAAGTAGTGACCCCCATTTTGGAAACTGCACCCCTAAAGGCATTTTATTAAGGGGTGTAGTGAGCATTTTGACCACACAGGTTTTTTTTTTCTATTAGAAATGAATGCTCAGTGGATGGTGCAAAGTGAAAATTGCAAATTTCCACAGGTATGTGCCATTTTAGTGCACAATATTTTGTGCCCAGTTCGTGCCACTGAAGACAAATACCTCAAACTGTTAAGCGGGTTCTCCCGGGTATGGCGATGCCATATATGTGGACGTACACTGCTGCTTGGGCACGCTGCAGGGTGCGCCATTTGGCTTTTGGAGCGTGGATTTTGCTCGCTAGTTGTTTTGTTTGGGGTTTTGCTGGTATTTCAGTTATGATGTGGGGGCATACGTAAGCTGTGCGGAGGACATCAGGGCATAATAAGAGAGTATAATAACGGGGTAAATAAATAATTATCCACAGATGTGTGGCCAGTGTCACACTGATAAATGGCGCCCGATCTTATCCGCTTTTGGACACTTTGCACATTTTGCATCGCCATATTCTGAGAGCCAAAACGTCTTTATTTTTTCTCCACCGGAGCTGTGTGAGGGTTTATTTGTTGCGGGACAATCTGTAGATTTCATTGGTACCATTTTGGGGTACATGCGATTTTTTTTGATCACTTTGTATTTCATTTTTTTGGCAAGCCAGGTGACCAAAAACCTGCATTTCTGATGTTTTTTATTATTTATTTTTTTCAGCGTTCGCCATGTGCTGTGAATGACGATTTTACGTTATTCTGCGGGTCGGTACAATTACGGCGATACCAGATGTATATCGTTTTTCTTATGCTTTGCAGCGTCTGCACGATAAAATCACTTTTGTTTCAAATAATTTATTTTTGGTGTCATCATATTCTGAGAGCCATAACTTTTTTATTTTTCCGTCAAAAAAGCGGTGGGAGGGCTTGTTTTTTGCGGGACGGGCTGCGTTTTTTAATGGTATAATTTTGGGGTACATGCAACTTTTAGATCCCTTTTTTTATTCTGTTTTGCAAGGAGTAGTGACTAACAAACAGAGATTCTGGAATAGTTTTTTATGACATTTTTTTACGGTGTTCACCGTACGGGTAAAATAGCATGATATTTTTATAGTTTGGGTCGTTACGGACGCGGGGATACCACATATGTGTACTTTTTTTTTATGTTTTTTGGTTTTTCCTATAATAAAAGACTTATTATAGGAAAAAAGGCTGTTATAGTGTTTTTTAACATGAAAAGTTTTTTTTAAACTTTTTTACAACATTTTTATTAACTTGTTTTAACTTTTTTTTTTGTCCCACTAGGGAACTTGAAGGCATGAAGCCCTGATCGCTATTCTAATACACTGCACTACCTACATAGTGCAGTGTATTAGAGCTGTCAGCTATTCACTGACAGCAAGCCTATTAGGCTTCGCCTCCCGGCGGGGCCTAATAGGCTTCCATACTAGGAAGCGATTGTTAGGCTATGGTTGCCATAGCAACCATCGGAACCTTCGCGGGTGCCGATGGTTGTTATTAGCAATCATAGGGTACGATGTAATCACTTAGATGCAGCGATAGCTGCATCTAAGGGGTTAATCGGCCGGATCGGAGCCTTGCTCCGGTCCTGGCCGTTAGGGCACGATGTCAGCTGTGACAAACAGCTGACACCCGCGCCCGTGGCAACCATCGTGGTTGCCGACAGGCTACAAGTCACTTCGATGCATCGATCACGTTGATCGATGCATCGAAGGGGTTAATCGGCCGGATCGGAGCCTAGCTCCGGTCCTGGCCGTTGCAGAGGGGTGCCGGACATCTGATTCCCGGCGGTGATAACGCTGGCTCAGCTTCTGAGCCAGCGTCATCACATACCCACGTCATAGAGCTGTGATTGGTCAGTCTGCTTTGACTGACCAATCACAGCGATCGCCGGCAGGAGACCGCTGTGAATGGTCCCCTGCCGTCTTACTGTGCCGGTCAACTGTCATAAACAGTTGACGGCACAGTTCTGTCACCTTGTCCTTTGACAGGGTGACAGTTTTTAGCCAGGACGCACCGGTACGTCCCTGTGGCTTAAAGCACTTCAATGCAGGACGTACCGGTACGTCCTGGTGCGCTAAGGGGTTAAAGACAGCTGTCTTACATGGTCACCTGTAGAAAAGACTCCTGTCTACAGACTCAATTAATCAGTCTGACTCTAACCTCTGCAACATGGGCAAGACCGAAGAGCTTTCTAAGGATGTCAGGGACAAGATCATAGATCTGCACAAGGCTGGAATGGGCTACAAAACCATAAGTAAGACGCTGGGTGAGAAGGAGACAACTGTTGGTGCAATAGTAAGAAAATGGAAGACATACAAAATGACTGTCAATCGACATCGATCTGGGGCTCCATGCAAAATCTCACCTCGTGGGGTATCCTTGATCCTGAGGAAGGTGAGAGCTCAGCCGAAAACTACACGGGGGGAACTTGTTAATGATCTCAAGGCAGCTGGGACCACAGTCACCAAGAAAACCATTGGTAACACATTACGCCGTAATGGATTAAAATCCTGCAGTGCCCGCAAGGTCCCCTGCTCAAGAAGGCACATGTACAGGCCCGTCTGAAGTTTGAAAATGAACATCTGGATGATTCTGAGAGTGATTGGGAGAAGGTGCTGTGGTCAGATGAGACTAAAATTGAGCTCTTTGGCATTAACTCAACTCGCCGTGTTTGGAGGAAGAGAAATACTGCCTATGACCCAAAGAACACCGTCCTCACTGTCAAGCATGGAGGTGGAAACATTATGTTTTGGGGGTGTTTCTCTGCTAAGGGCACAGGACTACTTCACCGCATCAATGGGAGAATGGATGGAGCCATGTACCATCAAATCCTGAGTGACAACCTCCTTCCCTCCACCAGGACATTAAAAATGGCTCGTGGCTGGGTCTTCCAGCACGACAATGACCCGAAACATACAGCCAAGGCAACAAAGGAGTGGCTCAAAAAGAAGCACATTAAGGTCATGGAGTGGCCTAGCCAGTCTCCAGACCTTAATCCCATCGAAAACTTATGGAGGGAGCAGAAGATCCGAGTTTCCAAGCGACAGCCTCGAAATCTTAATGATTTACAGATGATCTGCAAAGAGGAGTGGGCCAAAATTCCATCTAACATGTGTGCAAACCTCATCATCAACTACAAAAAACGTCTGACTGCTGTGCTTGCCAACAAGGGTTTTGCCACCAAGTATTAAGTCTTGTTTGCCAAAGGGATCAAATACTTATTTCTCTGTGCACAATGCAAATAAATATATATAATTTTGACAATGTGATTTTCTGTTTTTTTTTAAATATAATCTATCTCTCACTGGTAAAATTACCCTAGCCTAAAAATTCTAGACTGTTCATGTCTTTGACAGTGGGCAAACTTACAAAATCAGCAAGGGATCAAATACTTATTTCCTTCACTGTGTATATATATATATATATATATATATATTCATTATACTTATTTTTAGATCTATTTTTAGGTCCATACGAGGTAAACAGAAGTCCAAAAGACCATAACCATATTACTGATTGCCTACTATCCAAGCGCTACCTGTACATATGCCCTTATCTAATAGGAGCGGTCATTGTGACAGGTGGCCCTTCAAGGAGTTGTCTCAGGAGAGACGTTGATGGACTATCACGAGGATATGCCATCAATGTTGTGACACCCGCCAGGAGGCCGCACGGCCTTTAAGAAATACACAAAGTCATGTTGCATTGGGAAAAAAACAGTAGGGACATCTATAGTGACCAAACAGATGTCTTATTAATTTCACAAATGGTTTCTGTGAGCAACAGCACTGTTCTTATTTGCATGCTGAGACATATCAGATACACGTGCGCCATTGTTCCCTGGAAGACCCTTTGTACAACCACTTTCCATAATGTCTATTAGAGTGGACCCTCCTCTATTAACCAGAATGAGGAGCTCTTAGAAAGTACAGCCCTTGCTCTGGAGAACACGTTTTGTTTAATTTTGTTGGAATGTGCTGTTCGCACTTTTGCGTTGTTTATGTGATCCATATATGTGGGGTTCGTGACTGCCTCCATTTTTGATCTTGCACTCTTCCCATTCTGCCTTGGTTGATTTTAATTAGTTTAATGCTGATTCCTACCATCCCCAAGTATATGTAGACTTAGTCCTAGTTCTGGGTGTATGTGCAGCGTAGGTTCCCACCTCATAGCGAGGTTGCCTTGTCGTGGCAGGTGGGCTCATACAATTTGATCAAAATGTGCGCGCCGAACCTCCTTATTGTAAGTAAATTTAGCAGTAATGCATATTTATTTATATTTAGCGGCTTAGGTGGCACTAGTGTTCGCAGTGTGCTGTCGCCATTTTCTTGTGTGCTGCATACATCACACAGTCGCCTATTGATTTCAGCAAATGTCATGTGATACGGGCAGCTGTACAAAAAGAGACCTATTATTTGAACTGACATTGTCCAAAAAGGACAACCCCTTGAAGCCAGCTTAAGGGCCCATGCACATGGCTGTATTAAAGCTCTGTACAACCTCACAGCTGTACAGAGCGATAATACGGCAGCCATAGCAGTCTCCGGGCCCTACTGTACCTCTGTATGCCTGTGTATCAAGGCAAGAGGCAGACAAAGGTACAGTTTCATAAAGAATCTGAGAAAAATCATGGCTTTCTCCATTCCGCATAATATGGTGAGGTACGGAGGCACCATATGGCGGCACACATAGTGTTTACATCTCCGTAGTATGCCTAAAAAAAACATCCCAGTGCAGTTCTCAGGAAATGTTCTATGTTTTTCCTCATTGAACAGTGCTCTATAAATCACATTACTATGTGCCGCACTTTGTGAATTAAATTGTTAGGCTACGTTCACACAGGGCGGATACATTGGGTATCCGTCCTGGCATCCGCATGGAATTCTGTCCGAAAAACCACACCACATTGTGGTGCAGTTTTTTTCCGGAATGTTCGCTACCTAAAACAGAAGGAAAAAAAAACGTGCATACTTACCCTCTGATGTCCTGCAGCTTGGCCTCCTGGGATAACATTTCATCCCATGTGACTGCTGCAGCCTGTGATTGGCTGCAGCATTCGCATGGGATGAAACGTCATCCCAGGAGGCCGGCCTGGACAGAGAAACACAGAATTCTGGGTAAATAAGAGATTTTTGCTTTCTGATTTGCGATTTTCACAGCGCAATGGCAGCTATTCCACCGCAAAAAATCTCAACATCTGCTATTTGTTGCAGGTAAACCCGCAAATAAGCAGCGATTACGCAAATACAATGGACATGCTACGGATTACAAAAACGCACCGCAGGTCAATTTCTGAGCGTTTTTTCTGCTTATCATTTACGTAGCGTGTGGATGAGATTTGTACAAATCTCATCCACTTTGCTGCTACTGTATTATGCTGCGGATTTTCCCCAACAAAATCTGTTGCGGAAGATCCGCAGTATTTACGCTACGTGTTCCATTCCCTAGAATTTGGAGCTGCCATTAAAAATATAGCAACTATAGCAAAGCTGAAAATGGTAAAGCAACTTGACCTGTTCGCACGGGCACTTTTGTGCAGTCTTGGAACATGAACTGTTTACAGGAACTGGTGGTGTGAGTTTTGCATTTGCACTTTAATGTAATATTGACTTCTTTTGGGTCTAATATAGGACATGACGCACTCTATGGTTGTAATTGTATTTATATAACATCGCCTTAGAATCTATTATTGCCATTGTTTGTTACCTAGTGGTGATAGACAGACTTTTCTTAAAATGTGTGTTATTGACTTTTTTTTAACGTGTTTCACATCTGTGTTTTTAAATGATACATATTAATAGATAGATAGATATGAGATACATAGATATGAGATAGATGATAGATAGATAGATAGATACATAGATATGAGATACATAGATATGAGAAGATAGATAGATAGATAGATAGATAGATAGATAGATAGATAGATAGATAGATAGATAGATATGAGATACATAGATATGAGAAGATAGATAGATAGATAGATAGATATGAGATACATAGATAGATAGATAGATAGATAGATAGATATGAGATACATAGATAGATAGATATGAGATACATAGATATGAGATAGATAGATAGATAGATAGATAGATATTTCCAAACGAATAGGCAGCACAACACAGGTTCCAATTCAGTGAAAAAAGGTTTATTCATCCATACGTCAGTGCACTGACGTATGGGTGAATAAACCTTTTTTCACTGAATTGGAACCTGTGTTGTGCTGCCTATTCGTTTGGAAATACATATGTGGGACTGGAGTCTGAGGTCCTAAGGCTTGTGCACACACAACTACGCATAGTTTGCTTTTTATATGTGCTGCTCTTCTTTTTTTCTACTAGATAGATAGATAGATAAATAGATATGAGGTAGATAGATAGATAGATTAGATTATTTATTGAATTTGGATTGCTCCATTTTCTGTGGGATTTTTGTAGTTTGAAGCACTGGAGCCCTTGTCTTTGTATTTGAGTACTCGTATAGGTTTGATTTGTTAAATTCGTTTATAGCCTCCTGTATAAACTAAAACAGCGCCACTCTTGTCCAGGGTTTGTCCATACACATGGACAGAACGCTTTTCAGGCTGACAGCTATTTTACCCGATTCCTCCATAAACATGCTCGCTCGGTTGTTTTTCAATGAGTAGAGGGAAAGTAAGCTGCTGCCTGACGCTTTTGGCTCGATTTATATCCTTTGGAAATAACGGATCTGACATGATATAACCCAACAGGACCAATCATTCTTTTCCCCGACATTAGCAGTTAGTGGATGGTCGGGAGGTCCCTATACACATTCAGCTGATTCCACTGACCTTTCTCTAAAGTTTCTAGCCAGCTTTAGCTATTTTCTTAAGAAATTGATTAACAAAATATTAAAGAATGGTGGAGCGGTCCTTAAAGTATGGAGAAAGTCCTTGTAGTTATTGTAGAAACCCCTTAATACTTGACTAATCCTTGTATATAATGAAGCACATATAGATATATGTATTCTTCGATTGCCTTTACTAAGACTAAACGATGAAAAGGCATTACGATTTCTCCCAAAACATTTTCTACATTTGCTTTCCCTTGTGTTCAAAAAGTCGTAAAATCATGAAAGAATTATCCCGCCGCATTACTTCTCAAGCAGGAATTCTTGGTATCGTGGTAAAATGTATTGATAAATTCCAAGAATTTCTTACAAATCTAATGAGTGAGTTATTCTTATATGTGAAGACAATTACAGCTCGTGGAACGAGGCCATAATTTCTAGGTATGCTTTCTGCTGTACAAGTACTCATCATTGTACAATTCTATTATGTCCTTTATTACCACAGGAAACCTCAAGTCAAATATATGACTATCCATTTAGCTTTTTTTGTATCCAAGGCAAACCAGTAGAATGGTTCCTCAAGGACAGACCCATAATCTAAAAGAGGGGACTTAGTGGGTGTACCTAATAAGAAGCCCCCAGTTCTGATATAGTCTCGAAAGGACATCGTACTACACAAATAGTTTGGGCCAACTCTGAGCGAACCGACTTGGCCAATAAAGGGAACGTAGATGGTTCACGTGATTTCTATTATGGCATCGTATAGATGTTCCGGCGACACCCAACATTCATTGCTATTAATTTTGTAATGTCATCAGTTATCATTTAATCCTACTATAAAGAGGTTTTATGGCACAGTGCTATATACATTGGCTGTTTATAAATGGTACGTTCTGTAGTACAGAATTCATTTTGTAAACACAAAATAATTGAACTGAAAAACTAAGTTCCTTTGATGTTGTTTAATAAAATATTATCTATGAGACAAAATGATAATCATTGCCACAAAAAATAGATAGTAGTTTGTAGCAAAATTGAATTGTATGTCACAAAATGGTATTCCATTACATTTTGTAACACTGAATGACAAAGTCAATAACCCAAAATTGCGAAAGATTATACATTTTTGACAAAAAGTGTTATTGTTGATACCAAATAATCTTGTTTTCTGACAATGTGCTATGTGATTCTATTGTTCCTCTCTTCATCATCCTGTTTGTTAAACCCGATGGTTTAATCCCCCTACTTTGTTCGCTAGCCATGCAGTTCTTGTAGAGGGAGGAAACCATGGGAAATTGGTATGTGGGCAATCTGAGTTAGGCCCCCTCTCCAAAGACACTAAGGCCTCCGCACACGAACGTAGCCATGTGCACGGCCATCATTTTCGGGTTGGCCAGCTGCGGACTGTCTTCCGCAAGCCGCCTGCCAATCGCGGGCCATGTACATGGCCGTGGCCATTATTTTCAATGAGCCCGGACCACAGAACACGGCCGTAATAAGACATGTCCGTTCTTTCTGCGGTGCGGGCTCCCGGGCCATGCACGGACCATAAAAACCACGGTCGTGTGCATGGCTCCATAGAAATGAATGGGGCCACAATTCTCCCGTGGATTTTCGGGGGAATTGCGGCCGCAAAAGCACGTTTGTGTGCATGAGGCCTTATATGTATACTCTTGATTTTATTCAGTTCTTGTAATTTGTGTTTACAAAATACATTTTGTGTTACAAAGTGTACTGTTCATTGTGACAAATTTAATTTACTGTGGTGGCCAAGTATCACTTTTCCTTTGTATTAGTTTTTATCTCCTGTAATATATTTAGTCCCAGTGTTATATACTGTAACCAGTCCCCAGTGATGGAGATATATATGTATGTATATTGTGGACAGGCAGTATATTCTGTGCGAGTCTATACAGTGGGATTCTTTTCAGATAATCATTACCCAATGACATTGTATATGATCTCCAGTGGTGCAGCTATAGGGGGTCCGAAGGTAGCAGTTACTCCCAGGCCTTTGTTCCTAAGGGGGGCATTGAAACAACAGTATTAGGCATCATTTACACAAGCGTAATATACGCGCGTGCTTTTCACGCGCGTCGTACGCACCTATGTTACTCTATGGGGCAGTGCAGACAGTCCGTGGGTTTTGCGCAGCGTGAGTGCGCTGCGTAAAACTCACGACATGTTCTATATTTCAGCGTTTTTCGTGCATCACGCACCCATTGAAGTCAATGGGTGCGTGTAAACCACGCAGGTCGCACGGAAGCACTTCCGTGCGAACTGCGTGATTCGCGCAACAGCTGTCAAACTCTGAATGTAAACAGAAAAGCACCACGTGCTTTTCTGTTTACAAACATCCAAACGGAGTGTGATAATGATGGTGGCTGCGCGAAAATCACGCAGCCGCGCATCATACATTGATGACACACGGAGCTGTTAAGAGCATTTTGCGCACGCAAAACACCGCGTTTTTTGCGTGCGCAAAATGCACACGCTCGTGTAAATCAGGCCTACACGAGCGTGTGGGTTTTGCGCGCGTAAAACACGCTGCGTATTGCGCGCGTTGCCATTGCGTTTTCCATGTGTATTCCATGCGTATACGCAGCATTGTTGCGTTTTTAACGCGCGCACGACCAGCGTTTAATACGCACGTAAAAAACGCAGAGTTCGTTAATGCGAGGCCAGCCTACAAATAGGCCTGCTGGCCCAACCCCTGCTTGCTGGGAAAACAGGTTTTGCGCCTTAATTGCAGCCTCTGCAGAAACCCCAGTGTGTGTTTCACCAGTTGACACGTTTTTGGATTTGCAAGGCACAGATAATGCCTTCTCAGTCACTGGCACGTGTGCTTCTTGAGTGGATGACCTTGCGTCGTTTTGGGGGACGCCGACCCATGCTGCAGCACCAGACGCGTGGAAGAAGTCGCATTTGGGTCCATCCACTTGTGGCCCAACGAACCACCAAAGGGCATTTTCATATTCTGTATGAGGACTTACGTCGGCACCCCGATAAATTTAGAGCGTTCTGCCGCATGTCTGTGGCCACATTTGATCTTCTGCTTGCGCAGATTCGCCCTGGCATCACCTACCAGAATACCAACATGAGACGCTGCATTTCCCCTGAGGAGCGTCTGCCTGTGACCTTGAGGTATGTGTGCACTTGCAATTACTTGTTCAATGACGCTGTCTGTTTTACAAGTCCCCCTGAACATGTGTTGTTGATTGCTTTTGTTTTCTCTTGGCTTTTTAGATTTCTGGCCACAGGCAATAGTTACCATTCGTTACATTTTGAATTTCTTTTGGGAGTGACCACCATTTCCTTCATTGTCACATCCACCTGTGTCGTGCTGTGGCAGAGATTAAAGCCCACGGTCATGCCTCAGCCCACGACAGAACAGTGGCTACGAATTTCGGAGGGATTTCTTCGTGCAACTCAATTTCCTAACTGTATTGGTGCCCTAGACGGCAAACACATTCGGGTGAAGAAGCCCCCACGCAGTGGCTCGTAATACTATAACTACAAACTGTTTTTTTCTATGGTATTGTTGGCCTTGGCGGACACAAATTATTGTTTCACTATTGTTGACATCGGCTCGTATGGAAGCTCTGCATCAAGAATGGGAAAGCGACTTTTGAATAATCGACTGGCAGTGCCGGAACCTTCCATCCTCCCTGGCTCCAGCGGACCCCCAATCCCATATGTCATTGTTGCGGATGAGGGGTTTGCCCTGACAAGGCAAGTCATGCGGCCTTTTGCAAGAAGGGGCTTGGATGAGCGTCGCCGCATGTTCAATCTCCGCCTAGGCCGAGCTCGCAGATGTGTGGAATGTGCCTTTGGCATTATGTCGAACAGGTGGCGTGTCTTTCTGTCGACAATGCAATTGTCCATGCAGAATGTGACACGTGTCATACAAGCGTGTGTAGTTCTGCATAACTTCTGTCGCATTCATGATGCTACCTTTGATGCAGAATATATCCAAACACATTGATCCACCAGCGACACTGTCCCGGCTATTCCTCTTGGGCGATCTCTCACATCCGGACTTCGAGTGCGGGATAGTTTGGCGGCATATTTTGAGAGCCCATCAGGAGCCGCACCATGGGGGCGTGATGTCATTTGAAGGGTTGGCTATTTTTTGGAGTTTTCAGGACACAGGTCCCAAGTGGCCAGTGTTTGTTGTTTTAGGTTATGTTCGTGTAGGGTTAGGGACTCGCAATACATGAGGACCCTTGACGTGGGTTGCGAGCTTACATCTGTTGGGGTTTGATCAGCCCATTTGCCATTCCTGAACCTGTTTTCATGAGATTGAATGATGGTCGGCCTAAAGTTAGGCGACTCCAATTGCGACTGTCCTTAGTGTGTCTAGAGTCACATGACAGCACCCAAACTTTCTCATCTCTTGCAAACAATGGCAAACCCCTATAGATTAACTAATACCTCATAACATGTGTGCATGAATTTGGGCCCAAGCCCAGCAGTGTGTGAGTGTACAGTCAAAATACATTTGTGGCAAGCATTGTGTGGAGGGGTGTGAAATAAAAACACCACGCAATTGAAACTGTGAACAACCTTGTTTATCTGTTTTCACTTCACAGTAAACACGGGGTGCAAAGGAACACAACTAGTCAACCAAATATAAACACCAACATGGTGGAAAAACGTCAGAGGGCAGACTTTACAGCCCTTTAATACTCTGCCTTGCTACGCCCAGCACACAGACACTTTCACAGGTGCTGGTAGTGGTGGCCCGGGGAGGAGTATGCGTGCATTTCAGCACCACTATGCTGGCCATGGAGCTGCTGAGGATGTTCCTCTCCAGCATAGTGGTGCTGATGATGCTCCTGGTAACTTGGGGCAGGGAAAGGGGGAGCCATGGGTCTCAAATACGGGTGAGGGCATGTGCTAGGGGTGGGTGGGTGGTATGGGGCTGGCAAATTAGCCGTGGTGCTTGCCAGGGCAAATCCGCGCCACTGCTCAATCGCTGTGAAGCAGTGGTGCGGATTGTGGGGGGGTGTGGACGAGTCAATGAGCGTTATGATGGCCGCGTGTAGGCGGGCCATACGATCCTCGGGGACCCTCCGTAGCAGAGGAACAATTCACCGGGCGAAGAAGTCCTGCCCGTCCTCGTCCGCCGCTCGCCGAAGGTACTCCAGTACCCGCGTATCCACGTGTGCCGTGGCGGCTGGCTGCTGAGCTCGTCGGCGTCTTGTTGTGGGTCGCGGGGGGCGCTCCTCAGGCGGAGAGGCTACGGCACGGGCCGACTCTAGAGGGGCGGGGTCCAGGGGTGTAGGCTCCGGGCTAAGGGGCAGCTCTTGACCGGCGGGAGGTTTCGGCCCTGACTCGGGCAAGTCACTGTCCTCTGCGGTATCCTCCAAATTGTCGGTGGTTCTGTAATGTGAAAACATCATGAGAACACAATAAAGATCATTGCCCCAAACAACACGATGGCAAACATGACCTGTGCAAGAAAACATTTTACACATGCAAAAGCACAATTTCTTACGGGCGCATCTCCATTATGTCCTTCAAAAACATAAGCTGCTTCGTATACATGTAGGGGCGCTTTCTAGAAGCCCCATCTCCACTTCTGCCTCGGTCCCCCATTTCTCGCCGGAACTGGTCTCTACAGCTACGCCATCTTGTTTTGATATCCAGGACTGTTGGAGGACAAACAAATACATGGTCACACATTGCGACAACGCCCTAACAACTCAGCCATAAAATACATGAGGGGCCCTACCCTGCAAATGACATGCTACACGGTGATGCGGCAGCAACAGAAAACTTCAGTTGGGCATTTAGCTAAAGACACAGACAGGGACACAGTACTTCAATAGGGATGACATTGCATCGCTTCTAAACACATGTACTCACCCATCCTACTGCGGTCCCGGGTCCTGCTGCTCTCCCATTCTGCCCCAAAAAGCGCCTGGGCTATCTCCTCCCAGGCGTCCTCCTTGGCTGTGCGGTCGTGGTACGACTCCGCGCGGGTGTCCCATATTTCAGCTTTGGCCTGTACCAGGCTGATGAGCCTCTCTACATCCAGCCCACGCGGCATGCCTGCAGTTCTCTGTGTGTAGTTTCCAGACTGGCCCACTCGCATAGGAAATGCAAGCACTTCCTGGTTTGTGCTTGTTAGGACCAGCTTTATAAACTCTTTTTCATGGACATAACAAGTGATGCGTGAAAAACGTGCATGCAACGCAGGAGCTTCCATGTGTCATGCGTGCTTTTCACGCACCCATTGACTTCAATGGGTGCGTGATGCGCGAAAAACGCACAATTATAGAAAATGTTGTGAGTTTTACGCAACGCACTCGCGCTGCGCAAAATTCATGCACTGTCTGCACTGCCCCATAGAGTAATATAGGTGCGTACGACACGCGTGAAAAGCACGCGCGGCGCACACGCGTATATTACGCTCGTGTAAATGAAGCCTTATAAGTGACAAATTGTAGGTGGGGATGCACTGTTAAAAGTTTTATATTGAGGCCCAGGAACAGCTTTAAAGGGAACCTGTCACCAGCATTTCACCTATTAAACCAGCAATACCTGGTGGTAGTGGGTGAAAAATCATTTCTATATAACCTATAATTGTCTTCTTAGTCGGCTCTGTAGCTTTAGTATTCAGCTTTTTAGTGTTCCCACACCGTATGCTAATGAGCATAAAAGAGTCATATCTTCGTTTAAAAAGAGTCAAATCTTCATTTGAAAAGAGTCATATCTTCATTCCTCAAGTCTTTCCGGGTTTACCCCGGCTCCTTACTTTTGATTGACAGCTCCTCGCCTTCCCCCAGCACACAAAATCCAGTACTTGTGCATCGATGTCCTCTTCAGGGGTGTGCGCACAAAGGGACACACTATTATTACGAAAAAAAAGCGCAAAATGTTCGTAGACCGTTATTTACAGTCGGAGGAGGAGTTTAGGAGCGGGGATAACGGCAATTAGCTTTTTATAGCAGCGGCCAGTGAGGGATGAGTAAAGTTCAATAGGTGAAATGCTGGTGACAGGATCCCTTTAAGTTACTCCTCTGATGATCCATATTGGAATAGTGGATTCATGTCGTGTATTTAAATAAAATAAAATATATATTCGTGATATACAGTGAAGGAAATAAGTATTTGATCCCTTGCTGATTTTGTAAGTTTGCCCACTGTCAAAGACATGAACAGTCTAGAATTTTTAGGCTAGGTTAATTTTACCAGTGAGAGATAGATTATATTAAAAAAAAAATCACATTGTCAAAATTATATATATTTATTTGCATTGTGCACAGAGAAATAAGTATTTGATCCCTTTGGCAAACAAGACTTAATACTTGGTGGCAAAACCCTTGTTGGCAAGCTCAGCAGTCAGACGTTTTTAGTAGTTGATGATGAGGTTTGCACACATGTTAGATGGAATTTTGGCCCACTCCTCTTTGCAGATCATCTGTAAATCATTAAGATTTCGAGGCTGTCGCTTGGCAACTCGGATCTTCAGCTCCCTCCATAAGTTTTCGATGGGATTAAGGTCTGGAGACTGGCTAGGCCACTCCATGACCTTAATGTGCTTCTTTTTGAGCCACTCCTTTGTTGCCTTGGCTGTATGTTTCGGGTCATTGTCGCGCCGGAAGACCCAGCCACGAGCCATTTTTAATGTCCTGGTGGAGGGAAGGAGGTTGTCACTCAGGATTTGATGGTACATGGCTCCATCCATTCTCCCATTGATGCGGTGAAGTAGTCCTGTGCCCTTAGCAGAGAAACACTGCCAAAACATAATGTTTCCACCTCCATGCTTGACAGTGGGGACTGTGTTCTTTGGGTCATAGGCAGCATTTCTCTTCCTCCAAAAACGGCGAGTTGAGTTAATGCCAAAGAGCTCAATTTTAGTCTCATCTGACCACAGCACCTTCTCCCAATCACTCTCAGAATCATCCAGATGTTCATTTGCAAACTTCAGATGGGCCTGTACATGTGCCTTCTTGAGCAGGGGGACCTTGCGGGCACTGCAGGATTTTAATCCATTACGGCGTAATGTGTTACCAATGGTTTTCTTGGTGACTGTGGTCCCAGCTGCCTTGAGATCATTAACAAGTTCCCCCCGTGTAGTTTTCGGCTGAGCTCTCACCTTCCTCAGGATCAAGGATACCCCATGAGGTGAGATTTTGCATGGAGCCCCAGATCGATGTAGTTTGAGAGTCATTTTGTATGTCTTCCATTTTCTTACTATTGCACCAACAGTTGTCTCCTTCTCACCCAGCATCTTACTTATGGTTTTGTAGCCCATTCCAGCCTTGTGCAGGTCTATGATCTTGTCCCTGACATCCTTAGAAAGCTCTTTGGTCTTGCCCATGTTGTAGAGGTTAGAGTCAGACTGATTCATTGAGTCTGTGGACAGGAGTCTTTTATACAGGTGACCATGTAAGACAGCTGTCTTTAATGCAGGCACCAAGTTGATTTGGAGCATGTAACTGGTCTGGAGGAGGCTGAACTCTTAATGGTTGGTAGGGGATCAAATACTTATTTCTCTGTGCACAATGCAAATAAAGATATATAATTTTTACAATGTGATTTTCTTTTTTTTTTTTTATATATAATCTATCTCTCACTGGTAAAATTAACCTAGCCTAAAAATTCTAGACTGTTCATGACTTTGACAGTGGGCAAACTTACAAAATCAGCAAGGGATCAAATACTTATTTCCTCCACTGTACATAGTTATTCTATGGTATTTTTCTTGCCCTACATACATACTCATTTGTGTTTTGGGTTTCACCGTATTGGAATAGTGTCCAGTTCCTGGTGACTCACTGAATTACTGTCAAGTCCCCTCTTCCCCTTTGGGTTTCTCCTGTTCTTGGTGGCCCAGCAGGCAAGCGTCCTTTCCCATCGGGATACTGGTTTGAGTACTGGTTGGAGAGACTTTCATAATCTTGTCTTGAGTATATCTATGATCAGAGATTCTTACAACTCTTGAAATTCCAGCTTAGTACAGTAAGTAGGGGGTATAAGCAATATCCGGCGGCAGAACCCAAGGGCCAGAAGCGAAACAATGCCCTAGGTAGAAAGACGTACATTGAGATCTGTACATTCATATAGTCATCTAAATTTATTATGATGAGACAAGAAGACTAGTATTTCTGGCTTGTGTTCTGTCCACTGTACGGTTAATGATTCATAGATTAAAGGGGTCTTGACTGATGTCCCAGATGATGCTTGGTGCTGAGCACTTTTATTAATAATTCTATCTGTATAGTTACAATTATTTTCAATAATTTATTAGATGAACAATATCTGCACTCGAAATAGTGATTAAATATTTACTCTGTACTATTGTAAAAGTTATCACTATGTGTTGTATGAGTGAAGGCCTTCCATGTTGGTGGCACTTGCTTTTCACTATATATAACATGTATACTGCAGCATGTAGTTTCCATGGCCGCGGGCCGTCGGGTTTACTTACCTCCCGACGCCCGCAGCCATGGATCTGTGAGCGCTGGTCCCCATCTCCTTGCTAGGAAGAAACGCCAGCGCTCACTTCCGCTCCGGTCTGCTGTGTGCCATAGGGTGCGCGCGCACGCTTGTGCCCGCTCTTAAAGGGCCAGCGCACGCATATGAAAACAATCATCATCATCAACTCACATCATTTCCTAGACCAGAGTTTCCAAACCTTTTCAGGCTCGAGGCACCCCAGGAAAAAAAAATTCTCAGGGCACCCCTACCAAAAATTGTTTACAAAATAACAAAAAATGGCTAAAAACAAGCACTACGCTCTTAGGGTATGTTCACACGCAGTGTTTTCAGACGTAATTCGGGTGAACATACCATACCCTCACGCAGTGACTAAAAACGTCTGAAAATACGGAGCTGTTTTCAGGTGAAAACAGCTCCTGATTTTCCAACATTTTTGTAGCAACTCGCGTTTTTCGCTGGGTATTTTACGTCCGTTTTAGGAGCTATTTTTCAATGGAGTCAATGAAAAACGCCTCCAAAAAGTCCCAAGAAGTGTCCTGCACTTCTTTTGACGAGCCGTATCTTGACAGCGACGCGTAAAATTAAGGCTCGTGGGAACAGAACATCATAATTCCCATTGAAAGCAATGGGCAGATGTTTGTAGGCGTATTAGGGGAGTTTTTCAGGTGTAATTCAAGGCGTAAAACGCCCGAATTACGTCTGAAAACACTGCGTGTGAACATACCCTGAGGGTATGTTCACACAGCGTTTTTTTGTAAGGCAGAAACTAAAAATCTGCCTCAAAATTCCTTTAGGAACTGACAGCGTTGTTTGACTCTTTTTTTCGCTGTGTTTTTTGCCCACATTTTTTTTAAGCCGTTGAAGCGAATGCAAAAAATTCAAACAAAAAAGCGCCAAACGAGCACCAGAGGTTTTTTTCTGCCTCCTACTCATTTCAATGGGAGGTCAGAGGCGGAAACCACTCGAAGACCATCAGCCCCCCACTCACAGTAAAATGACCATCAGCCCCCCACTCACAGTAATGACCATCAGCCCCACACTCACAGTAAAATTACCATCAGCCCCCAACTCCCAGTAAAATGATCATCAGTTCCCCACTCACAGTAAAATGATCATCAGCCCCCCACTCACAGTAAAATGACCATCAGCCCCCCACTCACAGTAAAATGACCATCAGCCCCCGCTCACTGTAAAATGACCATCAGCCCCCCACTCAAGGTAAAATGACCATCAGCCCCCCACTCACAGTAAAATGACCATCAGCCCCCAACTCACAGTAAAATAACCATCAGCCCCCCACTCACAGTAATGATCAACAGCCCCCCACTCACAGTAAAATAACCATTAGCCCCCCACTCACAGTAATGACCATCAGCCCCCCACTCACAGTAAAATGACCAACAGCCCCCCACTCACAGTAAAATAACCATTAGCCCCCCACTCACAGTAATGACCATCAGCCCCCACTCACAGTAAAATGACCATCAGCTCCCCACTCACAGTAATGACAATCAGCCCCCCACTCACAGTAAAATAACCATCAGCCCCCCACTCACAGTAAAATGACCATCAGCCCCCCACTCACAGTAAAATGACCATCAGCCGCCAACTCACAGTAAAATGACGATCAGCCCCCCACTCAGTAAAATTACCTTCAGCCCCAACTCACAGTAAAATGACCATCAGCCCCCAACTCACAGTAAAATGACCATCAGCCCCCCACTCACAGTAATGACCATCTGCCCCCGCTCACAGTAAAATGACCATCAGCCCCCCACTCACAGTAAAATGACCATCAGCCCCCCACTCACAGTAAAATGACCATCAGCCCCCAACTCACAGTAAAATAACCATCAGCCCCCCACTCACAGTAAAATGACCATCAGCCCCCCACTCACAGTAATGATCAACAGCCCCCCACTCACAGTAAAATAACCATTAGCCCCCCACTCACAGTAATGACCATCAGCCCCCCACTCACTGTAAAATGACCAACAGCTCCCCACTCACAGTAATGACAATCAGCCCCCCACTCACAGTAAAATGACAATCAGCCCCCCACTCACAGTAAAATAACCATCAGCCCCCCACTCACAGTAAAATGACCATCAGCCCCCCACTCACAGTAAAATGACCATCAGCCCCCAACTCACAGTAAAATGACGATCAGCCCCCCACTCAGTAAAATTACCTTCAGCCCCAACTCACAGTAAAATGACCATCAGCCCCCAACTCACAGTAAAATGACCATCAGCCCCCCACTCACAGTAATGACCATCTGCCCCCACTCACAGTAAAATGACCATCAGCCCCCCACTCACAGTAAAATGACCATCAGCCCCCCACTCACAGTATAATGACCCCTCAGAAAAGAGACCATAACCCCCTCCAGTAAAGTGACCATCAGCCTCAGCCCCCCAGTTAAGTGACCATCAGCCTCAGTCCCCCCCCCCAGTAAAATGACCATCAGCCCCTCCAGTAAAGCCACCATCAGCCTCAGTCCCCCGTCCCCCCCCCCCCCCAGGAAAATGACCATCTAGTAAAGTGACCATCACAGAGAGAAAGTGTGCTTACTCCTGTGGAAGGAATGAATAAGGAGGTATAAGAACAACAACTCCCAGCATATCTAGGCTGTTATTATGTGATATCAATGGACATTACAGGGAGGAGATAAGAGGAGAGGACTACAACTCCCAGCATGTCCAGGATGTTATGTCATATCAGAGAAAGTTTACAGGAGGAGGAGGTAGAAGAGGAGAGGACTACAACTTCCAGTAGGTCCAGGCAAATGGTCTCCTAGTGTTTTCCAGTTCCCAGTGTTCCCTGTTCCTGTATCCTGTTTCCTGTAAACCGTGCTATCCTAGTCAAGTGCCGTGCTGAGCTGTTGTCGTTCTGTGCTGTATTCTACGCCTGTTCTGCTACTCCACACCTGACGTCTACCTGCTGCCTAGTCCCAGCCGAGCCTGCCTTGCTACTGTCCGAGCTGCCACAAGTACCCTATATGAACTATAGACTGTGACCTGCTCCCTCTTGGCCAGCTGCCATACTACCTAGGCGGTACGGCCCAGTGGGTCCATGAACCCTACGTGACAGTACGCTCAGGCCATGGACCCCGCTAGTCGATCCAAGACCATGACGACGTCACAAGAGATGCGGGCGGATATGCTAGACCTCCGGTCTCGACAGGACCAACTCCTCCAGGCCTTGAACATTCTCGCACGTTGGCCATTCCTCCGAATATACCACCTGGCAGTACTGATCCTCAGACTACACCTCCTGGCAGTGTTGATCCACGTTTTTCTTTGCCACTTCCTGACCGCTATGATGGAGATGCAGGTACCTGTCGTGGATTTTTGAACCAGTGACAGATCCACTTCAGCCTGTATTCAAGGGCATTTTCGTCTGATGGCGCAAGGGTCGCTTTCATCATCTCTCTTCTTACTGGCAAGGCCCTTGCCTGGGCGAACCCTATCTGGGAGAGACAAGGACCAGAGACCCGTGACTTCCAGGGGTTCCTCCGGACATTTCGCATGGTGTTTTAGGAGCCTGGATGAGTCTACTCTGGCGCGTCTTCCTTGCTGAACCTACTCCAAGGAGACATCTCCGTGGGCGACTACGTCATCCACTTCCGCACCCTGGCGGGAGAACTGTTGTGGAACAATGAGGCCCTGGTGGCTAAATTCTGGCATGGACTGTCCCCTAAAATTAAGGACGAACTTGCCGCTCCAGATCTGCCGTTTACCCTGGATGACCTCATCCTTCTGGCCGCCTGGATTGATAGAGGGCTCTGAGAACGGTTCCAAGAGGTTCATCAGGAGGGAGGTTTTCCTAGTCCAGTCTCTACCTTGCAGCAAACCCTGCTGTCCTCAGATGCCGATCCTTCTGTGAGGAAGGAGTCTGTGAGGAAGGACCAATGTAAGCTATCTACCCAGGAGAGACAACGCAGATGCACTTCAGGACTTTGTCTTTATTGCGGCCTCGGAGGCCATCCTGTGCGTCTGTGTCCCCAAAAGCCTCAAAGCCTAGGGTTGGTAGGAGAGACAACCTTGGACCAAAAAGGACTTCCGTCTAAATTGTCCATACCCGTGACCATAGTGTCCGGTGAGAAAATGCATCAGGTCTCTGCGTATCTGGACTCTGGATCCACTGCTAATTTAATTTGTAGAGACCTGTGGACCTTCTTCAATTACCCACTACCCCTCTGAAGAGGCCGTTGATGGTTGCATCGGTAAATGGACTACCTCTGCCAGACCCAGTTATATCTGTGACCAAGCCGCTGAGGCTCCAAGTAGGGGCTCTCCACTTCGAGCTTTCTATCATTCTATGTCCTATCCAAGGCCATTAACCCCGTGCTGCTGGGCCTGCCTTAGCTCCGACTACATGCCCCATTCCTGGAACTCTGGAGAGGTTCTCCACTGGGGCTCCGAGTGTCACAGCCGTTGCCTGGTGCAGATTCGTTCAGCTCAGCCTCCTCTGCCTCGGTCATTGGCAGGATTGCCTGGTCATTATGCTGCATTTTTGGACATCTTCAGCAGGAGGGAGGCGGAGACGCTGCCCCCGCACCGGGCATATGACTGTTCTATCGAGCTGATTCCTGGTGCATCCCTTCCCCGTGGTAGGGTATATCCTCTCTCCTTGCCAGAGGCTCTGTCCATGTCCGCCTTAAAGAGAACTTGGAGAGGGGCTTCCTATGGAAGTCTTCCTTCCCGGCAGGAGCCGGGTTCTTCTTCGTCAAAAAGAGGGATGGTTACCTGCGTCCTTGTAGTGACTACCGGGGTCTCAATCAGATCACGGTGAAAAATAAGTATCCATTGCCACTGATCTCAGAACTGTTTGAACGTATACGTGGTGGCAAGATTTTTTTTCAAAGTAGACCTGCGTGGGGCTTACAACCTAATCCGGATTCGCCGGGGTGATGAATGGAAGACTGCATTAAACACCCGTGATAGACACTATGAATATCTGGTAATGCCCTTCGGCCTGTGCAATGCTCCCGCGGTCTTCCAGGAGTTCGTTAATGACATTTTCCGTGAACTCCTCTATGATTGTGTTGTGGTCTATCTTGATGACATCTTGATTTTTTCTCCAGATCCTATGACGCATCAGAGACAAGTTTTGCCTCGGTTAAGGGAGAATCGTCTGTACGCCAAGTTGGAGAAGTACGTGTTTGAAAAGGATGCTCTACCTGTCCTGGGCTACATTGTCTCGAATAGAGGTCTCAAGATGGATCCTGAAAAGTTAAAGTCTGTCCTGGAATGGCCACGCCCTCAAGGCTTGAGGCCATACAGCACTTTCTGGGATTCGCCAATTTTTACAGACAGTTCATCCCAAACTTCTCATCACTGACATCTCCTATCTCTACCCTCACCAAGAAGGGCATGAACGCCAATGTGTGGACTTCTGAGGCAGAATCCGCATTCAATAGCCTGAAGAGCGCCTTCACATCAGCCTCTATCCTCCATCATCCAGATGTTTCTCTGCAGTTCTCGCTGGAGGTGGATGCATCCTCTGTCAGTGCTGGTGCACTCCTGTTCCAGAGAGGTTCCAAGGGCAATTCAATGGTATATGGATATTTCTCTAAGCTCTTCTCTTCCGCAGAACGCAACTACTCAATTGGGGATCGGGAGTTACTGGCCATCAAATTGGCCCTGGAAGAGTGGAGACATCTATTAGAGGGCACAGCTCATCCCATCCTGATTCTTACGGACCACAAGAACCTCACCTATCTTCAGACGGCCCAACGGCTAAACCCTCGTCAGGCCAGGTGGTCACTGTTCTTTACCAGGTTCCAGTTTGAGCTCCATTATCGCCCGGCCAACAAGAATGTGAGGGCCGATGCCTTGTCCAGGTCATTAGAGACAGAAGACACCATGGAGATTCCACAGAACATAATTGATCCGTCTTGCATTGTCTCTGTTGATACCCTGCAAGTTGTGGACATTCCTCCAGGGAGGACTTTTGTGCGCCTGGCTGACAGAGGGAGAATCCCCCGCTGGGGAGACTCCTGTAGACTGGCAGGTCACGCGGGGACCCGTAATTTGCCCATCATTTCTGGTGGCCCACGCTGCCCAAGTACATTATGGACTTTTTTTTCTTCCTGCTTAGTGTGTGCAGCTAACAAGGTTGCTCACTCCAGACTTGCCGGCCTGCTCCAGCCATTGCCTGTGCCTGATGCTCCCTGGAAGCATATAGCTATGGACTTTATCACTGACCTGCCTCTCTCTGCTGGATGCAGTGCTGTCTGGGTGGTGGTGGATCGTTTTTCAAAGATGGCCCACTTCGTTCCTCTGTCCGGTCTTTCTTCTGCTCTGCAAATGGCCAAGCTTTTCATCCAACACATCTTCCGCCTGCACGGCTTGCCGCAGCATATTGTGTCTGATCGGGGGTTCAGTTCTCCTCGAACTTCTGGAGAGCCCTCTGCGGACTCCTAGGTGTAAAGTTGGACTTTTCCTTGGCCTACCATCCTCAGTCCAATGGGCAGGTCGAGAGGATCAATCAGATCTTGGAGAACTACTTACGCCACTTGATCTCCAAGCAGCATGATGACTGGGTGGAGTTGCTCTTGTGGGCTGAATTCTCCTACAATAATCGCACAAGCGATTCCACAAGGAATACACCGTTCTTTATTGTCTATGGCCAACACCCACGAATTCCTCTCCCAATGCCTGATACGTCTGAGGTACCAGCTGCTGACACTGCTTTTAGTGACATTCTGCAGATCTGGCAGCAGACTCGATCCTCCATCCTGCTGGCAGTCAACCGCATGAAACGGAAGGCGGACATAAGGAGAAGAGAACCTCCTCAGTTTCTTCCTGGCACGAAGGTCTGGATGTCCTCCAGGATTATTTGTCTGAGGGTGCCATCGTACAAGTTTGCTCCCAGGTTCCTTGGACCCTTCGAGATCCTGCAGCAGATCAACCCTGTCACCTACAAGCTTTGGCTGCCTCTTACCCTCAAGATCCCCAACTCCTTCCATGTCTCTCTCCTGAAACCGGTGGTTCTGAAACGCTTTACCAAGACTCCTAGCCCTGCGGTTGCCTCCAGCGGACCTTCAGACACCTTCGAGGTTAAGGAGATCTTGGACACCAAGAAAGTGAGAGGAAAGACTTTTTATTTGGTGGATTGTAGGGTTTTTGGTCCTGAAGAGAGGTCCTGGGAGCCAGAGGAGAACCTCAATGCTTCTACCCTTGTGAAGAAATTCTTCACTCGCTCTGGCCCCAAGAAGTGGGGGCGTAAGAGGGGGGATACTGTAGCGTCCATGGCCACGGGCCGTCGGGTTTACTTACCTCCCGACGCCCGCAGCCATGGATCTGTGAGCACTGGTCCCCATCTCCTTCCTAGGAGACGCCAGCTCTCTTTTCCACTCCGGTCTGCTGTGTCCCATAGGGTGCGCGCGCACGCTCGTGCCGGCTCTTAAAGGGCCATCGCGTGCACATGAAAACAATCATCATCATCAACTCACATGCAGTCACCACAGGCAGCCTATTTGAATTCCCCTGGTCCTCAAGACCTCTTCTGAACCTCAGGTGAGTTTATATTACATTTTCTGGTTGCTCTCTGTGAATTGCTTGGTTACAATCTTTCACCACCTCCTCATGTTCGCTTCTTTACATTTATGCGTGTATATTTCTTGCAGGACTGATATTGACCATAGCTCCATCTTCCCTGGTGCTTCTGCATGGCTCCAGCCACCTTCCTGGTATTGATTCCTGACTATACTGTAACCTACGCATCTGTATTTATTCCCATGTCCTGTCCAGATATCTTATGTAGAGTATCTGACTACCTTAGGGGTCACAACCTGGGGATCTGACCTCCACAAGGGGGTAGAAAGTGAAGTACTGGAGAGTCCCTTAGACTTAGCAGCAGACAACTTGCGGTACTAAAGGTTCTACTATGAGTGAGCACCACACTAGCATTGTATAATTTCTGCAAAAGCCAAAACCCAATGGACCACATTATGTAACAAACTTTTATTCCCCATCAATTAATGAGCTCTGAAACATTTTCATGGGAAAGTCAACTTAATGAATCCATGCAATTAGTTAGACAAAGGCCACACATCAGTGCTAAGTAGTTACGTTTGGTTAAGTAGTAAAGTTTGGTACTTTCATGCCAAATTAAGATTGACATGAGAAGTTTTATAGTCCTTGTGGAAAGTTGTAAAACAATGAAATAATCCTTTCACGTTTCATGCATTACAAAGAAAAGAAATGATTTGGGGTCATAAATCTGAACGTCAGCTTGAAAGCTTTTAAAATCTAGTTGATGTTCTCCCATCCAGATGTTTTTCTTGTTAAACACTTGACCCTCATCTTCTCTTTAAAGTTCTAAGATGATATTCGCCAAAAGGCCCCTAAGGCGAGTCCTTTGATGACCATACACTGTTTGTAATTATTTGTGCACTTTAAAGTCTATTGCATGTTACTTACTCCTATGGACATTGTTGATGCTATGGTAAGATCCTTTCACATACTTCTTCTGGTAGTTCACCTTGAAGATCTTTTTTACTGTATACCTCCCTCTTCATATGCTAATTAATCATATTAACAAAAAAAAGTGTTCAGGATATCTGTCTCATGGTGTACATGGTGACTTCTAGCAAGATCTTACCTTCATACGCAGACTCCCAAGGGAGTAGACACGGAAGCCGAGTGAGTAGAATAATATGTCAGGAGCTGATTAAAAGACTGATAGCTGGAGGTAGACAGCAATGGCTGGTACTCTTCAGTGGTACTTATAGACTGGCCAAACATATAAGCAGAACTGTATTGATAGCTGAAGTAGAGATAAGCGACAAGAGTAAGTTCAGGTCAAGTCGGGTTACTAACATGGAATCCGTCAGAGAAATGAAGAAATGTAAGGAACACGAAAACATTGAGCTTGTGGAACTGAGAAAAAAGATGCTGGAAAGGCTTTGGTTTATATTTGCTGCATCTTCCAGGTCCTCAATGAAGTCACACATGCCCTCACATTAGACTTTAGATTCGTAACTTGAAAATTCAGAGCCAGTTATAATTCTGATGTGGCAGAGGGGCCTTTGGTCCCCTAAGACACCAGGGCTTAAGAGCAACTGCTACCTCTGCACCCCCTACAGCTTCACCTTTTCGAGACTTCATCTGCATATGAGCTACATCTTCTACCACGTCTCATACGGTGTCATGTGATGCAAAGTTATTAGCTTTCTTTTCATTCAGTTTTGCCACAGGCCACCAGCTTATACTTAGTGCTATTAAGTAGGAGGAGAAGTTAGCTACTTCCTCTCTCATTGATGTCACGGTTGGTGTAAACTTCCCAGCATTCTTTGATTTTAAACATGTTTGATGTGGTGTACGATCATAAATACTACTGCTGCTGCTATAACTAACATTAATATTCAAATTGGGTAAAATATATCTTTTTTTTTTACCATACTATTTATATCATTTTCTGAAATATGAAAGGGTTAAGCAAGTGGTAATACAGGCCCAGAACAGTATTTCCAGAATTTATTTTTGGGTTAATCGTTGACCACTTTAATGATTGTAGCACTAATGGCTGTCGGTAAATATCTCTGAATGTACTTCTCCAAACGACATTACCTATAAAATGCAGAACCATTGTCTGAAGCCAGTAATGTGAAATCTTGGTCCGTGTTATTGACACCACCGCTTCTAATACAAAATTCTCTTTATAGATTAGGACATATACTGTACATATGTAAATATCTTAGATATTTTCAAGAATAATTGTGCATTAACTCTCGCCAGATAAATAGGGGGTATGATTTTGGGGATTTGGCACATGCAAAGACCTTTTATTATCTAATATGCCTAGTATCTTGAGTAGTGAAGGTGTTAATACCAACATCCCTATTCGTTCAGGGGTTAACACTAGCTTCCCAGGTGGTCTAGTGTATTGAAGAAGTTTGTTCCTAAATTCCTGGTGGTCTTGGACAGTGAAGGGGTTAATTTAAACAGGTTTTCACAGAATAAAACTTACCACCTATTCCCAGAATAGGTGATAATGTTCTGATTGCTGGTGGCCCCACCACTGGGACCCCCACAAATTATGAGATCAGAGGACCTGAACCCCAGAACCTCCTCACTGCACTCCTCCCACAGTGAGCAGGAGCTGGAATAGAGCGACGTTCAAGCATGCACCCGCCACTCCATTCAATGTCTATGAAAGTGATGGAAACAACTGAGCACTGAATGGAGCGGTAGCGTGAGTGCTCCACCTCCGCTCCATCCAATGTCCTCCTCACTGCGGTTGAGGAGGAGGGTCCCCCGTTATCACGATCGGGGGGTGGTCCCAACTGTGCGGCCCCCTGCAATCAGAAAATAATAACATATCCTGTGGATAGGTGATAACTTTTAATTCTGGTACAACCAATTTAAGAATCTCTGGTGGTCTAGAGCAGGGACAGGGTCAATGTAAAGATCCCTGGTGGTCTAGGGTAGTAAGTGGTTAATGTCGATACCCCTGGTGGACTAGAGCATTGAAGGGTTTAATTACTATTGCCAGTGTAAATGTAATACTGGCACTGGCCTCTTGGTATCAACCACCAGGCAGGCTTGTCATCTACCAACTGGATGGTAACCCTATATGTAATTATAAAGCCTTTCTGGTTCTTTTTATTGCACGATACGAGGTCCCATGTGCTATAATATTATCTCTCCTTTATCCTGAGCTGGTCTGCAGCTCTCCACGCCACTGCTTCCTTGGAAACCGATGGTGCCAATAGGATGGCACATTTTCATCTCCTTATACTCCAGTGTTGGTCCTACCCAACTGGCACAACTCAATCATTGAGTAGCAGGTTTTCGTTACACCTGGTTGGCACTATGATTATCGCTGCATTTCCCGGGCCCTTTTTCCCTTGGTTCTTCTTACTTCTATTATTCTTCTGGCTGTGACTATGGTTTTCTGTGGTTTTGTACATTCCAGTTTGCTCCTGTTCTGTTCATAGTTAATTGTTCTACCTGTAACATAGATATGAATGCTTACCATCTCATATAATATGGCGGCACATGAAAGTTGCCAATGGGACATAGTCATGTCTTCTGGTGTTCACCCCAAGCAACAGGATCAACATGGGTACTGAATTTATCTTTATAGCAACATTTTTCTTATATTGGATTGGACGGCTTGATAAAATGGCTGTAAACCCATGGAAGTTGTGATATATGCTGGTGTTTCCTTCCATGTCTTTTCACACTTAGAAACCTCCTTGGCCTGCACTGGGTTTTCATGAGTCAGTGCATTGTATGTCTACCACCTGCCAGCACAGTGTCATACCCACTAATAATTAACTAATAGATTAGATGGTAAACTTTGCAGCAGAACACATGAACAACTCTGTGACTCCTAGTAATTCTTCAAAACATGTCAACGCTTAAGGAGGACCTGACTGATGTCGTAGAGCGAAATAAATACTTGTAATACTCTGTAGAGGCGATTATTACCTTATACTGTATAACATCAGACTAAACACATCATACCGAAGACCTAATATCTAGTAGTACTCGGCTTCATAACATCTGAAGGTTCCCATATAAATGGTGGAGACCAGTGGTAGCCCCTACCTAGTTTTTTTTCCTCGTAAGGCACCATATTCCCCCTGAGAGGCGGAGAATACCTCTGTAAAATGGTATAGGATGGATCATGCCACAATTTTGTTTTCTCACAAATTCTGTATGACAATTGAAAAATTTAACAATGTTTCTACGCCAGTCTGTCTGGTGTAGAAATGTCGCAAACGGCCTAAAAGTTATATCTTACTATTTATGCGCCTTTAAAAACCAAGTCCATATACATGACTACGAAAGGTTTAACCCCTTCCCGACATTTGACGTATCCATACGTCATGGCCGGATGGGGGAAGTATGGAACGGGCTCACAGAGTGAGCCCGCTCCATACGATGAGGGTGTCGGCTGTATGATACAGCCGACACTTCACAGTAAGGAGCAGGATCGCGCTCGAGCGCGATCCCACTCGTTTAACCCGTTAATCTCTGCGGTCAATAGCGACCATGGCATTTCAATCGTTAGAAAGAGGAGGCGTCCCCCTCTCACAGCTCATCGCGCTTCCCCCCCCCGCAATGCAATCTTGGGTGGTGATTGTTGCTATGGCAGCCTGGGGGCCTAATGAAGGCCCCCAGGTCTGCCATTTTTGTGTTCCTATTAATTAATAGAAGCCTGTCAGAATCACGATATACTGTAATACATTAGTATTGCAGTATATAGTGATCGCTTGTTGAAGTCCCCCCCTAATAAAAAAAAGTGAAAATTAGTAAAATAAAGTTGTTTTTTTATGTAAAAAATAAAAAATATAAAAAGTTAAAAAAAAACTTTTCCCATTTTCCCCCTAGAGCATTGTAAAAAAATAAATAATTAAACATAATTGGTATTGCCGCGTCCGTAAAAGTCTGAACTATTACAATATATCATTATTTAACCTCTACGGTGTATGCCGTAAAAAAAATAAAATGTAAACACCAGAATCGATATATTTTGGTCGCCTCTTCTCCCACAAAAAAATTAATAAAAAGTGATCAAAACCTCACATGTACCCAAAAATTGTATCATTAAAAACTACAGCTTATCTCGCAAAAAAATAAGCCCTCATACCACTTAATCGACGTAAAAATAAAAAAGTTTTAGCTCTCGGAATTTGGCGACACAAAATAAGTTACATTTTTTACACTTCGTTTTTTCCTTGTAAAAGTAGTAAAATATAGAAAAGACTATATATATTTGGTATCACCGTAGTCGTATTGACCCACAGAATAAAGTTAATATGTTGTTTTAATTGTAAATGAATTCTGTAAAAACGAAGGAGGAATCGCTGTTTTTTTTTCATTTTCTACCCTACAAATATTTTTTCTTCCGTTTGCTATTACATTATACGGCAAAATAAATGGCGTTACGAAAAACTACAACTCGTCCCTCAAAAATCAAGCCCTCATAGGACTATATCGACAGAAAATTCAAAAGTTATCACTTTTGGAAGGTGGGGAGGAAAAAACGAAAATGAAAATCTGAAAGTTGTTTACGACGGGAAGGGGTTAAGGGCCTTACAGTGGCACGTGGAGTTGTTTTGGTTCCATATTACGTACCCATTTGCTAAATGCGTCCATAATACAGCATACCTTGAAATATGTTAAAAAAAAAACAATTCTGTTTGAATCCATGAATAAATACGTCTTTGCGCATACCTCCCAACCGTCCCGGATCTGGCGGGACAGTCCCGGTTTCTTACCGCTGTCCCGCCATCCCGGCGGTCTGCAAAATGTCCCGCTGGGCGCTGCATCCAAACAGCTGATCGCTGCTGACTGCAGCAGCGATCAGAAGAAGGCAGGAGTCTTGCGGCGGTGTTCTCACTGCGATCGATGCCGGCCTGGGAGTGGACCAGTCCAGTCACCTGACCTGTCATCTGACCTCACCAGTCAGGTGACTGGACTGGTCCACTCCCGGGCCGGCATCGACACCAGTGGGAACGCCGCTGCAAGACTCATGACTTCTGACGGTGAGTGACGTCAAAAGCAGAGCGGCAATATGGCACCTACAGGGGGACTGTGTGTGGAGCAATTTACAAGGGGGCTGTATCTGCCGCTATCTACAGGGGGCTGTGTGTGGCGCTATCTACAGGGGGGCTGTGTCTGGAGCTATCTACAGGGGGGCTGTGTCTGGAGCTATCTACAAGGGGGCTGTCTCTGGAGCTATCTACAGGGGGGCTGTATCTGGCGCTATCTACAGGGGGGGCTGTGTCTGGCGCTATCTACAGGGGGGCTGTATCTGGTGCTATCTACAGGGGGGCTGTGTCTGGAGCTATCTACAGGGGGCTGTGTGTGGCACTATCTATAGGGGGGCTGTATCTGGAGCTATCTACAGAGGGCTGTGTGTGGAGCTATCTACAGGGGGGGGCTGTGTCTGGCGCTATCTACAGGGGGGCTGTGTGTGGTGCTATCTACAGGGGGGCTGTGTCTGGAGCTATCTACAGGGGGCTGTGTGTGGAGCTATCTACAGGGGGGGCTGTGTCTGGAGCTATCTACAGGGGGGCTGTGTGTGGAGCTATTTACAAGGGGCTGTATTTGGCGCTATGTACAGGGAGGCTGTGTCTGGCGCTATGTACAGGGAGCTGTGTCTGGCGCTATCTACAGGGGGGCTGTGTGTGAAGCTATCTACAGGGAGGGCTGTGTGTGGTGCTATCTACAGGGGGCTGTGTGTGGGGCTATCTACAGGGGGCTGTATCTGGCGCTATGTACAGGGGGGCTGTGTCTGGAGCTATCTACAGGGGGGGCTGTGTGTGGAGCTATCTACAGGGGGGCTGTGTGTGGCGCTATCTACACGGGGCTGTATCTGGAGCTATCTACAGGGGGGCTGTATCTAGAGCTATCTACAGGGGGGCTGTGTGTGGAGCTATCTACAGGGGTGCTGTATCTGGAGCTATGTACAGGGGGGCTGTGTGTGGAGCTATCTACAGGAGGCTGTATCTGGAGCTATGTACAGGGGGGCTGTGTCTGGCGCTATGTACCGGGGGGCTGTATCTGGAGCTATCTACACGGGGGCTCTGGTGGATGATTTTTCCATTGACCGGTAGCAGAGTTACACAACTGGGGAATAAAAATCCCCATCATGTAACTCATCTTGTCAATTGAAAAGTCATCAACCACAGAGTCTCCCTCTTGACTTTCATTGTTCCCAGCCTTTTGATTTGTCCTGCAGCTGCTGCCGCCGTGATGAGCAAATGTTATACCCAAGTTAGGAAAAGTAACACAAAGACATCCATAATATCTGTGATATCCAGACAGTCTATAGATCCGCAGTGAGCATTTGCGCATGTTATTTGCAGAAGAATCTGGCCGTGATTTGATGTGTTGATATTGGGCGTGGTTAGGGGGCATGGCTTAAAATATCCCTCTTTTCCGAATTCAAAAGTTGGGAGGTATGCTTTTGCGTATGAAATTTTGGGGCACACTGAGGGACAGTATGGGCTTATGGCAAGCTATGAGTGCCATATTGCGGATCCGTACCCCACACGGCCATTTGCATGAACAATATATTATATTTGCCTTTAGAATACTTTATCCCAAATGGTGAAGTTTACTCTGATTACAAAGGACCCAAGCCCTACCATTCACTTACGGGTTAAAAATTACATGATAATGGAGGTTGTAGTGGTTGTAGTAACAAGGCCACATCTGAGATAGAGGCACTGTCCTAACAGCATAACATATGAAACATCAATTTAAAATGAGGTCTTGTGTGCCTGATGCCTCAATGAACTAGAAACGAAACTGCATTGAATAACTGCCTGCCATGTGCGTAGATCCAAGTATTAGGCTGGGTTCACACGTGGCGGAATTTCACTTGAATTCCGCTGCGGACATTCCGCAGCGTTAATCCGCAGCGGAGCCGTTTCTGCATTGACTTCCACTTCTATTTAGAAGTGTTCGTTTAGACGATGCGTAAAATTCCGCTGCGGAGCATAGGCTGCGGAGCGGAATTTGGTGTCCGCAGCATGCTCTGTCTGTTGCGGAGCAGTGGCGGACTGGTTGCGGACTCATGGCGGAATTTCTCCATTGACTTCAATGGAGATTCTAAGTTCCGCAATGAAGTCCGCAGCTGTCATGCACATGTTATGTGTGCTGCGGATGCGTCTTGCTTTTTTGCCATGACATTTCTTCATTCTGGCTGGACCTATGTATTTCTAGGTCTACAGCCAGACTGAGGAAGTCAATGGGGCTCCCGGAATTACGGGAGCGTTGCTAGGTGACGTCAGTAAATAGTCACTGTCCAGGGTGCTGAAAGAGTTAAGCAATCGGCAGTAACTGTTTCTGCCCCCTGGACAGTGACTACCGATCCCAATATACAGCTACCTGTAAAAAAATAGAAGTTCATACTTACCGAGAACTCCCTGCTTCTGTCTCCAGTCCGGCTTCCCAGGATGACGTTTCAGTCTAAGTGACGGCTGCAGCCAATCACAGGCTGCAGCGGTCACATGGACTGCCGCGTCATCCAGGGAGGTCGGGCTGGATGCCGAAAGAGGGACGCGTCACCAAGACAACGGCCGGTAAGTATGAAATTCGTTTATTTTCACTAGGGAAAGTGCTGTCCCTTCTCTCTATCCTGCACTGATAGAGAGAAGGGAAGCACTTTTCCCGCAGTCCGCAGCAGCTAGTCCGCATCAATTTACTGCACATTTTGGGCAGATCCGCAGCCGTAATCCACAACCCGGATTAGGAGCAGCATTGATGCGGACAGTTGCGGAGGAAATCCACCACATGTGGTCATGCCCTTAGGGTTTTAATAGGGACTTGCCAAACAAGACACACCTGCTGGTGGATTACTATTACTGCCCGTTGATATCACCCTACCATGAGGGCGCCAGCATCTTTGTCCCTAACCCATGTTTTCTGTGACTTTAACAACAGCTGCGGGGAATTCAGACTGCTCAGAGTTTAAAATGCTGAGCCGGTGAATAAAAACAAGAATTTTAATTAAAGAGCTATATTTGTCCACTCAGGGTGCGCACAGATATAAGGCCTCGCTCTTCTAACATGTCTCAGCATTCCACTGCGCTGACCCATATCATGAAAGAATTGGGTGTCACTGGGAAGGGTCATTGTCTGGACATGTTGGCCCATTGTTTGTTGCTGTTATTGTACTGGGAGTCTTCCAGTGGGTAGTACTGCAAAAACTTTCAAAAACTTAAGGTTTTATTTAGTACTTGGAAGATTTCGAAACTCCTGTTTGTAGTGTGTTATTGGGTAGCGCCATTTTTATACATTTGAGGTTATATCTAAAAGCGGTTGCAATATTTTTGATGGGGGGGATACATAAAAGTATTGTACTTGCTCTAATTTGAAATATTTTAAGTCTAAATTCAATTTCTGTGAATTTGTTCTATTTTTCACAAACGTAAAAATTGCCAGCCAAATAAAGCTCTTTTCTGCTGAGTTGTTTACAACTGAATCCACAAGACAGTGTCAGATCCCAACGGTCCCTATTGACTTATAACGGAGTCAGGTTCTTCGCTATGTCCTTCATTTAGACGGGAAGAGTAGAGCATAAAGGAGATATGTGGGGACCGAAAAGTATTAGCAGTGTACTCCGTGCAGTATGGGAGTACACTCTCTAATATACATTCTGGTCCCCCGTCGCGCTGATTATGACATTTTAATCAATTTTTATAGCACTGGCCTGAAGTCTACTGGCACAGTCTTCCTTCATGACGACATGACGCTGTACTTTATGTAATCGCTGTACTACTGCTGCTGCTTGTAAACATCACTGTATATGGACAGTGACTTCAGGGATTCCCTCTATGAGCAGAATCCCCGGTCAGAGCATCGGCAATGCTCTGGCAGGGGATTCCGCTCCAGGAGGCACTACTGATGTCATTTTCCATATATGGACAGTGACATCAAGGGCTTCCCCGGGCTCAGCACTTAAAGTAGCGCTGTGGCCAGTAGGGCCTGTGTACTAATGCTGAAGCTGGGAGCTGATGCTTCGCTGCTTCAGCATTGGGTTCAACTTTATCTGCATTCATCCTGAGGACGCAGATACAGTTGACACCAGGAGTCCAGGACATGCCACAGGCCACCCGGGACAGTGGGACATCCCCCCAAATCCGGGACTGTCCCTCTCAATCCACGATGGTTGGGAGGTATGATTATATATATAATATATAGTGACAGCCATGTCAGTTTTCCATAACAGTAACAGCCACATCCGTTCAACATAACAGTGACAACCACGTCAGTTCCCCATAGCAGTGACAATATTGCCTTCAAATCTTTGGTTAACCAATGAGAAAAAATAAGATAATCCATCAATGTCTTATCGATGGGAGTGCAATTCTCTGCATTCCCGCCAATCAGATGTTTAAAAGAGCCGTGGCGCTCAGGCAAACGCTGCTTCCACTTCATCGCTTACGCTGCTCACACTTATAGCGGCAGTTCACAGTATTACAGCTTATTAAATGGACAACCTCTTTAATTCATCTCCCCTGCCCCCAAATTACGTATTATTTTCTTTTGATAGGGATCATTGTGTCTGGTATAGCTGCATACTTTGTAATTTACATGATTTCCATAACACATTATTTGATTGTGGGGTATGCAATTGCAAAACATCATTAGGTCAGTGTTTCCAGATATGTGACGGCTCAGTAGGCAAATTCAGACTGACATAGCCGTTTCATTATGCTGCAGTTGTTTCATCTAGTTTGTTATTGGGACTTATTTGAAACTGGCTTGAAGTAAGATTGTTACCAGGACGGATCTCTGGAGATGCAAATACTCAACTAATGGGTGCAATTCACCCCCATGATCTAGGGGAGTTGAGTTGATCAGCTGTCCTAAAGAGCAGAGAACATCTTAATATCACTCAATACCGTCAAAATAACTATAGTCCAATGCTTGCTGCCACTTATGTCAAGTTTAGGAATCTCAATGACTTGTTCATACTCAAACCAGACCTAATTTGCTACATGGTTAATAAGGGTTTCTTTAAAAATATTGACTCAATTATTCAGAAAACTCTAGAAAATTATAGATGTAATATAATATCAAGGAATATAATATTGTTTTGTAGGTAGTATCTGTCCTTCCAAGAGTTGTTCCTAAGTATATCTCCTGATCTTCTCAATACACCCATTATTTGCACCGGCACTTGCTATATTTGCAGGGTCAGATTATAGCTTCTTACATAGGGCCTCCACCATCCCTTCCTCACTTCCACTGTGGCAGCTCATCACAAACTACTGTATATGAACTATATAACTTTGATATTATGGCACTGTATGGCACTATATCCCACATTTATGACGATTTGTGTGTCTTATGCTAGTCTAGGAAAAGGAGTTGGAGTGATTCACATCAAAACGATTAAAAGGCGCACGCCTCTTAATAAATTGAATGCATTTTGAATAGCCTGGCGGTCAGAGATGAAAATCTACGCCTGCCAAAATTTGGTTGCCTAAGCTTTATCTCCTTGGAGACCACATCCACTTTTCTAGTCACTTTTCTAATTAGTTGAGTAACGAAAAAGTCGATCATTTTACCGCAAATGTCATCGATTGCGTAAACTGCTTAGTAAATGTTTGCCTATGTGTTCTTTATATAGTTTTGTAATATAAGCACTGTATGGATCTTGTATTTTGCACTGTATGTTGGTATTATTTAGTCCCTATTTGGTAGTATATGGCAGTATTACTTTATCCTTAAAAAAAAAGTGGAACTTATATTTTGTCCCAGGGGTCCCCACATGCCGACAACTATGAAGCTATTTTTCAAAGCCATTTTCAACGACCTAGTAACAAAAACTAAAGTGTAAAACAACTGACACCATTGATACATAAAAGCGCTTTTCATGTTACACCGTCTACTACACTGACACAAGTGGGCGACTTAAATGAAACATATGACGTCATTTCCAGCCTGCGTCTCAATGTCAGTCTGTTGGCATTTTTGTTCAAAGCTTCACAGTGTCAAAGGTTTACTGGCCGTGCCGGATATAGAGCCGCTCTGTGAAAGCTCCACACATTTGCCTGGTTCTGTTTGTTCTGTCATAACTTTACCTCCTCTGGATGACACAATCAAATGGGTATATTCAGCCCCTGCAATACAAATAAATATTATATTCGGTCAGGTTGTCATGAGAGTGAAAGGAGGCAATATTCTGTGCTCTCTCCTAGGACAAGGTAGAAGACATTGAATTTAACCCCTTTGAGACCAAACGGTTAAGATGAAGCAGAGCTGATTTAGCCATTGAACAGCTTCTTGTAGGATAATGTAGTAGGTAAGGTTTACCTGGACTCCTGCGCAAAACTGATTGCAAATGATAAATAAAGCTGAATAACAAATATAGCACTGCGCGTTTAAAAACTCAGCACTGCTACATCTGTACCACCTAGTATTGAGAGTGGGCGCAGCAAGGCAGACTATATTCTGTTATATTCCAATCTGCCTGGGAACAATGTTTTTTTTTTTTGTAATAATAATCAGTGTTTCCATCAAAATCAGAAAAGCGTATATAACTAACTAGTCTTTACTTATGCACAGGGCAATGCCGTGGGTACAGGCCACCTATGCCAACCTGATCGAAGGCAATGCTTTCTTCTTAAAGCTTGACCCTACCCTTAGACCATACAATACAAAGAAAAAACAACATAAAACTTATTATAGAAAAGATTGCAGAATGTGCAAAACCAGCAAAAATAATGGTGGGCCCTCCAGAGCCGCGCCATCTGGCAGCAAAAGAGTTAAGGATTGTATATATTTTGACATTGTGTAAATGAAGGCTGTTAATGACTGAATAACAATGAGCAATAAATACAGTCAGGTTACATCTCCAGCGATTCTACATAAAACATGTACAATAATAAAAGTCAGAACTTTTTCGAATATGAATCATTTTGATAGAACCGCAGAACTGTCCTTGTGGAATCTGTTGCTAAGCAACTGTCGGAACAAAAGACATCGCTGTCTCTATGCTGAAACTTTTTTACGCCGTATAACATGCTATACAATCTACATTATGTTTGGTGATACACTGAAATATTCAAGGGAAGGGGGGAGAGTTTTTAATGGAAAATACATTATAAAATCCATAACCCACAATAGGTCAGTGCCATGGAAAATAATTACGTTTTCTATAATATATGGCGCCATTAATATACAACTTTTCAATATATCGCAGAAAAGTACATAAAACATGGTATTATGGGAAATACAAAGATTTATACTTGAGGAACCACACAATCTAGTTGGAAATCCATCAGGAGTATATACACAGAGGACAGGGGATCCCAGGCTTGCATGAGCCTACTAGAGGACCAAGTTACAGGGGGCACAAGTGGCAAGGCAATAGAGGTAACAGTGGTCACATCCAAGGCTTTGTGTCAGAATTGTAAAGCTGAGCCCCTTCTTGTGTTGGTTCTTTGGGGCCCTGTGCTTGTTCACCTTCATGGCAGTGTAACCCTGAGCTTGTTCCTCCTGCCTAAAGCCAGCCATACCATGACACAATGATCAGCCAAAATTGGCGAACAATCCCACCAGCAACAGTAGAGACTAAACTGGCCGATCAGGGAGTACGTTTTTTTAAAATAACCGATTACCTGGGGCTGGCAAAAAGTGGCAAATGATCGGCCAAATTCGGCCAATCATGCCATGCACATGTAGATTCAGCCAAACCACGGCCAAAATTTTCCAACCTGGCCGATCACATTTTCTGCAGATAGAAGTCTGCCGTCTGCCATCATGATCGTTCATGTTATATTTTTAGACGGTGGTCGACCGAAATACCCACAGCGGCCATTTCAATCGACTTTTGTCTCGTGTGTATAGCCGGCTTAAAGATCACCATACACATTAGATAATAATTTGCCAAAATGGTCGATTTGGACTGTCTCAGATGATTATATGGCAATAATTGGTCATGTTCGTTAGGAGAAATTACCAATTAACCTTCAGTTGAGCGGCTCTACAGGTTCACATTGGTTATATGGAGGGGCAACAGAGCCGACCTCAGCTGAGTCCAAAACCCTCCACAGGCCTCATGACAGCTGCAGGAGCCATTGTGACATTTGCTTTTGTTTAAGAACTTCTTGTCTTGACTACACAGAAGATAAAGATGGCGGTCAAGACCCAGCTGGAGTTCTTCTTTAAATATCTCTTGAGTAGTTCTTCTGCCCAGGTTCAGAGGACTCGCTTTCCTTGTAAGTGACAAACCCTCTGCCCTGCTATTGATCCCGTGGGGGTGAGGTCAGGGTCTAGATCAGCTGGTTTCCATCCAATTCCCTAATGTTGTGGTGGCGACAACCAGCTTGGAGGTGTGGGGGGTATATTCTAGTTAACATACTTTGAACCTCAAGGTGTCCATCAAGTAGCGTGAAAACCAATTCTGAATGGAATTAATATTAAACTAATAAGTCGGCCATGCTCAATTTAACTAACTTATTCCAGGATAGTTCAGTGGTATAATGTATTAGCTTATCCAGAAACATCTTATAATGGATAAATTGTCGGAGGCAGAAGGTCAGTAAATCACATTCAGCAAATAGGTGCACACAGTTGATTAACCTTCTAAAGGAGAGAAGCCACCATCCCCCAAACATTCTTTCTCCTTCTTAACAAGTTCTTACAACAGGTTTCCTACTTCACCCCCTGCTGCATGTAATGTCTATTCAAAGTTTACACTTGAGAATAAGCATCTCTTAAGCATTTTATAATGTAGTCAAATTGCCTGGAGCGATGTGTCTCTAAAAGACTGATAGAAGACTAGCTGACTGTGAAGAAATCACTAATGCAAGGACCTTCTCACTTACAAATTCATGACAACTTTTTTTCATTTTCCTTCCGGTGAGGAAACGGGTTAAAAAACGAAATACCCAAATTATACAAAGAGAAATAGAAAAGACTGACGAGAGTACACACAGCTCAAATGCACCAGGCCCATAAAAGTCCAAAGATTATATACTTTCCGAATTAAAAAATAAAACCTTAAATACAAAAAGTTATTGGTTCAGGTCATGTTACCAATACTGGAGACAGATTATTCTGAATTACATCCTAACAGGGCCGTGACAATGGATATGTGGATGAGGCAGGTGCCTAGGGCCCACTGAGAGGTAGTATAGAAGGAGGTGCTACACTGAGCAGTCCCGGCACTCCTTACTATCTCCACAGAGGCCCATGGGTGTAATAAGTAACCTTTGGGACCCATAGCTGAACTCGAATTAGTGCCGTGATCCAACAAATACCCCATCAACCACAAATAAGTTAAGAACATGAAAGACTCTCCACTCTGTCGCTCTTTCTCTTATCCACCTTTCTTTGTGACCCTGAAGTCTTTATTCCATTTCCAACTGCCCCCTTTTGCTTTCCCCTTCCATCATCCACTTCACATCTGAGTGGAGATGGTGCCCCTTGGCTGCTGGGTTTTATAAGAACTGCTATGCCTGCAAAACCTTGGTAATTATGCCCATGCTGAGGTCTCCAGTGCCTTCTCACTTCCCCTGCTTGCCACTCTGCTTTGCCGCTACCTATCCCGCTTCCTACCATAGCTGACTCCTTGTCTACAGGAAAACAGTGGACACTGACCCTAAAAGACCTCAGAATGCTTCACTGAGGACCCCAGGAGCCTCGGCACATCTAAAGGAGTCAATCCTGCAGATCTATGAGTACAAGAAGGCTATTTGAGCTGTGCCCCTACTCATGGAGCTCTGAACTCCATCTCTTTCATCCTGCTACTGAAGACTATTTTGCTAGGTTCTCTTGTTCTTTAGTCTGCAACCTGTGTCTAGCCTTGCCCCAATTTATTAATTTAATCCATGATATGCAGGTATTCTTATTATTAGACTATATGGCAGTAGTATTTATGCATTGTATGTAGTACTATTTATGTATTGTATGGCGATATTATTTATGCACTTCTTGGTTCTAATATTTGGACTCTGTATAGTAATATTACTCAGGCTCTGTATTATTTCAACATCAGAAGTGGATTTGAAATTTACCAGCTATACAGCTGATCAAATGTGGCGTTAGTAACATAGAGCAAGTAGAGTGTCACCTGCACAGGAGAGGGGACTGAGGAACACTAGTCGTGTCTGACCAGTTGTCCAATGGACACAGAAGGAGAGCTGCAGAGTAGACGATAGGCATGGGAAGTCACAAATACATTCTTTCCATAGCTGCCAGACTAGTAGTGCAATATTTACACACAGCTCATTGCTACAAGCAGTTGTAACCTTGGATCACGAGAAAAATCATTGTGTGGATTTTTTTGTAACCTTACTTATAGATGTTGTCTGAGATTAGGAAAAAAAGGGTAGATTTTTTTTTCCCAGAAACAGCGCCACTGTTGTCCATGGGCTGTGTCTGATATTGCAGCTTAGCCCCATTTACTTGAAAGGGGCTAAGCTACAATATCATACATAGGCCATGGAAAAGAGTGGCACAGTTTCTGAAGAGGAAACATTTCACAGCAGTGATTGAAAAGTAATCCATTCACCAGCAGGGTATTCTGTACTAGGACATTCTTCAGTAATCCTAGCTAAAACCCATCCAGACTGTAAAGGGTTACTTTACATGTGATCTTCAGGGAAGTAGATAAATAGTACTATGGTCATGTTGATTTAATGAAGGTTGGACCAAAGGACACAAAGTAGAAAGTGTTTACTCATACATTTGCATTTTTGCACGTACCTCGTTCAGGATTAATGTACAGGTTGTGGTTAATCTATGTATTTAATCAAACTTTTATCATACTGGCCTAAAACATATGACTGAACTATATTTCTAGTTGAGATAAATGAACGGTATGTGCATTACCAGGTCTAACAGTACAAAAGGGTATGAAGATTTTTGCATAATGCAGAGTTTAATTGGTTAAATTACACAGAATTCTTGTGGTTTGGCCATACCACCAGATGACCAGTTTTAGATATACTGTATGAAAATATAATACTGTTCGAAATAGAGAATGGAACAGCAGTCAAATGACAGCAGCTCCATTTTTGGTCTTCATGTGAGAATGGTGCAGGTGAGATAATGGCACAAAAAGAAGAGTAAAGACAAATGCTACTAGAGTCGTACTGTACATCCAAAACAGTTTAAGTTACTTTATTACAATATACATGAAAAAGTACAAACAATAAGCTCTGCAGTACTCAAAAGGGAAAAAACATCTAAAAACAGTAAAAAACGACAAAAAGAGAGTACATGTCCATGGCCTAAATAAATGCCTAAGGGAAATTGCCCTATTAGAATTTAAACAGGAGAAATGTCACTTAAAAGAAAAGGACACTCGGAAAAATCTGCATTTGAATGACTGAAAATGCAATGTCACATATAGAATGCAAAGACAATGCAAATGAATAATAAAACAGAGATGGGAAGAGATAGGAAAAGATGTGATTACCACACCATGCTGGATTAAAGACCTGATCCTGTGAGGGCAAGAACGGGGCTGAGACTCCACACGTGTCGCCGTTGGTCCAGCTTCATCAGGGGTCAGATAATGGAACAGCAGTCAAATGATAGCTGCTCCATTTGTAATTATAATACAGAAGTGCCCAAAAATTATACAGTATAAGGCCTTATTTACACAAACGTGTTAAACCTCTGTGTGACGGCCATTGAAACAACGGCCGTCCGACAGGCCTTTGTAATTCAATGTGACCTTTCACACAGCCGTTGTTTCAACGGATTGTGTGAAGGGTCCATGAGAAAATAGGACATGTCCTATTTTTTCACACTTCACGCATCCCTCCATAGACTCTCATCTATGGGAGATGCGAGACATCACGTCCTGCAGCGCAGAGCACGGATGCACCTCGGATGTGAAAAACTGCAGTTTTTCACATCCGAGATGCGCAACGCTCGTGTAAATAAGGCCTAACTCAAAGTGATAGAACAGGGTGCAATGTGATTAACCCGTTTAAAGGTTGATATTTGTACATTAGTAGGGTCCTGGCTTATGACTATGGTCAGTTCAGAGTGAGGGGTAACTTTTTGCCTGCACATCATTTAATTGTTGATCTAAACGATAAAAAACATGTACAACTAAGGAGAATAAGCAGTGAAACAGGATCTCAGATCAGTGACCAAATGTTCATTTGTCCTTCAGGGACAACACCATTGATGGTTTGGTACATTTCTGGCACCTGGGGCAAATATTTTTGCATAGGCTTTTGGAAATTGCAAGATATGGGAAGACTGTTTGTGCTTTTTTTGTATAGATATTACAGGCCTGATATAATGAGTGCCTTGAGAGGTTTGTGAACATATTTGAATTCCCAGTACTATATTGACCTAGAGGTCCATAGTCCACACTGATGAGGTCATGGGTAGCAGATGATTAACCAGATATTGGTAACACAGGACGTTGGTAGCACAAGCACAGCTGGTTTAAACTATATTGTCTGACATTTTGTGGTGATTCTCATCTTACTTGCTACCATTCTGTTGCCGCAAACAGTGGTAATAAATGGTGATTGAGTCTCTCTCACCATGATATTCACCCCAAAAAGAATTATGGGCTGTGCCTAGTATTGCATCTCAGCTCTATTCACTTGAATATCAGACACCGCCGATCAGTCAGGGTCAGGCTGCCCAAGCAGAGTACCATGCTTACCTCCAGCGGGCAAAGGATTTGCGCAATCATGGGCCCAAAGGTCCATCAGAAGATAACTCCATATGGAGCTGACATTGAAGTCCACTACTTCCCTTTAGGGTCTTTTTCTTGTGGGTTAATTCACAAATAAGCAATTGACCCTGTGAATGATATGTTCTGTATATGCAGTGATAACACTTATAATGCAATTAACCCCTTGGAGAATTTGGACTTACATGTATGTACAAATGCACCAACGGGCTGATTGACAGCCCCGCTCTTGAGACAACATCTGGTATTGGAGCAAGCTCCGATCCCTTCTGTTTAACCCCTTAGATGCTGCAGTCAAATTCAACCGCGGCACATAAGGAGTTTGACAGAGGTAGGGGGGCTGCTTCTGTCAGCCCTACTGCATGGTAAACTGTGTAAAAAATATTGCAAAAAACAATGGCGGAATTGCTGCTCTTTTCCATTCCCCCCTAATTTTTTTTTTTTTTTAAAGTTCCTCAATAAATTACATGCACCTGAAAATGGTGTCATTGAAATATAAAACTCGTCCCGTGATAAAAGAGCCATCATACAACTATAGTGATGGAAGAATAAAAAGTTATGGCTCTTGGAATGCGACAATGAAAAAACAAACAAAAATTGCACAATAAAAAGTGACTGTGCACATGTTCTGTATGTGGGTGGGTAGAAAAATTACCTCTGGTGGACCTGAGGAACCTCAGTCCGATGCTGCTTCCTGTTACCATCTGAGAAATAAACCATGTAGTATTTCCCAGTATAGGAGCAGGGATGGGGTCTCTCAGCTCATTCCTGGAGGAAAAAAAACTCCTACCAATTTCATTGTTTTGGAACATTTTTGGATGGGTTGGGTAGCACTAAGGACTACACCTATTCCCAAAGTCCGTAGAGATCTCCGTTAAATTGTGTAGACACCTTTATATGGTATAATTACTGGGATTCGAATATATTAATCCTTTGGTTGATTTCATACCCTTAGTTCTCCATCGGATTAAATGTATTTTGTACTGTAATACTTGTTGTTATGACGAGCAGGTTGTGGACTGGTATTGGATAGCTAGATACAGGCTGGTAGCGGATAGCTGACTACAGGCTGATAACAAGAACTGGATACAGGCTGATAAAAAAGAACTGGATAAAGGTTGGTAGCGGATACTGCATACTGACTGATAACAGATAGCAATAGCGGACTGGAATCAGATGCACACAGGAACCTTTGCAAGATACAAACTAGGTTGTTCCAATGTTGCTCAGGCAGTGTCCAGTGAAGCAGACTAATATACCTGGTGATTGACAGCGATAGGCTGGGGAAGGATTTGGGTGCGCGCTGGCCCTACAAGATGCAGGAAGAGAGCGCGAGCCCGCTCTACTATAAGCAGACACAGCAACACCAGCAGCAGAAAGTAGTGCACGTGTACGGCAGTGTGGAGATCTGGGAACCGTACAGCATGTACCAAAGGTAACCTGGCAGCTGTGTCTGCTGGGAGAGGTAGTATGCCGACGAGCGCAGACTCGGACCTTAAATTTGTGAAGCTGTCAAAAAGACTAAAGTGCCGCTTAATTCTACTTTGAGTGATCAAGGAGTGGACCAGTTCTGAGAAATATAACGCAATGTCCTGTCACAACATCTGTATGGACACTTGCCGGTATACAGTAGAAATCAATCAAGTTAATCGGAGAACCTACTGCACAGTCCTCATGATCTCATTGAGTTCCCCAAGTGTCAAATATCCATAGCAGATGCAAGAGTGGACAGATGGCCTCATGCGTCTCAAGCACAAACCATCATCCAGCTTTTGTGCCTCTGTAAATTGTCTGTCCAGGGGGTGATAGATGGCAGAAGGGGTGGGTGGGTTTAGAGTGGGCAGTGACAGATGAATTTGTACTGTATTTCTGTAAAAGGAACAGTATGTTTCCAACAATCTGGCACATGTGACCCCGCTGTGATGCCAAATTATCGGAGTGTGTGAAATATTTTAAAATAGACTCTTATAAGTGTGACCAATTCCAACAATAATAATGGAATTTGTGAATGGGTTGCACACACAGTCTACTGCAAAGCTGCCAGCACGTTGCTGTGGTCCCTGGGAGTAAATTTAAAAAAAAAACTGCTTCAAAAACAGCACCAAAAACGGCATCAAAACGACGTGATTGCAACGTCAGTTTAAGGTCAAGTTCACACGTAGGGCAAATACTGTGGATTTTCAGCAACGGATTTCATTGCAGAAAATCTGCAACGTAATACAGTAGCAGCAAAGTGGATGAGATTTGAACAAATCTCATCCATACTCTGCGTAAAAAACCCACCGAAAAAAACGTTGATAAATTGACCTGCGGTGCGGTTTTTTAATCCGCAGCATGTCAATTTATGTTGCGGAATTGCTGCTTTCCTATTGCGGGTTTACCCAATTAAATTCAATGAAATGTAAAACCGACAACAAATAGCAGATGTGATTTTTGCGGCGGAAAAGCTTATCCACCGCAAAGATGTCAAATAGGAAAAATAAATAAATCTCATACTTACCCAGATCTCTCTGCTTTTGCGTCCAGCCTGGCCTCCAGGGATGACGTTTCATCCCATGTGACTACTGCCGACAATCACACGCTGTAGTGGTCACATGGAATGAAACATCATCCCAGGAGGCCGGGCTGCAGGACGTAAGAGGGGCGCGATGCCATGACTACGGGTAAGTATAAACTTTATTTTTTTCATCTGCTATTTTCCGCTGCGGACTTTCCGGCCAAAAAACTGCAACACAATTTGGTGCGGTTTTTTGGACAGAATTCCCTGCGGCATCCAGGGCAGATACACCGTATACTTTTACACAGTGTATCCGCCCTGTGAGAACATATCCTAAAGATGGAGCTGTATGGTGGCATGTACCCCCAGATTGCTGCTTCACCTGTTCCTAATAACTTCTAACCTACTGGGAAGGGAGAATAACATGATTTGGGCCGTAAAGTCTCCCACCTCACATTTTGACTTCTACCCCAACACTATGTTTCAACGTCATGGGGGCTTCGCACATAGGCGGGTAGGTCCTATAAACTCATTATTAAACTGGGGTCCATGCAGTTGCAATTTAGTGAACAAGCTCCATGTTCCTTATTGAGCACTTTATCGGGCCTGTTCATTTCCTAAATGAAAATGATCGAGCTCCAGTTAAGAGTTTACAAGCTGCAGCAAGTTGTGTATAGCGGCAGGCCCCCCTATGTAAACGTTTTTACACTGTTTGGGTGGAGAGACAAAGTTTGATAACTGCATTATTCCTGTCTATATAGTGAACCCCAATTGTTGCTATAATTGTTTATTAAAGGTGTTGTCTCATGCCCTATATGCCCTATTAGGGCACATGGACATCATATAGAGGGTTCCCCTGCCCTCTATTAGTGGAGAGTCGTCAACAATAGCAGCTCCCGCTCTGTCGGACCCAGCCATGTATTACATGGTTGGTCATTCATTTGAATGGCGGCATGTAATACTATTTTCCCCTGCAGCTGTGTGTTTTTTATGATGTCCTGCTTCCCCTTTTCTCTATTGCCTACACATTGTATTTAATAAAAAATAAGCATGTGACTCTTTCAGCAGCGGGACAGGTTTTTTGCACTCTTTGATGACAAAATGCATGCTTTCAGGAATCACAATTTCCATGATGTGTTTTTGTATCCCATTCCATGGTCCCCAGTCTCTTTGGTGTCCTAGTCCCTGGTCAACAGTTTTATGGTCTGGTTTGCCCCGTTACCTGATTTTCAGTGGTTTGGTACTCCTGTTCATAGTGTCTTTCTGTTAGTATGGTACTATGGACAATAAATCTTCTTGCTCAGATATTGGTGCAGGAAGAAGATAATGGATTGGCTGTCATGTAATAGCTGCTCCATTCCCTCTGCTCAGTGAAAACAGCTGTCACTGATGTGATCTTACTCACTTCTGGCTGCTTTCCCTCCACACCTTTCCTAATGAAATCAAACTCCCCCAAACCCTTTTATTCTGTATCGGACTGAGGTTTGATACTGGAGGTAATGATTCTGTGGTCCACCCTCCATCTTTACAGATCATGTGAATGTCTACACAGGTCATATCATCAATAAGGTCTAATAAGTTATTTGAGACTCATTCCATAAATCACCCAATAACTCCATAGTCTTCCTTCTCTTGTGGCAAAAAGAAAAAAAAATAGAAGACTTTAAACAACTGATTGAAAAGTATGTGAAAATCGCACTCGTTGTGAACCAAGCACCACATCCCAGTGGCAGGGACAGGGGATTAGCTTAAATCCCTGTATCCGCCCAAAATGTTGTTTTCAGACTTTTCTAAAAGTCGGGACAATTCTCCTCTCGTTTCTTGCTAATGGAACTTTATTTGCAAGCTTAGGCAGCATGCAACAATCAGCCTGGGCAAGTCTTCAATAGCTCAGCTGGTAAAGTGGTGGACTGTCGTAGTAAATTAGCAATCCTTAGGTTGCACGTTCAAGTCTGTCTCTGAAGACTTTTTGGTCTTATAGTGGATATTTAAACCTGCCGACAAATACATGACTTTGGAATGCCTGACAATTTCTGGCCCTTTGTACCTAAAACTCCAACCTGTTAAAACATCATCTGTCCCTACCTTTGGCTTGAGATCTGCAATAAAGACAAGACAGCGTGACTTGGAAAAAATGGCCACAGCAGCCTCTTTATTCAAATAACAAAACATAATATATTAACCCGTTAGTGACCGGCCCATAGTGTTTTTACGTCGGTCACTAACGGGCCTTATTCCGATGCCATAGACTTTTTACGTTGCGGCATTGGAATAAGTAAACAGAGCAGGGAGCTGTCAAATCTCCCTGCTCTCAGCTACCAGAGGTAGCTGAGGGCTGGGGGCGTCCCTGCTCTGCCGGGTGAGATCGATATTAGTATCGATCTCACCCGTTTAACCCCTCAGATGCGGTGCTCAATAAAGTTAATAAAAAAAAATGTGGAAAAAAAATGAAAAACCCACTTTTTCCCCTTACAAACTGCTTTACTATTAAAAAACCAAAATAAAGTAAAAAAGTTACACATATTTGGTATCGCCGCGTCCGTAACGTCTATAAAGCTATTACATTACTTAACCTGCACGGTGAACGCCGTAAAAAATTAAATGAAAAACGACGGAAAAATTGCTGTTTTCTGTGAATCCTGACTTTAAAAAAATGTGATTAAAAAGTGATCAAAAAGTCGCATCTACTCCAAAATGGTACCAATAAAAACTACAAGTCTTCCCGCAAAAAAAAAGCCCTCATACAACTGCATCGGCGAAGAAATAAAAACGTTACGGCTCTTCAAATATGGAGACACAAAAACAAATCATTTTGAAAAAAAAGCGTTTTTACTGTGTAAAAGTAGTAAAACATACCAAAACTATACAGATTTGGTATCGTTGCAATCGTAACAACCCGCTGAATAAAGTTATTGTGTTATTTATACCACACGGTAAACGGCGTAGATCTAGGACGCAAAAAAAGAGTGGCGAAATTTCAGATTTTTTTCTATTCCCCCCCCAGAAAAGTTTATAAAAGTTAATCAATAAATAATATGTACCTCAAAATGGTGCTATTAAAAAATACAACTTGTCCCGCCAAAAAACAAGACCTTATACAGCTATGTCGACACAAAATTAAAAAAGTTATAGCTCTTGGAATGCGACGATGGAAAAACGTAAAAAATAGCTTGGTTATTAAGGTCTAAAATAGGCTGGTCATTAAGGGGTTAATATATGTACTTAGAATTAAATAAACATCAACATATCAATAATTACATAATACAGGAAGGGGTCTTTGAGGTTTCTCTAGAATCTCCAACTTAGCAACCTCAGCACCACCTCTCCGCCCTCAGCCACATCTCGCCAATTCAAGGGCCCTCCCGCTGAGTGTTGCGCCACTTATCGTCCCGTTGAGACCTCGGCCCAGTAGGGACATCCTCACAGTTTTACCATGTAGGTACCACCTTTGGGACTCTCCGTTCTTGTGACAAATCCACAATTTTCATAAATGTACTACCTTCAAAGCATTTAACCTTATGCATGGGCGACCCGCCAAACCTCAACCACCTTTTCTACGCCTTCCAACAAGGCCAAGGCCCAAATGTCGATGCCGAAAGCATTAAGATGCGCCCCTTTCTGGGCGCAAATGTCCTCTGTAAGGAATTTCTAAATCACTGTGCCGGACTACCACACCACCATGACATGCCACCAAGCGTGACACTTCCTGATTAACTTTAATAGAGGCTTTGTTTAGCCTCTCTACCAACCTGGCGTGCCTTCAGGAAAGCTGGGTCACAATGTCCGACCACACAAGTACCAGACGCGGGAAGGATGACAAGAGCCGCAAGAGATAAAGGGTTTGCCAGACACAGGTTCTGTGTCGACGCCCGGGGTTAATCAGCCTCCATCAGCTCCAAGGTCTGCTAGAGTGACGCGATCTGTTACCACTCAGGCTGGCAGGCTGAGGAGAGGGAGAACCTATCACAGCCTGGCCTGACGATTCTATCTCCCGCCCTTGGTCTATTTATACCCTCACTTGCAGCATGTTCCTTGCCTGTGACTGTCTGGTTTCCTGGCTCTGCGATTCCTGCTATTTACCTGATTGACCGCTGTTACTTTGACCCTGGCTTGACTCACTATTCTCCTGCTCTGATTTTGCTACTACGTACTCTCCTGGTTTGACTCGGCTCGTTCACTACTCCTGTTGCTCACTGTGTTTCTGTGGGCAACTGCCCCAGCTTCCCCCTTTGCTTCTGTGTGCCCTTGTGTGTTGTCTGTCTTGCACTTATTGAGCATAGGGACCGTCGCCCAGTTGTACGCCGTCACATAGGACGGGCCGTGCAAGTAGACAGGGACTGAGTTGCGGGTAGATTAGGGCTCAAGCCGATTCATTACAAGATCGCATTTGATGTCCCTAATCACATCTCTTGAGGTACAAAGGCCATAGTCATTCCCACCCACATGCAGCACCAAAATATCAGGAGGTTTGTCCAAAGAAGCATGGAACTGGAACTCGTGCATAACCCTGCTCCATAACATACCTCGCACGCCTATCCAATAAACCGAAGTGTCATCTCTTAGGATGCCCAACTGCCGGCCCGACGGCCTGACCTCTGCTCTCAAGGCACCCCAATATACATAGGAGTGTCCCAACACCATACCAGCAAAGGAGGGCCTATGGAACATAAAGAAAAAACTATTTCAGGAAACAAAAAACAATCAAACCCCCAAAAACCCTCAGATACACCTATAACAAATGAGGATGAACATACGAACGATGCCTCCAGACTCCCACCATCCAATTTTACTAACCACTTCCTCACTCAAACCCAACCACGCAGCCTCAGTAGCTGCCCTAATACGGAACGAATGTGAACCATAGTCCTTCGCATTCAAACCACAACACTCTATATATTTGCAGAAAACACTCAAAAACTGGTACACAGATAGGGCCATTCCATCCACATGCATCAAAAAGGAACCTGGACGAGAGCCCCGCACCGACAAAAAGGACGACACCCATTCCACCGGACATTCTTGCAAGCCATCCACCCCTAACAATTCCACCACAAAATCTCTACCAGACACATCCGTCTTGGACTTCCGCAAATAGCAATACACCACACCAGATATGCAAGACACATCTGAGAACTTCAATCCCCCATGAATTCTGACATTCTCGCTCACTAATTCGCTAATACTAAATGCCCCTGAAAAAAGCCACTCCAAACAAACAACTCTTATATTCGGACACACAAACCTTACCTACCACACTCAACAACTGATGAGCAATTCAAAAGACACTGGACGGCTCTGATCTCGCACTACATGCCCTCTACTATAACCCTGAAGGGCCTGCCGTACCACAAAATCTTTCGTAATATCCCTCACTCCCTCAAGTTTCAACAGAAACGCCAGACCAGCAACCTGACCATTCACCACCGACACTGAAAAATAGTCCTCACAAGCCTTTCCCAGCATGTACAAATGTAGAACTACACGATTCTCATCCGAATCACATCCATCCACCAACTCCTCCAGACGTCTCCACGACTCCCACACCAAAGTATACTTATGCCAAGTGCCAGGATCCAAGGACCCCATCACCAAATCTACTGCCACTGCAAGACTAGGGACAAAAGCCAGCGGTGGCCATTCGGTACCCAGTTGCTTCGCATCCGGCGCCAACTCCCGAAACCGATCCCACTGAAATCGAGATAACGCGTCAGCGAGAGAATTCTGGAACTCCTGTCACATGTGAAGTACATATCAACACATTAAGGCCTGGACACGCAACTGCCGCAACACACATACCACGGGAGGCAAGCAAGCTGACAAATTATTCACACAGTGGACCACACTTGTCACACAAACAAATTAAACTTTTTTGTTCCGAAGCCCCTCACCCAAGTACTCAAGCGCTACTACAATAGGGAACAATTCTAATAATGCCAAATTTCTAGTAAAACCAGCAGCTTTCCATTCTTCTGGCAACTCACCAACACACCACCTCCCAGCAAAGTAAGCAACACAAACATGTGCCCCTGCTACATTCGTAACCAAATCTAAATCCACATTTGACACTACCCGATTCATCCACATTGACCGATCATTATAAAATCTAAAAAACTCAGACCAAACAGCGAGATCTGCCTGTGATCAACATTTAATCTAATGAAATGCAAGGGGCGCGATACCTCGGCTGTCGCCAGAGCCAAGCGACGCAAGAAAACCCGTCCCATCGGCAGGATCCTACAAGCAAAGTTGAGCTTAACCAGCAACAACTGTAACTGACGCAAGCAAATCTTTTTGGCTGACAAAGTCGTCTGCACACAAGAAAGCAAGTTTTCCAACTTATCCGCTGGCAACCGACACTCCATGGCCTGAGAATCCAATTAGATCCCTAGAAATTTGGTAACCGTAGCCGGACCTTCTGTCTTTTCAAGAGCCAACGAGATCCCGAAACAACTAGACACCTGCTCCACAGAACCGAGCACACTGACTACTCAGCTGAGCCAATACACAAATAATCATCCCAATTCACGGCCCAGCAAATGAAAACTATCGGGATGAATGTGCAAAAGGCGAAAAGCGGCCTCTATATCTGTTTTCACCATTAGGTGCCAACACCAAAATGGCACACCCAATCAACCACCTTATCAAAGGACACATAGGACACACTGATGATAACTCCGAACTAATCCCATCGCTAATCGACAAACCTTCCGGGTACGACAGGTGATGTATCAGCCGAAACCTATTCGGCTCCTGGAACCATTGTTATTTGTGTGCAGTGTTAATGCTAAGCAGCCACCCCCCTCATGAATGAGGTGTGTTTGGTGTCTGTTCATTATTATATATTGCACCTGGGCTATCTCCCTCCATGTAGCATTTGGTCTGCCTGCATCCTGCTTGGAGGTTATGCGTTTATCTGCCCTCATGAGTAAGTATCGGCCTGTTCAGTGTCATTCAAATGAATGCCGTCAGACAACAGTAAATCCTCATTAGCGCCTTCCAACATTAAATGACAAATCAACACTCCACCAATTTAATGAACGAATCTTGAAATTCGCACATTTAACAGCAATCTCGACCGTTCAATAGCTGAGACACTCCTAGCTCCTCGCCAATGTTTTCTGGCAATAACCTCGGACCAAACAATCACATAATCAGAAAAGAGCAGTTTGAAATGCCCCATATCTAGCTTAATAAGTGACAATAATTCGGACAATTTAACCTTACCCCAAAATTTCCCCCGACGCGTAAAACAAGCACAATTGGGCCACAGCGTTCACGGCTCACCGCCACTATAACTGGCAGCAAATTACCACACCTTAACCCCCTCATCCCCTTCCAGTGTACATCAGCCGATGACACGCCAAGATTGAGGCCTAAAGGACGATATTTGGAAAACAGGATACAGGATACAGCTAAGGAACCAATTGCAGAACAAACATGAGTAGACACAACATGAGAACGAGCGCGCCCTAGGGGAAACAATGGAGAGATGCGGTCACATGTGCTGGCGTGTCCGGTGGGGGAGACGCCGGCAAGCTCAGGGTGTCCTGTGGTTGCGGCTGCCGCTAAGTAGGGGATGCCGTCAGTCAGCGATCGCGAGCATTACAGTACGCCCCCTCTTTTTAAGTCCAGAGTGTAGGAGGAACTTCTTGATGAGAGCTGGGACATCCACGTTTTCTTCAGTCTCCCAAGACCGCTCCTCAGGACCAAACCCTTTCCAGTCCACCAAGTGGAAGGACCTCCCTCCTACCCCCTTGTAGTCTAGGATTTCTTTTGCTTCAAAGATGTCAGAAGAACCACTGAGAGCAACTGCAGAGCCAGGGGATTTGCTGTAACAATTCAGGACCACAGGCTTTAGGAGGGACACATGGAACGATTTGGGAATTTTGAGAGTAGGAGGCAGCTGAAGCTTATAGGACACAGGTTTAATTTGTTGTAAAACCTCAAAGGGACCAAGGAACCTGGGAGCGAATTTGTGGGAAGGGATCTTTAGACAAATGTTTTTTGAAGACAGCCAGACCATGACTCCAAGGGAAAACTGAGGAGGAACTGTTCTTTTCCTATCGGTATATCTTTTCATGCGATCAACTACCTGAAGAATCGCGGACATGGTTTGCTGCCAGATGTGAAGAGAACTCCAGAAGGAAGAATTGGCTGCAGGCACTTGAGACATAGCTGGCACAGGATGAGAAACTAGTGGACTGGCTAGCTGACTATATACAATGAAGAATGGAGAAGAAGCAGTAAACTCACTAGTATGGTTATTGTATGAGAATTCGGCCCAAGGCAGAAGCTGTACCCAATTGTCGTGTTGAACTCCTCTGGTCAGACACAATATGGAGAGGTAGTCCGTGCAGACGAAAGATGTGCTGAATGAACAAACTTGCCAGACGAGGAGCTGAGGGAAGGCCAGTTAAAGGAATAAAATGTGCCATCTTGGAAAAACTGTCCACCACAACCCAGACAGTAGTACATCCAGTAGAAGAGGAAAGATAAAGTCCATGGCGATGTGTTGCCAGGGAGCATCAAGCATCGGTAGAAGTTGGAGCAGACCAGCAGGTTTGGAATGAGTAGATTTGTTTAGGGCATAGTTAGCACAGAAGGAAACATAGTCCAAGACATGTTTAGATAGCGAGGGCTACCAATAATGACAAGCAATAAAGTCCTGAGACTTATGGACAACAGGGTGCCCAGCCGGTTTGGAACCATGCCCCCAGCAGAGAATCCTTTTTGTTTTAGTAGGACGGACAAAAATATTTCCATGGGGAATATCCCTGATCTGTAGAGGGTTTACACCAACAATCCTAGAAGTATCAATAATGTGTTGAGGACTTTCTTCAGAGTCGTCAGTCTCGAACGACCGGGACAGGGCTTCGGCCTTAATGTTTTTTTCCGCAGGGCGGAAATGAAGAAAAAAATCTAAATCTGGCAAAGAATAGCAACCATCTGGCTTGCCAAGTTTCAGTCGCTGTTCAGACTGCAAATATGTACGATTTTTGTGATTGGTGAAGATGATGATGGGATGAGAAGCCCCCTCCAGCAGATGTCTCCACTTTTCTTAGGCCAACTTGCAAGTGAGTAATTATTGGTCCTCAATAAAGTAATTGCACTCAACAGGAGAGAAGAGCTAAGAGAAAAATCCACATGATACTGCCTTACCTTTTGGAATTTTTTTGAAACAGGAGTGCTGCTGCACCAATAAAAGAGGCATCAACCTAGGAATTTTTTTTTGTAATGAGTATGTTGACATTTGGTCCTTCAACGACGGTCGATAAGGAGCGTAGCGTCGAATGGGGATTTCAGACCAGGCAGCGCGTAGCTAAAATCCCTAATAATTGGATTCAAGCGTTTGCGGTATTGGGTAGCGTGTTGCGAGAGAAATTCCCGGATGGTGCATGCCAGTTGTTTGTATATCTCGATGCTATATTTAGTGCTTATCGGGCGCACGGTGGCGCTGTGTGGTGGTGTAATGACGAGGAATTTCGGAGTGCATGGTGCAGAGGGCCGATGTTCACTGGTAATCCAAAGCGATGGATGTCTGTTTGCGCCTTCTGATGTTGCAGCGGCTCTTTCCGTCATCCTCCCTTCCTCCTTGGGCCTCGCTGTTGTGCCCGGTAGGGGCGGGGCTGGGGGCGCCGTCGGACAGGCGCGTGTTGGCTCTTTATTAAGTGTCATTGCAGATTCTACGGATCATGTAAATTCTGCCATGAAAGTGTGGCGGGTCCCTTTCTCCGATTCAATGTCCAACAATAAGCTCCAACTACGTGCGATACAGTCATTGGTTGGTTTGTTTGCATTTGCGTGTTGGGTTATGCCGATGGGCAGGGTTTTTTCCAGACGTTTGTCGATGGCCACGGCGGGTGCGTCGGTTCCTTCTCATTTCATATGTATTACTCGTGTGATTAAGGAGGATTTGAGGGTTTGACATGCTTTTCTCGCTAAATACAACGGGTGCACTTGTTGGCGGCGTCCTGCCGTACCCAGCCATGATTTGGAATTATTTGCTGACGCCGCCAGTTCTGTGGGTTTTGGTGCTATTTTTGGGCCTGCTTGGTGTGCTGGCTCTTGGCCTGATTCGTGGCGTTCCTGGGGTTGGTGCAACAATGTGGCGCCGTTGGAACTTGTTCCTATTATTGCAGCGTTTGAATTGTGGTGTGGCCATATGGCCAATCAATCTGCTGTTTTTTGGTCTGATAATGTGTCTGCAGTACAGGCTATTAACTGTCTGACTTCTTCTTCTGAGCTGGTGGTAGTTTTGCTTCGTCTCCTGGTTTTGTGTTGCTTACAACATAACATCCACTTCAGGGAGCGTCACGTTCCTGGTGTCGATAATGTTATTGCCGACTCTCTCTCTCGTTTTAATTGGCAGGTTTTCCGTTCCCACCACCCGCAGTCGGACCCTGTGGGGACTTGCTGTCCAGATTCCCTGTGGTGGATGTTGTACATCAATTGCTCTCGCTAATTCGATTTTCTTTGATCCCCTTAACTTGGTATGGGCATGGTAATGCGTGGAGAGAGTGGTTGGAGGTGGCCGGGGATAGAGTGGTTGGCCCTGATGAACAGCTTCGTTCTACCGTCACTTTGCAGTATTTGATTAAGTTGCACGAAAAAGGGGTTTCTGATCTTGTTGCCCAGCGTTTCTTAGCTGGCGTCTCGTTTTTCTTCAAGCTTCGCGCTTGGGTTGACGTAACTAAAAGCTTTTTCATCACACAGGGGTTACGTGGCTGGAAAAAGGTTTGCAGTTCGATGTGAATCTTGGCATCCAGTGTCTTTTTCAGTTTTGGTACAGCTATTATCTGCGCTCCCGTACATCTGTACCGAAGCTTTTTAGGTGTCGTTGTTTTGGCCGACTTTTGCGTTAGCTTTTTACGGGACCCTTCCTATATCTGATCTCGTTCCTCCCAACTCGTCTCGCCCGGGTGGTTTACTTTTTGAGGATGCAGTTTTGTCTAACTCCGGTTTGCGTTTTAGAACTCTCCATTCCAAGACTGACCAATTTGGGAGGGCTTGCTGGGGGTCTCTACTCCCGGCGTCTGGTGCTGCTTGCCCGGTTTCAGTGGTTACGGATTATTCTCGGTCGCGGCATTCGGAGGTTACATTTTTGTCTTATTTCAATAGCTGCCATTTAACGCATTTTCAGTTTTCATTCGTTTTTAAGCGAGCGTTGTCTCATGCTGGTTTTTCTCCTACTGAGTTTGGTACACATACTTTTCGTATTGGTGCGGCTACTACTGCTAGCGAGCTGGGTTTTCCAGACGAGGACGTGCGTAGAATAGGTTGTTGGCACTCTGATTGTTTTGCAGGATATATTCATCCTGATTTGCTGCCTCGCTAATTTAGTTTTTATTGCAGGTTTTCGTACAACTGTATGGATTATCGGTCAGTCTTACGTTTTTTTGGGTGAACGCCAAGCTGCTATCCGCCCTCGGCTTGCAGTCGCTACAGTCCTTTCCGGAGGTCATCGACATTAACAGTTATCGGACGGGCCCCACAGTCTTGGGGCTTATTCAGACGAACGTTGCTCTCTTGACATCGGGAACCCACCTCCCTGGATGACGCCGCAGTCCATGTGATCGCTGCAGCCTGTGCTTGGCCTGTGATTTTCTGGAGCTGTCACTTGGACTGTATTGTCATCCCGGGAGGTCAGACTGGAGGAAGAAGCCGGGAGTTATCGGTAAGTCAGAACTTCTTTTTTTTTTTACACGTTCATGTATATTGGGATCGGAAGTCACTGTCCAGGGTGCTGAAACAGTTTAACTCTTTCAGCACCCTGGACAGTGACTATCTCCTGACGTCGCGTACCGGAAATTTTTTTGCCGGGTTCGGCCAAAACGAGTTCGGCCGAACCCTGTGAAGTTCAGTTCGGTTGTCCGGGTTCGCTCATCTCAAAGACACTCCGTTTGGATGTTTGTAAACAGAAAAGCACGTGGTGCTTTTCTGTTTACATTCATCCTTTTGACAGCTGGTGCGCGAAACAGGCAGTTCGCACGGAAGTGCTTCCGTGTGACCTGCGTGGTTTTCACGCACCCATTGACTTCAATGGGTGCGTGATGCGCGAAATACGCGGAGATATTGATCATGTCGCGCTTTTTGCGCAGCGGACAAACGCTGCGCAAAAAGCACGGACTGTCTGTACTGCCCCATAGACTTGTATTGGTCTGTGCGTGGCGCGTGAAAACCACGCAGCCCGCACGGACCCAATACACGTTCGTGTGAATCCACCCTTGGTCTTACATGCGGGTGGTAATGACTTGTGCAATGTGCGATTGGGGGAACTTATTGCCCTTATACAGTCAGATTTGGAATACTTTTCTCCCTTTTTTCCAGAGTTGGTCCTAGAATGGTCGGAGATTATTCCACGTGCTGGGTGGCTTGGCGCCCGTGATGTTAACTCCATTGAACATGGCAGGCACCTTTTACATATTAGGGTGTCTCGTTTTGTCCGGTCCTGTGGAGGAGTGGTAGTGAGTCACAGACAACTAGAGGGGGATAATCAGTGTTTGCTGCTTTCGGATGGAGTCCAGTTGGCTGACATTGGCCTAGATATATTTTTGTCTGGTTTGCAGGATGGTGTCAAAAAGGCCTCGTTTCTGTTGGCTGGGGGTCGGAGGGCTGTGTATTTAGGAGTACACAACCTTAGTGGCGGTTTTATATTTAAAAAGTCTACCCACTTGCTCCTGGGAAGGGCTGTTTGGCATTCGGCTACTACAGACTGAGGGAAGTTTTTTGAGATAGTAAAGTTATGGTTATATATTTAATAAATAACTGTGGCCGACCCCGAGTCAACCCACATTAAAAGCTATTTGTTTCCTGCGTATTTATTTCAACATGATTAACCATGCCTAGTATTTTGGGTATTAGTTTTTAATTTATACAGTCTTACACCTTTTTCCCATCAGGTTACATATTTTTTTATTACGTTTTGGCTTTTGCAAAGGAGAGCGATGTAAAAAAATGAAATAGTGTACTTAATCCATTATTATTAACGAAAGGAACACCAGAGTTTTATATACATTAACCAAACCACAGAAAGGGTTAACCAACATAAATCTGCAGCTGTGTGTCTGCAAGTGAGAGGTCTGGAAATCTCCCAAGTGCTCCTTATCCATAATATGTCTTCAAGGTGCTGAGGTTGGCTGAGATGATCTTTCCTTCAGCTTACGTTCTCTTTTTGAACAAATGTTCCCTTTCCTCCAGTTGACCTCCTGTAGTCTGCCCACTGAGTTCTACTCATGTTTGACCAGACAGGTGGCATTCACAGCCACGTGTGACCACCATTATGATGTTTACCTATAGTTCTCCACCCATTGCTGCGACCAGAGCACTGACCATTTCAGATCATGGGAAAGTAGTTGTCTCAATGCTACTGTGTTACTTGGCACAGCTACTGATGAGGTGCTAAGTGCTTGCAGGTGCACAGAACGACGTGTCAAACAACGACGACGACCACTCTACAGCTACAGACTGTGCCAACATGTTGCCGGACCCCAGGAGACCTGCAAACATCTGCAAGTGTATGGAATGACAGGAGAACAAGGGGCTACTTCACAGATTCTCCCCGCAGGACTCCAGCCTGGACACAGTAAAGGCCCATCTGGAATTTGTATCATTGCAAGCTGAAGGAATTTGGAAGTAGAAAAAAGTATGGCAGTCAAGAATATTTTTTAATTAGATTTTTATTGACAATTTTTTAGGAAAATGAGTGGTCAACAAAAGAACCATGCATATAAATGCGTAATCTACAGCACAAGCAAGGTAAAAAAAAATATAACATTGCATGACCTATAGAAATTTCAAGACAAAATGAGAAACTTCTAATATAATTTATGGTTCAGTTCAATTCAATTTTCAAAATCTCTGCTTGCTGTCGTGAATAGGAACATTCATTGTTTACATCGAGAGGCTGAAAACCTGCATAGAATTAAAGGGGTTGCCCACTACTGAACAACTGATCAACTGATGACCTATCAATGGGATAGGTCATCAATATGTCATCGGTGTGGGCCCCCGGACCCCGCACCGTTAAGCCGCTCCAGCTGCCTCTGGGCATCGGATGTTATGGCCCATTATGCGATGTACGGAGCCGGAAGCAGTTGGCTCTGTACATAGCATAGCGGCCGTGCTGCTGAACTGCAGCTCTGCTCCTATTCACTTGAACAGTACTGCAGCTCGGCCGCTATTCATTGGCTGGAGCCAAATGCTTCCGGCATATACCTCCGGTCCTCGGAGGCAGCCAGATCCGCTTAATGGTGTGGGATCCGGGTGTCGGGTCCACACAGATCATGTACTGATAGGTCATCAGTTGTCCAGTAGTGGACAACCCTTTTGAGGCCTTTGTACATGGCGGAGAATTCACACTGATTCCGAGGCGTTTTTCCGCATTTGAATTAGCGTGAATTTGGCTTGTTAAGAGGCTAACCTCGGATTTCTGCCGTGGATTCTCACGGGATTCGCCAAATCAGCAATGGAATTTTCAGATGAAAAAAATCTGTCGTGTGAACAGTTTAATACTTTTCTCAACTGAGAGTTTTCTACAATTACTTCCATAGTTACAATCTGTGATCTAGATTAACTATATGGACAAAAGTATTGGGACATACCAATACAGGAGTGCGGCAGGTCCAACCCTATTTACCCATGCACAGCGCCATACATTTGGTTGTGGCGACGACTAGTACTGCAGCTCAGTACCATTCACTTGAATAGGACTGAGCTGCTGTAAGCTGCACTACCAGGCAGCACTTAGGCCAAATGTACGGCGCTGTGCCGGGGTAAACAGTGAAGGGGTGTGGCTCTCCAGCAAGCTGATCAGCCTGGGGTGTCGAGAGATGGACGCCCAACGATCAGATATGTTGGCCTATCCTAGGGTAAACCCCAGTAAAGACTTGTAATTCAGGCTATACACTAGGAACATCTTCCTTTTTGAAGCATAGTCAGATCTAAATCATGTTACTATATTATCTATGTCACAATGTATACTAAAATTACATTAATCCAGCATTACTGCTACTAGATCAAGATATTCTGGATTATCAGACCGTCAATAAAAGTAGATAAAACGAAATTATAAGGATAGAAAAACTTATGGAAAAAATAAAATGTTAACATGAAATGTGTACATTGAATTTTTTCAATCAGAGACAGTTCCTAATTATTTTGCTCTGTCGTAAAGTTGTCAAATATTCACTTTAACGCTTTCTTAGTTATATCTGTTTCTTGGAACTCTAGGTGACAATTAATATGGCCACAATTTAAGTTCCCACAGGGGTTGAACTGGTCACCCAACTTCCTTAGACTCCTGAGAGGCTTATCTGCACACCTGGTCATACAGTGATATGGGCAGGAGATTTATTTCTGCATTATTGGGCATATTTTCCAATCTGGCTGGGAGGCAAACCCCATGGGAGCTGTAATGGTGGCCACAGTGGTGTGACTAGAAAAGACTGGGCCCCATAGTAAACTTTTGACTGGGTTCCCCCCTCCCCTGTGTGCCACACACAGCCCGCCCCCCTTGTAGATAGTGCTTCCCTGTAGATTCTGCCATACAGCCACCCTGTAGATTGTGCAATACAGCCTCCCTGTAGATTCTGCGATACAGCCCCCTGTAGGTAGTGCCATACAGCCCCCCATAGATTCTGCCATACAACCACCCATGTGGATAGTCCTATACAGCCCCCACCCCAATAGATTCTGCAAAACAAACCCCCTGTAGATTTTGCCATACAGCCCCCTGTAGAGTCTGCCATACAGCCCCCCTTGTAGACAGTGCTATACAGCCCTCCTGTAGATAGTGTAACAGCCCCCCTTGTAGATAGTGCCACACAGTCTCCCTTGATTGTAGATAGTGCCCCCCACTTCCTCCTTGTAGATAGTGCCACCCACCACCCCCTTGTAGATAGTGCCACCCACCACCCCCTTGTAGATAGTGTAACAGCCCCCCTTGTAGATAGTCCCACACAGTCTCCCTTGTAGATAGTGCCCCCACTTCCCCCTTGTAGATAGTGCCACCCACCACCCCCTTGTAGATAGTGCCACCCACCACCCCCTTGTAGATAGTGTAACAGCCCCCCCTGTAGATAGTCCCATATAGTCTCCCTTGTAGATAGTGCCCCCACTTCCCCCTTGTAGATAGTGCCACCCACCACCTTCTTGTAGATAGTGCCACCAACCACCCCCTTGTAGATAGTGCCATACTGCCCCCCACCTCCCCCATCTAGACAGTGCCCCAAACAAATAAAACATAAAATTGTACTCACCTCGGCCACGTTCCCGCAATGAACGGAGCTGCTCAACAATGCCGACGGGATCCTTGCGTAGGACGGCGTGATTCAGTGACATCATTATGCCGGCCACCGCAGGGATCCTGTCCCTGCACCTGTTAGGCTGCAGTCCGAACAGCCTGTAGCCTAGTGAATGGCAGAGTAGGGAGATGCCTCCCTGCTCTGCCATAGTGTTCAATAGTATCTGCGTCCTAAGGACGTAGATGAAATTGAATATATGGTCGCTACCACTGTATGCCACCATGACAATATTGGTTAATATCCAGCTGTTTTAGCAACAGATATAACTGACATAGAAGAATTTATGGTTTAACACCTTGACAGAAAAAGATGATTCAAGGCTGCATATTTACTGGAGGGTTTAGTGGGAAATGTGGTCAGTTGTCATCTTCACCCCTCTTTGATAATTGAGAGGAAGAGGTCACGGCAGGAAAAATGAAAAGTAGAAACGCTTCCACGCTCATGGGGGGTGCAGCTATGTACATAGAGATCTTTTTGGCTGGACATTGAAAGTGACTGCTAAGGGCTTCCTATGACCCATTTAAAACTCTTTCCAGGACTGAGGATTTCACCCCCTCGCTGATCCTCCACATCGGTCCCAGCTGTTTGGAGAATGTATGAATTTCACAAGCTGGAGATTTACTAGACACCAGGGAGGCCATGAAGAGAGGCCATTTATTGCTTATTTATAAATCCAATGTCTGGATTGGAACTTTTTGCTCATTATTTTAGTTTATAACCTCGACCAAAGGAGGAAAATCTTCTCCTTTATTATAACGGATAAAGCTTCAATACTGCAGATTACAATTCTGTATATGAGGAAAACTTAAAAATGCAAGATTCCTATTGTAAGTAATTTTTAGAAAGTTCTTTTGACTCCATAATGAATAATCAATGCAATGGCTAAGCTTGATCTCCAGTAGGTGCAAGCTGACTGGGAAATCGGCACTGCAAAAGGGTTTCAACTAAGGGTGTCCACACTTAGACTGCACCATAGATCTTATAGAGAGTCAGAGCTCTGTTTCTCTTATATGGGGCTCCAAGTTTCTTGCTTGCCAGCATAGAGTTAAACCATAAAATTATGTCCGTCTGCATCCACCACTAGAAGGCGCTTACTGCATAAGGATTTATACCACTCCCATGGTGCTCAATGATAGCTGTATAAATCCATACGTAGTGAGCTCCATCTAGTGGTGGCTACAAGCAGCCATAATTTTATCATTTAATTCAATAATTTTGTGAAGGTCAGCTGAGAATTTGGTGCTCTGTAACAGAAAATGGAGCTCTGACCCTATAAAGATATTTGGTGAAGTTCCTGAGAACACAAAAACTCCACCAACCTACAAAAAAAAAAAAGGGAAAAAAACCTTTTGGTTTACTTTAAAAATTCCTTTGCAGTTCCACACACTCAAATACAACGACTAGGCCACAGTAACATTGCATCCATAGTATCAACATGTGGCTGTCTCATCTAAAGGATGTAGGATGTGGTGCGGATCACTGCAGTGACATTTTGTGCATAGGGATTTATAGACCCGCAGCCATTGGTCAATGTGGCCATGTTTAATGATGTCACTATGAACTCATCATCATAACGGCCCAGTTGATGTACAGAAGCCCCTGTAGACTCGTTGGGACAGAGATTAACTTTGTCCCATGACTCTTACTGCCTGAGGCCTCAGATGATTCTTAGTCCGATGTAGCACAATATACTGCACTACATAAGTAGTGCAGTATACAGAACTATTGCAGTATATTTTTAATACAATCCAACAATCGCTGGTTCAAATACCCTAGGGGAAATAATAAAAAAAGTAATTAAAAGAAAAACAGAGGTATGGCAGAAACAAACAGAAAAAGCAACAAATAAAGTAAAACACAGTTAAAGAGGCTCTGTCACCACATTATAAGTGCCCTATCTCCTACATAAGGAGATCGGCGCTGTAATGTAGGTGACAGTAATGCTTTTTATTTAAAAAAACGATCTTTTTTCACAAAGTTAGGAGCGATTTAAGTTTATTCTAATGAGCTTTCTTAATGCCCAAGTGGGCCTACTTTTACTTTCGACCAAGTGGGCGTTGTACAGAGGAGTGCATGATGCTGACCAATCAGCATCATGCACTCCTCTCCATTCATTTACACTGCACTAGCGATATAGTTATATAGTTACACTGCACTAGCGATACAGTATCCTGATAATGAATACACATGAAATCCAGCCTGGACGTCATGTGTACTCAGAATCCTGACACTTCTGAATCTTTTTTTGTGCGATTCCGACAAGTGAAACCAAATCTCGTTTAGCTCCGTGATCTCGCGAGATTTCGTATCCGTTGCTGGAATCTCACAAAAAAGAGTCAGAAGTGTCAGGATTCTGAGTACACATGACCTCCAGGCTGGATGGTCATGTGTATTCATTATCAGGACACTGTAGTAATGTTAGGGTTTGTGTATGAGGCTGCACATAGTGATATATCTATATTGCTAGTGCAGTGTAAATGAATGGAGAGGAGTGCATGATGCCGATTGGTCAGCGTCATGCACTCCTCTGCACAACGCCCACTTGGTCGAAAGTAAAAGTACGCCCACTTGGGCATTAAGAAAGCTCATTAGCATAAACCAAAATCGCTCCTAACGTTGTGAAAAAAGATCGTTTTTTTAAATAAAAAGCATTACTGTCACCTACATTACAGCGCCGATCTCCTTATATAGGAGATAGGGCACTTATAATGTGGTGACAGAGTCTCTTTAAATAAACTTTTTTTTATATGAAAAAAAATATGAGACTTTTTTCAATTTTTCTCAAAAAGTAATGTAAAAGTAAAAACAAAACATAATAGGTATAGCCGCGTCTGTAATAGTCCGAACTGTTACAATATAGCCTTATTTAACCCGCACAGTGAATGCAGCAACAAAAAATAAAACCGCAAGAATTGTTGTCTTTTGTTCACCTCGTCTACCACAAAAATGAAATAAGTGATCAAAAAGTCGTATGTACCCAAAAATAATTGATCGTAATCAAATTGACCCACAGAATAAAGATACCATGTCATTTTTGCAGCAGAGTGAACACCGTAAAAACGAAACCCAAAAAACAATAGAGAAAGTTGCAGGTTTTTTTTTCAATTCCACCCAACCAAGTATTTTTATGAAGTTTCCAGTACTTGACCATGGGATTGCAGAGTTTGTTCCGTCTGTAACCTTACGATTCCTCTTCACTACTAAATGGCCCTAAATCCCAACTTAACGATTCCCATAAAAAACACACAAAGACATTGCGTTGGATAAATTTGGCCTTTAGCCATTTTATTAACCCCTTCCTGCTTTGGCCACTTTTGACCTTCCTGACAGAGCCTCATTTTTCAAATCTGACATGTTTCACTTTATGTGGTAATAACTTCGGAATGCCTTAACCAATCTAAGCGATTCTGAGATTGTTTTCTTGTGACACATTGAACTTTATGTTACTGTTAAAATTTGCTTGGTACATTTAGTATTTAATTGGGAAAAACACCAAAATTTAGTGAAAAAATGCAAAAATTTGCAATAAATTTAAATGTATCTGCTTGTAAGTTAGGCAGTTATACCACACAAAATTGTTGCTAATTAACATCCTCCATATGTCTACTTTAGATTGGCATCATTTTTTGAATATGCTTTTTTTTTCTAGGAGGTTACAAGGCTTAGAACTTTAGCAGCAATTTCTCACATTTCAAGAAAATTTCAAAAGGCTATTTTTTCAGGGACCAGTTCAGTTGTGAAGTGGTTTTTAGGGCCTTATATATTAGAAACCCTCAATAAGTCACCCAATTTTAAAAACTTCACCCCTCAAAGTATTCAAAACAGCATTTATAAAGTTTCTTAACCCTTTAGACGTTTCACAAGAATTAATGCAAGTAGAGATGTAATGTACAAATTAAATTATTTTTTTTGCAGAAATTCATTTTTAATCCATTTTTTTGTAACACAGAATGTTTTACCAGAGAAACGCAACTCAATATTTATTTCCCAGGTTCTGTAGATTTAGGAAATATCCCACATGTGGCTCTAGCTTTGTACTGGACTGAAGCACCGGCCTCAGAAGCAAAGGAGGACCTAGTGGATTTTAAGCCTCCTTTATATTAGAATATATTTTAGGCACCATGTCAGGTTTGAAGGGCTCTTGTGTTGCCAAAACAGTGGAAATCCCCAAAAACTGACCCTATTTGGGAAACTACACCCGTCAAGGAAACTGTCTAGGGGTATAGTGAGCATTTTGAACCTACAGGTTTATTGCAGAAGTTATTGGAATTAGGCCGTGAAAATGAAAATCTACATTCTTTCAAAGAAAATGTAGTTTTAGCTAAGTTTTTCTCATTTCCACAAGGACTAAAGGAGAAAAAGCACCACCACATTTGTAAAGAAATTTCTCTCGAGTAAAACAATACCCCACATGTGGTCATAAACTGCTTTCTGGGCACACGGCAGGGCTCAGAATGGAAGGAGCGCCATTTCGCTTTTGGAGTGCAGATTTTGCTGGATTGGTTTCTGCTTGCTATGTAGCATTTGCAAAGCCCTGTGGGACCAAAATAGTGGAAACCCCCCATTTTGGAAACTACACCCCTTAAGGTATTTAACTAGGAGTGTAGTGAGCATGTTAACCCCACAGGTGTTTTGCAGAAATTAGTGTGCACTCGATGTTGCAGAGTGAAAATTTGTTTTTTTTCCATAGATATGCCAATATGTGGTGAGCAGCTTGTGCCACCATAACAAGACAGCTCTCTAATTATTATGTTGTGTTTCCCAGTTTTAGAATCACCCTACATGGGGCACTAATCTTTTGCCTGGACATTCGACAGGGCTCAGGAGTGACAGAGTACCATGCGAAATTGAGGCCTAATTTGGCTATTTACAAAGTATTTGTCATAAATGCAGAGGCTCTGATGTTAAATAATAAAAGAAACCTCTGAGAAGTGACCCCATTTTGGAAACCTCACCCCTCAAAGCATTTATTGAGGGCTGTAGTGAGAATTTTCACCCCACAAGTCTTTTCCATAAATGATTGCGCTGCGGATGGTACAAAGTAAAAATTTTCATTTTTCCCCAGATATGCAATTTCAGTGGAAAATATGTCATGCCCAGCTTGGGCCACTGGAGACACGCACCCCAAAAATTGGTAAAAGGGTTCTCCCGGGTATGGTGATGCCATAGATGGGGAAGTAAACAGCTCTTTGGGCACGCTGTAGGGCTCAGAAGTGAGGTAGCGCCATTTGGATTTTGAAGCGTAGATTTAGCTTGGTAGTAGTATTTGTCACGTAGGGTTCGTGGACCCACTGGGCCGTACTGCCTTGGCGGTATGGCAGCTGGCCAACAGGGCTCAGTTCAGAGTCTATAGTTTATATAGGGTACCTGTGGCAGCTCGGACAGTAGCAAGGCAGTCTCGGCAGGAACTAGGCAGCAGGTAAACATCAGGCGTGGAGAAGCAAGACAGGCGTGGCATACAGCACGGCTAAAGATAAGCACGGCACTAGATCAGGATACAGGTTACAGGATACAGGAACAGGGAACACTGGGAGCAGGAAAGACTAGGGGACCATTTTCAAGACAGACTTGGAATACAAGAACAAAGCTAAGATGTGGGAGGATGGGGCTGGGACCTTCTTATAGCCCAGGGTGCTCTAGAGCAATTAGCTCAATCACCAACATGCGTGCAATCTGGCTTCTTAAGTCTGGACTGAGCTCGTGAGCGCACCCTGGTGGTCACTGTTGAGCAGGACGGTCGTATGTGCAGACATCTTTTGAGAGAAGGGTGTCGACTGGATGGAAGGAGTTCATGGTCAGCGACCACGGACGTTACAGTTTTGTTTAGAGTTTTACTGGTATTTCAGTTTATACTGTGGGAGTACATGTAAGCTTGGCAGAGTGCATCAGGGGCATAGTTAGGTGGTATAATAATGGGGTAAAAAAAACAATAAAATAATCCATAGATGTGTGTTACGCTGTGAAGAATCCTTTCTGCACAGGCCAGTGTCGCACTGATAAATGGTGTCCTTACTTATCCCCCTTTTGGTCCACACTCCGCACCTTTGCAGTTTGGGGAATTTTGCTGGGAAGTGTTGTCCTGGTATAATACGGACACCCTCGCTTCCAGCAGATATGTTTGGGTCCTCCCCTTCCTGGTTCCCTAATTTTAGAGCCTCGATAAGTTGCCTCTTAAAACAGAAGAAATGTACCCATCGGGCCTGCACAACTGCATATTTTTATTTCCTGACTTATTGGAGCCTTAACTCATTTTATTTTTTCATGGACATAGTGGTATGAGGGCTGTTTTTTTGCGTGACGAGCGGTAGTTTTTATTGGTACCATTTTGGGGTAGATGCAACTTTTTGATCACTTTTTATCCTATTTTTTGGGAGGCAAGGTAACCAAAAAACAGCAATTCTGGCATAGTATTTTTAGTTTTTTTTTATACAGAATTCACCATGCGTTATAAATTACATGTTAACTTTATTCTGCAGGCCAGTAAGATTCAGGCGGTACCTAATTTATAGCACTTTTTTATGTTTTTTAAGTTACAACTTTTTGCACCACAAAATTACTTTTGTAAAAAGAATGTATTTTTTCTGTAGCCATGTTGTGAGAACCATTTCTTTTTAATTTTTTTGTCGACTGAGCTGTATGAGGGCTTGTTTTTTGCGAGACGATCTATAGTTTTTATAGGTACCATTTTTGGATACATGCGACTTTTTGATCACTTAGATTTTTTAGATCTGTCAGTCATTCTGCAAGCCGATTAGTCGCTGCATCTAAGGTGTTAATGACAGGGATCGGAGCTAGCTCCGGGTCCTGCTGTTACAGGTGGATGTCAGCTGTAACATACAGCTGACATCCACAGCTGATGACGCTGGCTCATCTTCTGAGCTGGGGCCATCTTGCAGACGGCTACGGAAGCATTTTAGGACCCGCTTCCTGGCGAGGACTGGAAGTTTTCCATACTAGGCAGACCGGGAGGCAGACCAGGAGGCCACTATTGGGCCAACGGATGCCATTGCAGCCACCAACACCACGGCGATTTCACTGCTGGGGTGCCGATGAGCTGCAAACACCTTAAATGCAGCGAGCGCTTTTGACTGCACCCTTTAAGTGTTTAATGGCGGAGATTGAAGCTAACTTAGGTCCCCGCCATTACAGCAGTTTGTCAGCTGTAAGATATAGCTGACATCCGGGGATGATGGCACCAACTTAGCTTCTGAGCCGGTGCCATCCATTTGTCGTAAGTATACGACATTTTGCGGGAAGCACTGGCTTTTCATGACGTATACTTAGGAAAAATGTCGGGAAGGGGTTAACAAGCATACCGGTACATAACAACAAACAAATAAAGATGAAAGGGAGTCCTTGGAGCTACAAATCTGGCGCCAAACTGCCCTCCTATATAATATTTACCCCCAGCTTTCCCTTCTCAGGCTCAGGGGCACTGTTAGAAACCCCAGTTGGCTGTCATAAATGTAAAACCACTCCCAAGGATACCACCCAGCAGGAGTCCAAATTAAGCCAGACCACTGAGCAATTGTATAATTTGGGAGGGACCATACCCACAATGAATCCCCCACACCAATTTACCACCTACTCCAAAGACCCCCAATCCGCAAAACCACTGTCGTCCATGCACCTGCGAAAAATGGAGAAAAACAAAGAACAAAACAGATTCTTTTTTCCAACATACATAAAGACAAAAAACCGGGGCAACACAAAACCGCTGTCTGCTCGGTAATGGCGCTAAAATCTCCTGCTCTCACCTTTTATAACCCCTGGACTCGCCCATTAAAGCTCCCCCCCCCCACCCCAGCTCATACTCCTACTCCTAATCCTCCCTAGAATATGTTAACCCTTTCCCTCCCAACACCCCTGGTCATGCCGGCCTTCCCCTATGGCTTTCAGCCTGGGTCCAGCCATTACTTTATATGGTACATTTCAAAACTACAACTCGTCCAGGAAAAAAAGCCCTCATACAGCTCTGTGAATTAAAAAATAAAAAAGTTATGGCTCTTGGAAAGTAAAGAGGTAAAAACGAAAAAAATAATGTCAAAAAATGGCCTGATCATTAAAGGGTTAATCAGTCAATGCCAATTTAGTAATTTCCTAGGATTATAGCAGTAATAACTATATCATACTAAGAAACCAGAATGGCTCATTATCTGTCTTCTCTATTATAGTAGTTACTGGAAGGGAAACCCCAATATGGGGATTAGCAAGGCTTTATGTTCTTATTACAGCAAAAATAAGTCCCGTTCCCTTCCTAGAAGAATATATATATTTGTGTCGGAATAAGTATTTCAGTACTGTAGTAAAAATCTTTGAAAACATTAAGTGTCACACGCAGTAAAACTCAAAATCTTTTGTCTAGTATGAGTAAATGATATCATAAAAGTGGCCATGCATAAAGTTCTACTAAATAAAGAAAACAGACCTAGATTCCTGTTATATTAAAGGGTTTTGTTTTGTGTGCTTTTCCATTGTACTTTTTAGGGCTTATCTATTGCACCCCTTCTGTGTGCCCACTGTACTAATATTTGGAAATACATTAAAGGGATTTCCGGGAATTGAAAAACAACCTAAATTTTTTTTTTTTCGAGAAACAGCGCCACTCGTGTCCATGGACTGTGTCTGTTATTGCAGGTCATCCCTACGCTGCAATACCAAACACAGCACATGGACAAGAGTGTAGCTGTTTCTAGGTAAAAGGGAAATTTTAAATTAATGTTGGTCTCATCCACCACATACATGGAGAAAAGGGAGAAAAGGGAGACCGATGACAAAAGTAAAAAAACAAAGGGTCTCTTTTTAGTGATGGTTCATGACACCACACCGAACATCATATGACAAGAGTAGACGTTAGTCGTTCTTCTTTCCTCCTCTTTTGCAAGACATATGACTAACAGAACCTTTGAACCATTTATCACCTCTTTACAGTAAAATTCCAGCCCAGATAAAAAACACCTATGGGAAATGGGTCCAACCTGACGTGGGCCCGCTCCACCATGGGCTCTATAGTAGCTGCAATCCTGACTTCATGGTATATAGGCCCCTAACCCCATAAGAAGATCTGTCATCTCTCCTGATATGTCTGTTTTAGAACATACTTGCCTTTCCTATCATATCAGATTTCTGGAGCATATTTTCTTAGAACTCTACATTGTGCCGTTCCTCTTTTATTAGTCCTAGAAAAGCATAAATAAATTGACAACTTAGTGTTACGAGTTGGGGGGGGTGTCACTACACAGACTGACACTGTTCAAAAAGTGCTGACAGAGTGAGAATGCAGGGCCACCCTCCTTTGGTAACACCCAGTTTTCAATTTATTCATAAATCTCCAGCAGGAATAATAGAGGAACGGCACAACGCAAAGATGTAAGAAAAGAGTTTTCAGAAATGTTATTTCATAGGGAATATAAGATTTTTTAAAACAGACATGTCAGGAGAGGCGACAGGTCCTCCATTCTTGAACAACTCATCCTTGAGCATTTACTGTCCTAGTGTTGGAAGTAGAGCCGGAGAGACAGAACAAAATTTGTCTTCAGCTATTTAAGACATCCTGTAATAATTACTCCAGTCCATAAAGATACAAGTCAGACATGCCAAGTGATCCACAACCCAACTGGAATCAATAACCAGAGACGCAAAGAAAGCCACCGGCGGCCAAGGACCAGGAGATGTCTCAGACAATAATACATTTTATATGGAGCTCAATGAACGCCCTTTGGCTAAACCATCATCCTGCACTGGGGCTTAGTCCTGTTAACGACCCAATTGTGGGTTTAGGGTTGTATATTAGTGTGAGCATTAGCTATGTGACTGGGAACAGGCCAAAGGTTTGTAGGCTGCAATGCCCTTCATTGGTATTACTAAAGTTGTCCATAAACATGGGATTATAAATCACAAATATTAATAACCCTTTAACTTCAGTACCAGAAACTACCACTGAAATAAATAAGACACGTGGAAAGAATAATTAGCGGAGATAACATTGGCCACGACCATCTTTATTAAATAATGCAAACTCAAATACAAATAACCTAAAAATATTTGAACTTATATTCACATCTTAGTTCAGCCATAAGTTCGTACTAAACTTAGTTATCGACTACATGTCCACTCACCAAGGTTAGTGATTTACTGGTTAGGAGATGATAGCTTCCTATAGGTGGGTCATATAGATTTACCAGTCCAATTACTCACATGTAACTGGGCAGAAGTTAAAATCTTCCTCAGCAACCCAGTCACATGGGTCAAGGGTCTTGACCCAATCAGCTGTTGTTTGCAGCTGCACCATAACTTTGCCCACTTTCAGGCGGAAAAACAGCTACATTTAGGCGGGAAAATTCCCGCCAAAAATAATCAGACGCCTAAGAAAAGATTCACATAGGATGATTAGAATCCCATGCGCAGCCCTCCTTATGGTCCAGAGTGCCTACATTAGATATTTGTTTGTAGATCCCACTGATTTCTACAGGATCCGCCAACAATCCAATGTCTATTAGAATAAGGATCCTATACGTTTTTGACCTCTCAAGTTCATGGGAATAACCAAAGCCAAACGTAACTGGCATCTTCTGTGCCTGTTAATGAAGGAGCCCTCCTGAAAACCTTCATATGAGCCATCTTGACCAGTAACTAGTGCTGGGAAGTCTCATATACTCTAATTTGCATGGAGTGCCCCTAACCCTAACATTCCCTCCTCTGACCGATTTTCCATACTATCCTTCTTTTGGACGAGACATAACTTGAAGCTCTTGGGCCCCAATGCAAAATCTGTAATTGGATTCCATACTATGATATGCCATTTATAATACTGCTGTCTTCCTATGTGGCAGAGGGGCCTTTGGACCCCGATCAGGATCTAGAGCCCTGCTGCTACCTGTGAACCCCCTACCGTATCATTCCTGACTTTGGCAGGACAACTTATAGACATTGGTTTTAGTTATTTTACTTCTATGTCCTCTTCTGCTCCTGCTCCAGCTAGAAAGGCATAAAAGCCATCAATCTGCATAATGTTCCATCTTATGTGAGTCCTTCATTAGTGGAAGAAGAAAGAATAAGTCGAGTGTGCTTCCTCTGATAGCGTCAATAACACAGATCAGCGTGTAGTATGTATTTGCCTTTTATATACAATGCATTTGGGAGTTTTAAAACCCATTTACCAAGTAAAAAAAACAAAGTGCAAAGTGCACAAAGGCACCAGAACCTTAAAATGCATTGCATATAATAAATAACCACCCAAGCTATACGCTGGTCTGTGTTTTTGACTCACTTATTCCTACTTTTTACATCTACTTCTATATCCTATTCCGAAGTTGGTGCCCAAGCGATTATAGCATATAAACTGCAGCCTCGTCCATACAGCATGGTGCATAGTGTAAAAGAAAAACGCAAAAAACAATGGATGATATGTACTCCAAAATGGTGCCAATAAAGACTACAACTCATGAACTACAAGTCATCATACTATAGACATGCCGATGGAAAAATAAGAAAGTTATAGCTTTTGAAATGTGTCGATGAAAAAAAACAAAACACTCTAGCCTGAAGGCACAAAAGAGGCCCCATCCATAAGGGGTGAAGGCAAGGGGACCTAGCAATGCATATTTAAACACATTTCTTCACATGAACTAGTTACGAACCTCCTAGGAGCTGACAGCCATACTGGTTATCATCCCAGAAAAAAAATGGAGGAATATGATTTTTAAAGACTTAATAGAAGACAACAACTTAAAATCTTCTGCTTCTGGGATACTGGACAGTGTTTTCTCTTCCAGTAACAAGCTCATCTTCTGAACATCTCTTGGCTGGTGTCCAGAATGGTCGAATAATGTCTCTAGAAGAATGGTGAAAAGTTCAGATGCTGCTGTTATAGCTGGTTCCAGCAGGCTCTTGTTCACTTTAGTAACTTTCTATCATATCCCCATAGAATATGACGGCTAAACATTCCGCCGGGAAGTTCCATCAGATACAGAACATCCTGGGGGTCCCTTTACTTTCCAGAGAGAAAATAAAAAAAGAATGAGAAACATATGGAGTAAAATGCTGCTGAGATTCCTCTGGGCAAGTTCTCCAAGTCTCCTATCATTGAGACATAATTACAGTACAGGCAATTGGTAAATGAAGCCTGGAGCATAAAGCTATTCATAAAGACAATCCGGAGATGGATTCATTGCTCGCACTTCTGTCATTCATTTTGTTTGCATATGATCAGTGTGGTCGGCCAAATTTGACATATTAAAAGTCAAATTCAAGAACAATTGATATCAGATTTTTTTTTGTTATTGATTGAAGTACCAGCCGTGGATATGACATCAATGCTCGATTGGTGTGGGTCCAAGCTGATCGCAAGAATGAAGGAAAGCGCCTTGGCACCTGGTCTCCTGTCTGCTTCATATTCCGTCTACTATAGGTTGCACTTGTATCTTGAAGAAACAGGCCAAGATTTGACAATGTTCGGAGAAGACGTGTTGCATGAAGAAGAAAGGCGTCTGTCTGAAAACGAAGATGGCGTGTACAAAGTTTATTATTATCGTTGATGATTGACCGAGATAAGGCAGGTGCCTGGCTTGTTCACAATCAAATTGTGGTGCCAGGATGTATGGCTCAGACACCTTCTATTTTGCTCAGTTATAGGGTGATGATGAAGGCACGCTTCAGCGATCGTCATCACACCTAGGGGCAGCACTCTTGCTATAAAAAAAAATATTAGCCCCCCCAAACAACATTCAGTATTGGGAGAGGGTGTCGGAGAGACCTGGACTGTGTGCTGTGGATGAGGAGTGTATTAGGGGTAGTTCACACGGAGGAATTTGTTGGCAGAAATAATTTCAACTGCCAGCGTTCTTTTTAGCACGTTTTTTTCCCGTACCCGTTGAAACAATGGCCATGTGAACGCCCCCATTGAAATACAAGCGTCCGTGTGACAGCCGTTGTTTGAAGTTGTTAAGAGCTGCTGCAGAGGTGAAAAGAGCCGGAAGGAATGACTTAATAGAACTGAAACTGAGTAGCCTTAAGGATGCTGGTGTGGGCAGTATCCATCGTTGGTCATACGGTGGCATTAGGTCCTGAAGAGCGAGCAGGGTTGGTGTGTGAGGTCCCACTGTATACAGATAGTTGAGCCAGGCTGTTAAGTGATGTAGCAGAGACGTGGGCAAACACAGTCAGTCAACAGGGTGTACTGGTCAGTGGCCAGCTTTGTCTAGAATTAAGGAGAGACAGTTCACTTGGAGGCTCGGTCCAAGCATGTAGCCCTTTCATCGAGGAGGAGTGCCCTTAACCCTATGTCTGCCAGTCACACAGAACAAGTCAGCCACCTAGCCAGCAACATTTGAATTTTTTTTTCCAGGGACACTTTGGTTATAGAGACGGATTGGGGCACATCATATGTGGTGGTATTATGGGGCGTGGCTTATCGAGTGGGTGTGTCTTATGGGGTGTGACTTATCGAGTTGGTGTGACTAATGGAGGGGTGCATTTCTTCCCAGAATTTTGCATACAAATAAACAAACAAAAATTTCTGTACTAGTTTGGCTGACAACTACTATAGTGGCCAGTGTGTCTCTCTGGTTATCTTATTGTTTACAGGCAGGTGATGTCTCACTTTATCACTAGGGTCTGTGAAAACTTTGTGACAACCTGTATGGGAGCTGAGGTGCATCCAACCAAGTAGGGAGGGGGCATACTGACAATAAGGGGGTCAGTAGTTCAGAGATGGGGTTTTACCTTGGGTAGCTGCCTAGGGGTCAATAAGTTTATATTTCCTTCCATTTGAAAATGGTTAAAGCATTCGGATGCAACCACTTAGTGAACTCCCCCTTTCACTGCATGGTATTGATTTGGTATTGGCCACATATGGGCCAATAGTGAAAGGCTCTGAGCTTTGGCCCTGCCCATTAGCAGGGGTTTATATTACAAGTATTATGTTGAGTACTTCCTCTTGCTACTGGATCCTGGTGGCGAGTTGTGAGTATCACCGCCCTGTCCAGAAAAAGAGTGCCATGGCTGCCGCTGATGGTGATTTGATTGGAGCCTTTAGGGTTCGTATGCTAACTGAAGGGGAAGGTTGGCTCAGCCACTTCCAAGCGGAGCTGGCTTCCCCACCCGCCGCTATAGCGATTCCGCCCACACATATTACTACCGCTCCGGGCGGCTGGCGGACTGATAGGCAGACCCACCCTCCTGAGCGGCTTAGTCCCAGCACCCCATCCCCTACTCTTACGCACCGGTGAGCCCGTGCGGGCCGCCAGCCTTCTGCCCCCCCCAGGCAAGCCATGATGCAGTGTGCTCAGTTAGCTCCGCCCCTGTTCGCTCGCCACTTTTTCCCGCTGCCACCAATATGAGAGGTCAGGCCAGCTCCTCTTCTGCCTCTGAGGTTACCCCTACTCCCCCAGAAACACTGCATCTTCCTCCGACGGTGCTTCATGCAGCACAGGATGAGCCCAGCGCTATACCAGTCGCTCATAACAATATAGTTATAGAGCCTGGCATCACTCCCCTGTCTTCTCCTCCCCTGCTCAGCCAGACTCATACTCATATAGGGGTAACGCCTTTAATATCACCTCCATTGCCACAATTAACGCCTGTAGTTTCTCATCCATTACCACAAGCTTATGAGAGGTCACGAGGTAGGAGATGTAGATCCCCCTCATCATCCCCTTCCCAGGGTTCCAATAGGTGTAGTCGCCGTGGTTCCGCTGTGCATTCTAGGCGCCATTCCCGACACCATTCCAGGGTGTCCGGGAGAAGGCGACGCTCCAGATTTTACAGGTGGCGTTCTCCCTCAACATCTGGGGTGTCTTCCAGCGCATCTCAGGAGTCTGGTAGAGCGGTGCTCAGTAGACGTAAAAGGCAGTAGGCGTAGTTCCGAATAAGGAAGTCGGTTAGTTCCGCCTTATTCACCATCTTTCATTTCCAAAATTCAACGATGGGATTTTGTCTGAGGATTCCTCGCTTTCCTTTGATCGCGCAGTAGCGTTGGTCTGGGAGGCAGGCCGAGGTGCCCTTATGGCAAAGTCTGACATTGTGTCTGCCTTTTGTCTATTACCAGTGCACCCAGATTGCTATCATCTGCTTGGATGTTTCTTTGAAAATAACTATTATTTTCATACTTCCTTACCCATGGGCTGCTCCATATCATGCCACTATTTTGAGTTGTTTAGCTCTTTCCCTGAATGGGTGGTGCGATATGAGACCGGCACACGGTCGGCAATCCATTATTTAGCTGACTTTTTATTTGTTGCCCCGGCCTAAAAGTGATACCTGCCAATATATGCTCAGTACCTTTCAGTTCTTCATGTCTCGTTTCAGTGTTCCTCTTTCCGCCAAAAAACAGAAGTTTCTGTCACAAGGCTGTCCTTCCTGGACACTGAAATTGACACTATGGCAATGGTTTTTAGATTACCTGATGAAAAGCTTAAAACACGTTTTGACATGATAGAAGGTTTTTGTGGAGTATCCAATGTAACGTTAAAATAGATGCAGTCCCTGCTTGGCCTTTTGGTCTTTGCTTGTCGTGTTATGCCAATGGGCAGGTTTTATTCCCGCCGTTTATCATTGGCTACTCGGGGAGAGTAGGCCATCGTATTCGCCTCACCAAGCCCTTAAAAGCTGACTTTGGTGGAGTTTCCTTGGCAATTATAATGGTCATACATGTTTCAGGGCAGGAGAATGCCACAATGCGGAGTTATATTTATACACTGACGCATCTGGCTCCTGCGGTTTCTGAGCTGTTTTTGGCTCCGCATGGTGCGCTTCCTTCTGGCCTGCGATATGGCATATGGTCGGTCTTTGCAGAAATCTTACATTGTTGGAGCTTTTCCCAATAATATTGTGAGTGGATATTTGGGGTACATCAATTCAAAATAGTCATATTTGTTTTTGGTCTGACAATGCCAGTGTGGTTGCTTGCATTAACAGTCTGCCTTGTACTTCAACACCTGTTATATCGTTGCTAAGGCATTTAACGTTGCGCTGTTAGCAATATAATATTTTTTTCAGATCCAGACATGTTCCAGGTGTTAAAAATTTCATCGCTGACTCTCTATCACGTTTTCAATGGCAGGAATTCAGGTTTTTACTTCCAAATGCGGAGATGGTCGGCATCCCCTGCCCGAGTCATTTATGGGAGTTAGTGGACCTCAACTGATCTCTCTCGTGGGTTCATCTGTAGCGCCGGCTATGTGGAGAAGGCATGGTAAGGCGTGGTTAGAATGGTTACAGGTTGTGAAAGGTCGCGATATTTCATCTTCGGATATGTTACGGCTGGAAGTGACTGTTGAGTATTTACTGTCTTTATGATCTCTGAACGTATCAGGTATAGCAGCGCAGAAAAGATTATCTGGTCATTCGTTTTATTTCAAATTACTGGGTTGGACAGATGTTACCAAATGTTTTATAGTCACTCAGTCCCTAAAAGGCTGGAAAAGGGGTCATATTTGCTAGGAATCCCGACGCCTGGTTTCCTATCATTTGCTGTGCCAATTAGTAATGGCATGTCAGAAAATCTGGTCATCCCTTTTTGAGATTACTTTGTTGTCCCTCAGTTTTAGTCTTGCCTTTTTCGGTGCCTTTCGAATTAGTGAATTATTCCCTCCTTCAAAAACTAGACCAGGGGGCTTACATCACACAGATGTAACTTTCAAGAAAGAGACTGCTCGAATACGAGTGCGTAGATCCAAAACTGACATATTTGGCCATGGAGTTTGGATCCCCTTGCGTGCTGTTGAAAGCATAGTCTGCCCAATTCGTTTAATTCATGAGTACTCTGTTATTTGACCCAATCACACTCAATTCCTAGTACATGTGGATAGTACCCCACTCACGATATATCAATTTAGAACGGTTTTCACACGATGCCTGATACTTGCAGGTGTCTCTCCAAACGAATTTGGAACACATTCGTCTAGATTTGGTGCGGCCACTGAGGCCGCTAAGGCGGGATTATCTGACGCTGAGGTACAGCGCATAGGTCGGTGGCGTTCCCCTTGCTTCGCTAAGTATATTTGTCTGGATTTGTTGTTATTGCGCTGACATTTATATGATTTTCTTTTAGATCAAGTTAAGCCCTCTGTATGGTTTCTAGGGCATTCATACATATTTTGGTCTTTATTTACTTTATTTTATAAGGAAGCTACCCACACAGTTCACGGTTGGTTCACCCTGCTTGAAGTCTTAGTTGCGGCCATAATAGCTCTCACTCAGCTTTCCCAGAAACAGATTTAACTGGGCAAAAGCTGAAAAGAACTTGAAAGAAGGCAACATCTCAAGGTCTTATAATTGAAGACATATCTTCTATAAATATAATCTGTCTTTACCTGCAACTCGGCTGCTACAATTGCCCGATACTGTAAGCCGAAGATACAGGTTTGAGAAACTGCAGCCAAGGATTAGAAGAGTAATAAATAGGAAGAAATGCAAATGACTAGTTATGACACACATGCTAAGAACGACAGGTCCCATCTGTGAGGAGACACATAATTCACGGTATTTCTCACAATTACCCCACACCAAGAAGAACACCACTCGGAGGTGGTAAAAAAGTTAATATCATTATATTTTTACCAGTCAGTTTATCGCGAGGACTTCCTCACCCCCATATCTTCCGCTGCTGTCTCCTTTCAGGTGGCAAAGCATACACCGGGGAAAGCAGCGGTCTAATATACTTAGGTTTTTACCCCGCCCATGAGGGGACACAGAAAGACTTTCACTCAAGTCTGCCATAGCAACTGTTCAGAGGCGGACACAGACTGCAGAGGGCCCCTGTGCAAAGAATGTGCCTGGGTCCCCCATAACCTAACCACGCCTGTGCGCATATAAAACTATACCAATCTATATTGCATATTTTATTACTAGTTTAGAACACATGTAACAAACATAAATAATGCAAATCATTTCTATATTTAACGACTGAGTAAAAAGCTACATTCACACGAGTGTGATAGATTTACGTGGGTAAAAAACGTATGTAAATCTGTCCATGTGCGTTGCATTTTGCATCAATGTGCGAGTGGCATGTGTGTTTCACGCAATCGCAAGCACTTTTTTTTTTTCTTCAATGTAATTGATGTGTAAAACACGGACAGAACACTGATGTCATACTGATGTCACTGTTTTCACGCACCCATTGACTTCAAAGGAAGGCTAGGTACGTGAAAATGCACCAATATGGGACATGCAGTGAGTTTCACGCAACGGACGCTCACTGCGTGAAAACTCACCCATGTGTGAATAGCCCGATTGAGGTCAATAGGACCATGTGCTGTTTCCGTAACTCCCATAGAAGTGAATGGCAGTTACAGAAGCAGCGTAGCTGCTGTGCTGCGCTGATTCTGTAGTTGCCATTCACTTCTATGGGAGTTACGGAAACAGCGTAGCTCAGCAAGCATTGCTGTTTTCTTAACTCCCGACCATCTTATCAGGAAGTGGCCGGGAAAGAGCAGGAGCCAAGAAAGGCAGAATGGGGTTTAGGGGGCCCGTTCTAGAAACAGGTGCAGAGGTGGGACCCGTGTCTATCGGACATTTATGGCACATCCTGTGGATATGCCATAAATATTAAAGTGTGGCAAACCCCTGTTAGGGTATGTTCACACGTAGTGACCAAAAACGTCTGAAAATACGGAGCTGTTTTCAGGCGAAAACAGCTCCTGATTGTCAGACGTTTTTTTAACAACTCGCGTTTTTCGCTACGTTTTCTTACGGCCGTTTTTGGAGCTGTTTTTCAATGGAGTCAATGAAGAGCGCCTCCAAAAACGTCCCAAGAAGTTTTCTGCACTTCTTTTGATGAGCCGTCATTTTACGCGCCGTATTTTGACAGCGACGCGTAAAATAAAGGCTCGTAGGAACAGAACATCGTAATTCCCATTGAAAGCAATGGGCAGATGTTTGTAGGCGTATTAGGGGCGTTATTTCAGGCGTAATTCGAGGCGTAAAACACCCGAATTACATCTGAAACCACTGCGTGTGAACATACCTTAACTGTCCACTGAGCTCCACTCCACTCCAAACATTTTCTACAGACAGGGCAGCAACCACTACCACCTAGTTCTTTTTATTTTCAGTCAGTCCCCTCCACGACACTCAGCACACACAACACACAGTAAAATCTCCGGCAGGTTCAGGGAGGGGGCAGAGCAAGAAGAACCCTAACACTGATTGGCAGAGAGGCTCAGCCAACCAGTATTAGGATTAATTTCAGCAGCGCCGCTATCCCGGATCAGTAACTGGTCTGAAGATTGCGATGCTGCTTGCTAGATGCGGCACGCTCTATCTGGTCGTCTTGGTCACCTAGTCACTGTCAGATGTTGCACTGCATCTGACAGTGACTCTGGTTACCAGGTGACAAAGACCTCCAGACAGAGCAAGCCTCGTCAGGCCCCTCCCCTCTTAAGACATTTTTAAGTAATAGATCGGCTCAGCCCCGCGGCAGACGGAGGGGGCCCCCTCCCACCCTATGCACTTTCGGCAACTCACAGATCGGGCCCCCTTCCTTAACATATGTTATTGGTAGCATCAATAACATATGTGAAGAAAGGGAGCCCGATCTGTGAATTGCCGAAAGTGCACAGGGAGGGAAGGGGCCCACCTAAGCCTGCCATATGGCTGTGCCGATCTATGCGCACAGCGTTTAGGACAGCTGAGCAGGCCCCCGTCTCTTCTAGGCCCCTGTGCAGCCGAACTGGCGATATGTCCGCCCCTGAACTGTTCCCCAACAAGGAGCAAATGCAGGATTTTTAAAGAGGGGTTTACAAATGCACACTTTTCAAACCAAGTTATTTTCACCACGCTCTTGCTACCCTCTAGTTTATACACTACAAGTACTGGTCTGCACGTATCCACCAGCCGAGCCCTTTATATTACAAGCTCTAATAAAAAGGGGGCAAGGCGATATGTTCTGACAAGTACTGGTAGTGTAGAAATCAGCGTTGATAGTGCCACACTCAGTGCCCCTTGTAAATGGTGCCCCACACTGACCCCCAGATAGCCAATGTAGGTAGGGACACACACTGCTCTCTGTAGTTATTGTCACACTCTACTTCCTGTAGATAATGCCACAGTGCCTACAGTAGGTAGTGCCACACAGGATCGCCCTTAGGATAGATGGCTCCTCGTGCGAAATTATCTTTCGGCGCCCCACCCCATCCCCTTTAGTGCCCCACACACAGTATAATGCCCCTTTGGGGCCCTCATACAGTATTATAATTTTTAACAATATAAGATATTGTAACCCCTTCAAGGACACAGTATTTTGTCCTCTAATTGTGCCTGCCGAGTATTAAGCCCCCTAAGTGCCACACACAGTATATTGCCCCCTGTAGTGCCCCTACACAGTATAATCTCCGCTTAGTGGCCTCCACACAGTATAATGCCCTCCTCCCCTGGCTGCCACACACAGCCCCCCCTTGTACATAGTGCCATACAGCCTCCATGTATACAGTGCCATAATCCCCCACCTCCTCCTTGTAGACAGTGCTATTGAGCCCCCCACCTCCCCTTGTAGACAGTGTCACACAGCCTCCTTGTAGGTAATGCAACACAGCCCCCTTGTAGGTAGTGCCACACAGCCCCCGTGTAGGTAGTGCCACACAGCCCCATTGTAGACAGTGCCACACATCCCCTTGTAGATAGTGCCACACAGCCCTCTTGTAGGTAGTGCCATATAGCCCCCTATAGGAAGTGCCACACTGCCCCGTGTAGGAAGTGCCACACAGCCCCCTGTAGGTAGCGCCACACAGCCACCTTGTAGGTAGTGCTGTGAGGAGGAGAGAAAGCACGGCCGTGGTTCAGAGGGGTGTCACGGCACTCTGATTGGGAACCACTGGCCTAGTAGATAGCAGAGGAGGGAGGTACCTCGCTGCTCTGCTATAGTAGTGGCAGGCGTTCTCATGACTGGTGTCGCCGATAGCAGACACGCCACTGAGAGAAGAAGCGCCCAGGCGGAAAGTCAGCTGCTGAGTCGCTGGCCCGGGCGCTTCTGAAACACAATCAGGGAAATTGAGCCAGCGCAGCGCCCCCGTCAACCTGCTGGAGTGCAATGGCACAGGTCGAACACCCCTGGTGCCACACACTGCTTCCTGTAGGTAATGACACAGTACCCACTGTAGATAGTGCAATACAGCCCCCTGTAGATGTGTCACACACACACGTCCCCTGTAGATAGTGCCACAAACAGTCCCCTGCAAATACTGCCGCACAGCCCCTTGTAGATAGCGTGCATCCGATCAAGAAGAATGACGTCAACAGTAAACAAACTGGCACGGTGCTTTCCTAGCGCTGTTAATATTTAGTTCTAGTGATTGGTGGCAATCAAAATGCTCAGGCCGCTGCCGACCGGTAAATTGATGGCATATCCTAGCCGTATGCTATTAATGTCTGTCCTGAGACAACCCTTTTAAAGTGGAGCTCCACATTTGATTAAACAGTCAGCAAAGGTAAACGTTAGCGTCTTTATAGTAGTTCTTCATTTATTCTTTTTGTTTTTACATATTTCTGAATTTGTTTTAAAATCTCTTTTTGCTACCAGTAAACCATCAAGATGGTTAGCTGCTGTTGACTGATCTGTTTTTGCTGTTGTGTGTTTCTGTTTAGTTTATTTTGTGTGCTGTGAACGGGCTGTGAAAAAAATATATATATTTAGCAATAAAATTATCCTTTTTTCCCACTAGGCCTCAGTGACATTGCACCCATAGGTACGTAAAATAAAGCCAGTTGCAGATAGTTTCGTTACAAGGTTCTAAGTAGCAACAATTTTATTTCTTCTACACCGAGGACCTAGGGGGTAAAAAGTGCCAAGCCATATGGGCTCATTTTAAGTCACTATTGCGGGGTTGTCACTCTGCTTCCCCCAATAGGTAAACAATGCTGCTATAAGAGTTGAAGACCCAACCAGGGTAGAGACTGGTGCTAAATGGATCATACTAGAGCTGTCAAAATGGCATTTAAGGGTGGTTAAAAAATTCACACTATTGTCATCTATATATAAATATTGTACTCATCGTCAAAATTTTTTGAAAAAGTCGTATGCTATTAAAAAAATTAAGAAATTAAGGTCATGTAGTTGTGCTGCGATTCACATTGTAATGTGATGAGACAGAACACATACCGCTGGCACTAATTTTACTTTCATAACCCGAAAAAAGGATAAATGTTGCAAATATTCATCTGTTCAGTATTATGCAGAATTCAAGGAATTTTATTCCTTGGGATGCAACAGCTCATGCCTAAAAATGGTCCATATCTTTAAAGAATGGCATACATAAATATCTCCCAGCATGCACAGTGTGCAGCGATATCACCAAGGTCTCTACATTGTCCTTTAATTTGCAGGGGTTTTTTTGTGATTTTTGAGTCCTAGTGGCTGATAGGCTGAGAGATAAAATTAAAGGGATATGTTATTATTTTTACATTTCTCCTGTAATATTATATAATTATGTGTTTATAATAGGATTTATTTTGAGGATATATACATGCATACTAATGGGGCCCAGGGGTTGCCATTGCACAATGGTCCTGTGGCCCAAGGCCCCTCTGGAACATTAATGGAAAGCAGGGCTATAAGTAGCAAATTAAGTTTATAGGGTGTGGTGGGGGGGGACTATTATTAGATGGCACCTATAGGGCCCAGGGGGTAGTAAGGGCCCGCTCATTTGCAGTGACAGTGTTCCTTGTAGTGGTTTTCTATTATCTAGTGCTGTTATGTGCGTTCTTGAGTATGCAGAATATGTCCTATATGGCAATAACATCAGCTGTCAACTAGGTTGTAGGGGCATTTTGAATTACAGCCCCCATGCTGTTTAAGCTTGGGAGCTGGTGACTATTGGGTATGTCCCCTTAAGGGATTTACCCAGCAGCCTGGGTTCCCAGGTAGGGTAGGGTTTAGTGGTGATAAGGGTGGATAGAAGAAGATAGATAGAGAAGGAGCTGGCTGGCTCACTTTGCTGCTCGATCTCCCCCCGGGTCTACCGTCTGAGGTGGCTGTGCGGGCAGTGACTAGACAGGAGCGGCCTGCGCGGCGCTGCCGTCCCCCCTCCCGTCTGAGTCCTTCTCCTGCTCTGCCTCGTCAGAGAGGCAGAGCGCCGTCTAGAAACCCTCGGGCGCTGTCTAATTCAGCTCCGGCGGCTGGAGGTGCGGTGACACGTGACCGCTCTGCATTAGCTGCAGATCGGCGTGCGGGCCCCCAGGGGATTGCTCGGTCGACTACCCCTGCTGCTAGTCAGCAAATAGAGGATAGTGGTGTGGCTCTGGAGGCTCCCAGGGAGCAGCCGGTCATAAAGCCACCTGATAGATTAGCAAGGTGGTTTGGTAGGGGTAAGAATACTCCACTACCACCCTTCCCCCCCTCCTCTGACTGTGAGCGCTGCACCACTGACAACTAGATTGAACACCAATAGGCAGCATGCTCAGCAGGGAGGGAGTGCTATTGATATTGCTCCCTAGGATCAGCTAGGCTCTCAGGCCATTAACAGCTCCGATGAGCTTTTTGATTGCGTGCCTGGCACGCCTACGTATGGTGCTCAGGTCCCCATTGCTGGCCAGCGTCACGGGACCCGTAGTACATGACAGAGAGATGAGCCCCATGGTGGGCGTAGCCGTTCCCCGTCTGAGGTTGGGTCAAGTCGCATTTTTGCCAATAGGCATAGGAGGCGCAGTCGCTCACCTGGGCGTTCTCGTAGCGGGGAACGCCGGAGCGGTTATAGATGCCGTTCAAGGAGCAGACACAGTAGGAGACGTTCCCGCAGTTCCCACAAGGGCTGGTCTGGTCACCATTCCTCGTCATCGTCTGTGAGCAGTAGGGACAGACGTTTCACGAGGTTTCTCATAGGAGTTGGAGACATGGGCGGAGTAGGCGGTCACACGACCGACGGCAGGAGAGACAACCATCCACGGCTGCAGCTGCGGTTACCGTAGTTCCTCCGCTGCCTGCCGTGCCGACTCCTGATGCACTGCCCTCTACGTATCTGACTGGTGAGTTATCCTGTGTTCCTGCTTGAGGTAAGGCTGCCACTAGTGGGGGGGGGGTGAAATGTTGGATGTTTTAAAATGCATGTTAGTGAAATTGAAGGGTCCTAGCCCCTCGGTGCATCCTCCAGGGACGCTCATTGCACAGCCTGAGCCGGCCCCTGGCGAATCCGGGTTTATTATTTCGCGATTCTTATTTTTGTGGTGTGGCCCCCTTAGGGACGCATTTATCCTCGGAAACGAGAGAAAAGTTTGAATTTATGGATTTATGGTTATTATTATCCCCTGAACAGTTAACGGTGGATAAGGAAAGGAGGTTTGAAAAAACTGATGATAAAAGCCTAAAGTGGCAAAAGCCTTTGGGAACTGGGTTAAAGCTTTTGCTATTATGGCTAGTGTGGTTAGTAAAAAGCACCTGGAGAAAGCTTTTGAGCTGTTTACGTATTTGGATACGATTTATTCAGTTTATAAATTACATGGTGGCACGGCATGGTGGAGGTATGATGAAGAATTCAGACGACGTCTGGCGCTGCGTCCAGAGGTTGGCTGGTCTTCTAAAGCCACGGATGTTTGGATTCAACTTACGTTGTCCCAAAAGCCGTCTAATCCCTTTCAGTCATCTGCCGCTGCATGATCAGGGGACTGTAGAGTGCGTACACTCGTACCGGTGGCATGTGGCTTCACCTACTCACCTTCCCCATTAACGGCCATACCTTTTCCAAACCCCCCCCCCCCCCCCCCCGTCCCTCTAATAAGACTCAGACACTTGGGTTGGATAAATTTGGCCACAGCAGCCATTTTATTTACAAACAAACATCAAGAACAACAATTTACAAATAATAATAATAATCATAACAATGGAAGGGGAGTCCTTGGAGTTACAAAAGTCTGTCACGAAACAGCCCACCTGCATAGTATTTTACTCCCAGCCGTCACCCTACTGGCTCAGGGGCACCGTTATACCTGCAGTTGGCTGACCTCAACCGCAACCACTCCCCGGGACACCACCCAGCAGGAGCCTACATTGACCACTCCCCGGGACACCACCCAGCAGGAGCCCAAATTGACCAGACTACCAACCATAATAAATTGGGGAGGGACCATACCCCCTATGAATCCCCCTCCCCCAAAGTAATTTACCACCAACTCCAAGGACCCCCAATCCGCCATACAACTGCTGCGACATTGCAAAACTGTTCCACAGCATCCTTCGGTACCTGCGGAAAAACAAAAACAACGAGCAACAAAGCGAAATACCAAAATAGTCACACAGATGAACACAACATTTTGGGAGGGAGGGTGGGACAAGCTTCCCTGTGCTGTTAATAAAGATGGCGACGCCTTCCTCTCTCCTACCCTTAAAGAGGCTCTGTCACCAGATTTTGCAACCCCTATCTGCTATTGCAGCAGATAGGCGCTGCAATGTAGATTACTGTAACGTTTTTATTTTTAAAAAACGAGCATTTTTGGCCAAGTTATGACCATTTTCGTATTTATGCAAATGAGTCTTGCAAAAGTACAACTGGGCGTGTTGAAAAGTAAAAGTACAACTGGGCGTATATTATGTGCGTACATCGGGGCGTGTTTACTACTTTTACTAGCTGGGCGTTCTGATGAGAAGTATCATCCACTTCTCTTCAGAACGCCCAGCTTCTAGCGTTGCAGACACAGCCGTGTTCTCAAGAGATCACGCTGTGACGTCACTCACAGGTCCTGCATCGTGTCAGACGAGCGAGGACACATCGGCACCAGAGGCTACAGATGATTCTGCAGCAGCATCGGCGTTTGCAGGTAAATCGATGTAGCTACTTACCTGCAAACGCTGATGCTGCTGCAGAATCAACTGTAGCCTCTGGTGCCGACACGATGCAGGACCTGTGAGTGACGTCACAGATCTGCACTGCCAGAAGCTGGGCGTTCTGAAGAGAAGTGGATGATACTTCTCATCAGAACGCCCAGCTAGTAAAAGTAGTAAACACGCCCCGATGTACACACATAATACACGCCCAGTTGTACTTTTACTTTTCACGCCCAGTTGTACTTTTGCAAGCCTCATTTGCATAAATATGAAAATGGTCATAACTTGGCCAAAAATGCTCGTTTTTTAAAAATAAAAACTTTACTGTAATCTACATTGCAGCGCCTATCTGCTGCAATAGCAGATAGGGGTTGCAAAATCTGGTGACAGAGCCTCTTTAAGTAACCTGACCTCGCCCCACTCACATACGCCCCCTCCTAACCACCCCCACCTAACTCCTTAACTCCTTCCCTTCCTAACATCCCTGATCATGGTGGCCTCCCCCCTATGGCATTCTGCCGGGTCCAGCCTGTACTGGACATTCAGTGCAGTCTGCAGTGGCAGGGAGATGTCCCGGAGCGTGCTGGCTCTTTAACGAGGGTCATTGCAGGTTCCTCGCCTCTTGTAAATTTAAGCACGAATGTTCGTTCTGCGGCGTTCCCACACAGCCTTGCACTGTTTTAAAAAAGGCAAGATGCCTGCCAGGCTCGTGGCTTCGGGTAAACCAGAGGACACCAGCGATTGTCCAAAAGATGCGCCCGTGGCTGGACAGGTATCACAGGACAGAGGAGGCTGAAATGTTAATTGAGGGTTTTACGGAAGGTTTTTATATTCCACGCGTTAGCCAAGCTGCCGTTATTTTTTCGGCTAATTTGAAATCTGTTAGTCTGGGCCGCGTAGCTGGACCCTTCACCACTCCACCTTTGGGAATCTTCAGATATCTCCTTTGGGAGTGGTTCCCAAAAAAGTACCCGGCTAATATAGACTCATCCATCATTTGTCTTTCCCGGTAGGTGATTCAGTCAATGATGGCATACCTAAGCAGGAGTCGGTTGTGTCTTACATGTCTTTTGATCGGGCTGTTCAGGTGATATCGAAAGCGGGCCCGGGCGTCCTATTGGCGAAGTCCGATATAGAATCCGCCTTCCGCCTCCTCCCCGTCCATCCTGACTGTTTTCATCTGCTTGGTTGTCAATTGGATGGGCTTTATTATGTCGATCTTTGTTTGCCTATGGGTTGCTCCATATCTTGCCGTTACTTTGAGATGTTTAGCACCTTTCTCGAATGGGTGGTGAGATCGGAGTCAGGGAATTCTGCTCTATTACATTACCTTGACGATTTTTTCTTCGACTGTCCAGTTGGTTCACCTGTTTGTCACTATACGTTAGAATGTCTTCGTTATTTCATGTCCCTCTTCGGGGTTCCTTTGGCGGAAAGGAAAACGGAGGGCCCCACCACTTGTCTGTCTTTCCTCTGTATCATGATTGATACGGAGAGAATGCTGTATGTAACAAGATTGCTGATTCTTTGTCTCGTTTCCAGTGGCATCCTTTTAGGGACCTGCACCCTCTGGTGGACCTGGAGGTTTGCCTATGCCCCTCCTTTCCTTTGGGATCTGCCGGTGAACATCTAATTCCCTTGGTCCAGTCCTCGGTTGCTCCTGCTACGTGGAGCAGTCACGGTAAAGCGTGGCGTGAATGGCTATCTTATGCGGAGGGGGACATACCTCATTCCCCTCAGAATTGCCATGGCATTACAGTTGCTTAACTATCTTGGTTACGAGATAAAGGCGTGTCCGCGAGTGTCATGCAAAAGTTTGTCAGGGGTAGCTTTTTCATTCAAGTTGTTGGGTTTGACGGACACCACTAAGATTACGATTTTCTCTTTGATCTTGCGGGGATGGAAAAAGCATCAGTAGATATGCGCAGGCCAGTTTCTTTTTCTTTATTGCAGCGGCTGGTAGGTAGCACAGCAGTAACTTGCACGTCCCCGTACGAGAGTTTATTGTTTCAATGTGCTTTCATGTTAGCGTTCTTTGGCGCTTTGCGTATTGGAGAGTTGGTTTCCCCTTCGCGGTTGCGGGTATCGGGCCTTCTTAGTGAGGATGGTGTGTTAATGCAGGATTCCGTTAGGGTTAGGAGTTCCAAAACAGATATTTATGGGCAGGGTACTTGGTTGTCCATTTTTAAGCTCCCTTCATCCTTATGCCCAGTAGACGTTATCTCGAAGTATGTTGCAGTCCGTCCCCAAGGACCCAGTTTTCTGATCCATAGCGATGGTACCCCTCTGACAAAATTCCAATTTAATAATGTTTTCAAGAAGGTTTTGGGCTTTGCTGGGAATAATCCCTCTGAATTTGGTACCCACTATTTCCGTATTGGCGCGGCGACGGTGGCAGAGGCTGCGGGAATGTCAGATTCAGAGGTTAAAAGGCTTGGTCGTTGGAAGTCGGACGCATTCCGGCGATATATTTGTCCTCATTTGTTAGCCTGATAATTGTTTTTCTTTTCTTTTTTTTATAGGTTTCAAGAGGCCAATTGTGTGGCTGCTGGGCCACTCGTACATTTACTGGGCTGCACAACAGGCTTCGTATCGGCCTGGGGGTACCAATCTTGGTTTCCTTCAAGCAGAGGTTTCTTGGAAAGGTTTTAGGGGTCTAAAATGGCTCCAAGTTCTCCCTGATGTAGTTGCCTTGAGCAAAGTTATGCACGGGCCTGCGGTTTTGGTCGTGCATGCTGGAGGGAATGACCTCTGTTCGGTTAGAATGGCTGAGCTCATATCCGTTATTAGGGCCGATTTTGATTGCTTTGCCACGTTTTTTCCCGAGTTGATCATAGTATGGTCAGAGATAGTCCCCAGGGTTCTGTAGAATGGTGCTCACAACCATTCGGCCATTGAGAGAGCGAGACGAATGGTCAACATGCGAGTGTCTCGGCATGTCAGATCCAAAGGCGGGGTGGTTATACGTCATCGCCAGTTGGAAGGGGACAACAAGGGTTTGATGTTACAGGATGGTGTCCACTTAAATGACATAGGTCTGGACATTTTCCTTTCAGGTCTTCCGGATGCTATTGACAGAGCGCTTTTTCTTTTGGCTGGTGGGGGTAGGAGCTCGGTATAGGGGTACACCACACTCCTGTGGCGGTGTGGAAGGATTTTGTCCGTTCAGGCTAGGGATTATGGGAGAACAGTCACCTTGTATCAACAAAGACGTGCCCACCGCGGCACGTGAGCTGACGGTATTTTCAAGAAGAACAAGATCTTCCGATGTTAGCTGCAGACAAGGTTTTTTCCTCCATGCTATAATAAAAGCTGTGGCCTACCCCCAGTTTTTATAACCACGCTGAATCTCCTGAGTCATTTATTTTAAGAAGACAGGCCATTCATATATATCCTGGTAGTCATCTAGTTACGTCCCTGCTGGTAACCTTAAGAAGGCTCAACTCTTGAAATGGGGGTTCTATAAGCAGCAGGGATAAGGCCACTTGACTTTATCCTAGCTCAAGTATGTGTCTACCTCTCTGCCTACAAATACTCTACCATTAAGTTTGCTGTTGATACTTTTGCAGTGCTGGGGTATGATGAAAGATTCACCCCTATAAAGTGAAGTGGCTGATTGAAGAAAGCGAGCTATGACGGCAAGATATATGTACAGTATGTATAATATATGAGGTAGAGGTGTAGAGGTGAGGGATGGAGCCTGGAGAGTAGCTGCAGGAGCCAGCACAACTTACTACAGATACATGCAGGTTTAGAGGGAGGCAAATTGGGCAACTGCTCAGGGCTCCTGTTTCCTAGGGGACACCAAAGGACAGGATCCCCAGGAGCACGTTAAAACCACCGTATTATTTTAGTGGTCTATGGTAGTATTATTTGAGAAATGGATCGCTGTATTATTTGGGCTCCTAAAGGGAGTTTTATTTGCATGCTGAATATTACTTGGGCACCATATGGTGGTATTATGTTGATTGAATATGGCAGTATTGTCTTGGCTTTATATGGTGGTATGGTGGCATGATGTGGGCAAAAATTACTAGATTAACTGTCAAAAGTGGCAAGTGGGGATTAGTGGCAAGCTACGTTGTTGCCCAAGGCCCCATATTTATGAAAACCATCTGTTAAGGATCTGCCAGGCACAGCTTCTGTATCCACGCCCATAGGTAATCACAAGCCAATATACCTACTCTACCCTAGTCCCTCACACCACTATGGACCCCCTTGAGACCCTGGTTCTGCAAATGCAGGGTCTCTCCCTACAGGTCCAGGCCCTGGCTCAGAGGGTCAACCAGCCTGATGCTACCATGGTAGTGCCCCTCACCTCACCTCTTGAACCCCACCTCAAGTTGCCTGACCGGTTCTCAGGGGACCGGAAGACTTTTCTCTCCTTTCGGGAGAGTTGTAGGCTCTATTTTCGTTTAAAGCCCCACTCCTCAGGTTCTGAGAGCCAGCGGGTGGGTATAATTATGTCCCGGCTCCAGGAAGGGCCCCAAGAATGGGCCTTCTCCTTGGCTCCTGACGCCCCTGAACTTTCCTCCGTTGATCTTTTCTTTTCTGCTCTCGGACTCATTTATGACGAGACTGACAGGACTGCCTTTGCCGAGAGTCAGCTGGTGACCTTACGTCAGGGTAAGAGACCTGTTGAGGAGTATTGCTCTGACTTTAGGAAGTGGTGCGTAGCCCCTCGGTGGAATGACCCTGCCTTAAGGTGCCAGTTTAGGTTGGGTCTGTCGAACGCCCTGAAAGACCTGCTAGTTAGCTATCCCTCTTCTGACTCCCTAGACCAGGTTATGGCTTTAGCGGTACGACTTGACCGACGTCTCAGGGAACGACAACGTGAACGTTTATGTGTTTTCTCCTCTGACTCCCCCATGATGCCTCCCGAGGTTCCGTTGCTTCGTTCTTCCACGGAAGACTCGGAGGTACCTATGCAACTCGGGGCCTCCGTGTCCCCCCAACAACGTAGAGAGTTCCGCAGGAAGAATGGTCTCTGCTTCTATTGTGGGGATGACAAGCATCAAGTGAACACCTGTCCTAGGCGTAAGAATAAGCAGCCGTAAAACTTCCGCGCCTAAGTGATCATCAGGGAGGTCACTTGGGCGCACAGGTATTTCCCGTAAATATGAAACATAATAAAATCTTGCTTCCCTTTCAGGTCTCTTTTGGTGCTAGGTCTGCTACCGGCAGTGCCTTCGTGGATTCAGGGTCTTCTGCTAATATCATGTCTGTGGAATTTGCTATGTCTCTAGCTATGCCTTTGATTGATTTGCCTAAACCTGTCCCAGTAGTGGGTATCGACTCCACTCCTCTTGCTAATGGTTATTTTACACAGCATACCCCTGTTTTTGAACTCCTTGTTGGCTCCATGCATTTGGAGCAGTGCTCTGTACTGTTGATGCAGGGATTATTGTCCGATTTGGTTTTAGGCCTTCCCTGGTTGCAGTTGCATAATCCCACGTTTGACTGGAATAATGGGGATCTTACCAAATGGGGTAATGAATGCTTGACGTCATGTTTTTCTGTTAATTCTATTTCTCCCCCTGAGGAGGTGAACACGCTACCTCAGTTTGTTCAGGACTTCGCTGATGTTTTCTCTAAGGAGGCCTCCGAAGTGTTACTTCCTCATAGAGAATAAAATTTCGCTATCAATTTGGTACCAGGAGCTAAGCTCCCTAAGGGTAGGATATTTAATCTCTCTTGTCCCGAACGTGAAGCCATGAGAGAGTATATCCAGGAATGCATGGCCAAGGGTTACATTCGCCCCTCTACTTCTCCGGTAGGTGCTGGCTTCTTCTTCGTATGGAAGAAGGATGGTGGTCTTAGGCCATGCATTACTTTACCTAGATGGAGGATACCAATTGGTGAATGGGCCTTCACAATGGAATACGGGCACTATCGGGAACCAGGCCACAGGCCTATGATACGCATGGTGGTAACGGTGAACCCGCTGAATGAGAAACAAAACCTATAAATTGGAGTCTGACACACGAAAAGTTAATTAAAACAATGAAAGTTTATTAGATCAATTAAAATAAACAAATGTATAAAAACATAGAGATGATGCCACAAGAAAAAATGGACAACCAGAATATAAATCACAGAGCGGCACTGTATGGACAGACTACACACACCTGGTCTACTACCAATACATATTTGAAAGAATGGTGTGCAAGAAGCACACTGTATGTCAATCCCAAGTGCTGAGTAAAGAATGCAACAACGATGCGTTCGCTATGTGGTTTCACTGCATGATGTACCTGGGACAACAGCCCATACGTAGTTACAGTGCATAGCAAAAAAGGGTATCCACATCACAAGTGAAAAATAACTGTTGCATTGTGTAAGAATGTCACTTACCCATCTCAAGGTTCAGATGTCTGGCGTCCACCCCGACGCGCGTTTCGGCCCGGAAGCCTTCGTCTGGGGGTCATCAAGGTTCAGCCCCCGGGAACCTTCCTGAGAACAAGCTGTTTGTTCTCCTGCAATTCCGGCTAAGGGTACTTAGGGAAAATCATGACTCCGCACTATCTGGTCATCCAGGCATCCTGGGTACCAAGCACCTCATTGCCAGAAACTATTGGTGGCCTGGGTTGCCTAAAGATGTTAAGGCCTACGTCGCCGCTTGTGAGGTTTGTGCTGGGTCCAAGACTCCCAGGTCCCGACCAGCGGGCTTACTACGTTCTTTGCCCATTCTCCAGAGACCTTGGACCCATATCTCCATGGATTTTATCACCAATTTGCCTCCATCTCAAGGCAAGTCGGTGGTGTGGGTTGTAGTAGACCGCTACAGTAAGATGTGCCACTTTGTGCCCCTCAAAAAACTACCCAATGCTAAGATGTTAGCTACCTTGTTTGTCAAACACATCCTGCGTCTCCATGGGGTCCCTGTCAATATTGTTTCTGACAGAGGGGTACAATTTGTTTCTTTGTTTTGGAGAGCCTTCTGTAAAAAGTTGGAGATTGATCTGTCCTTCTCCTCTGCCTTCCATCCTGAAACTAATGGCCAAACTGAGAGGACTAATCAGTCTCTAGAACAATATTTAAGGTGTTTTATCTCTGACTGTCAATATGATTGGGTCTCATTCATTCCCCTCGCCGAATTTTCCCTTAATAACCGGGTCAGTAACTCGTCAGGGGTCTCCCCCTTTTTCTGTAATTTTGGGTTTAATCCACGGTTCTCCTCCGTTTCACCTGGCAGTTTCAACAATACCGAGGTAGAGGTCGTTCATCGGGAACTGTGCACAGTTTGGGCCCAGGTTCAGAAGAATCTAGAGGCGTCCCAGAGCATACAAAAAACTCAGGCAGATAGAAGACGTTCTGCTAACCCCTTGTTTATGGTCGGGGATCTGGTGTGGCTATCGTCTAAGAACTTGCGCCTTAAAGTCCCGTCCAAGAAGTTTGCTCCCCGGTTTATAGGGCCGTACAAGGTCATTGAAGTCCTCAATCCTGTCTCCTTCCGACTGGAGTTGCCCCCATCTTTTCGAGTACACGACGTGTTTCATGCCTCCCTCCTTAAACGCTGCTTCCCGTCCTTGGCTCCCTCGAGGAAACCTCCTGTTCCCGTCTCACCCCTGAGGGGGTAGAATTCGAGGTGGCCAAGATTGTGGACAGCAAGATGGTCCAAGGCTCCCTCCAGTACCAGGTCCATTGGAGAGGATAGGGGCCTGAGGAGAGGACTTGGGTACCTGCCCGGGATGTTCACGCTGGGGTATTGGTCAGGAGGTTCCACCTTCGTTTCCCCAATAAACCAGGTCCATCTAGAAAGGGTCCGGTGGCCCCTCATAAAATGGGGGGTACTCTTAAGGATCTGCCAGGCACAGCTTCTGTATCCACGCCCATAGGTAATCAGTCTGCACCTGCTTCTATGTCTGTGAGACTGACTCCATCTTCCACCACTCAGGATGGCAGGCTTAGGAGTGGGAGAGCCTATCACAGCCTGGCCAGATGGAGCTAGCTCCCGCCCTCCGTCTATTTATACCTGCCTTTCCTGTTCCTCCTTGCTTGTGATTCTTCTCTGTTGGTTTCCTGGCCCTGCTGCAGCTTCCTGAACTACTTGTCCCTGCTTCGTATTGACCCTGGCTTACTGACTACTCTTCTGCTCTGTGTTTGGTACCTCGTACATTCCTGGTTTGACTCGGCTCGTTCACTACTCTCCTGCTCTGCGTTTGGCACCTCGTACTCTCCTGGTTTGACTCGGCTCGTTTACTACTCTTGTTGCTCACGGTGTTGCCGTGGGCAACTGCCCCGTTTCCCTTTGTTCTGTGTTTCCTTATCTGTTGTCTGTCGTGCACTTACTGAGTGTAGGGACCGTCGCCCAGTTGTACCCCATCGCCTAGGGCGGGTCGTTGCAAGTAGGCAGGGACTGAGTGGCGGGTAGATTAGGGCTCACTTGTCTGTTTCCCTATCCCTGTCATTACACCATCAATGGATAATGCACACGACCGTAGTGCTTTTGCGGTCCGCAAAACCATGGATCCGTTGCAGTCCATTTGTCTTCAAAATACCTTCTGTAGTGTATCTGTGTTTTATCAGTATTCACAGATTTGCAAAAAAATATAAAAATGCAGGGATTGCCATGCACGATAGGCGAGTCCATGCTGGATATGCGGCCCCTACACGGATCCATGAACATCACAGTCGTGTGCATGGGACCATAAAAAGTAATGGGTCTGTGTTCTATCCGCAAAATTGCAGATAGCACAGGCCCAGGGACAGACAGGTGAGAGCGCCTTGGTGCAACCGGGATTTGTGTGGAATCGTGGGACAGTATTGCCGGTAGGGGTTGTAGTAGAGTTGGGGCCTGACAGGTCTGCGCATGAATTATTGTCAGGGGTGTTGATGTGGCTGGCGCGTTTGGGGGGTGGTACACAGGGTGGTTTGGGGGCCCTACAGCTGTGTGGTCTGTCTGGGACAAGCGGATACAACATCCACGGGGGGTATGCCTGGGGTGGTTGTGACAGGAAATGGTGTTTCTGCTGGTGAGTCTGGCGTGGTGCTGCCTGTTTGTGTGCTACGGGAGTAGCGGAGGATGGGAGTACTGTAATTAATCAGGCGTAGTCGGCTGCTGGGCAGGTGCAGCGACAGGTGAGGGGGGGTGAGTCTTCTACAGCTAAGGAAGTTGAGGATGTGCGGCTTGCGGACGTCGCTAAAGAGAGGTTTATGTATGTTTTGAGGGGCCATTGGGGGCCCATTTAAAGAAGGTGGTTAAGGAGAAAATCTAAAAGGATGGAATACGTTGAGATCTTCTCCTTACTACCTCCTCAAAAATTTTACTTGGATAGGATGTAGCCCGATGAAAGTAAAAAGGATGAAGGAGAAAAGCGGCGATATTCCTCGCACATTTTCGAGTTGGCTGCAGGACTTCGCAATCCTTGCCAGTGTGGTAGGCGAGAAGGCACCAGAAAATTGCTCAGTGCTGTTTTGCTACAAAGACAGGATCGGTGAGGCTTACCTGGTTTATGAGAGTGTGGCATTGCTGCATCACGATGAACAGTTTCGGCAGCGGAAGTCAGTTCGGCCTCGCTTGCATTGGGATCATAAGGATATTAGTTTATGGATTGAATTTATGGCAGCGCCGAAAGGGAGTAGGCAGTCCTTTCCTGGGGCAGCTGGGGGTTCCACCTCTGCGGGGTCCTCGGCTGGCATGCGAAAGGGTTGTTGTTGGCAGTTCAGCGAAGATCACTGTAAATTCTTTTCAGACTGCCATTACAAACATGAGTGCTCCGGTTGTGGAGGTGACAATAGCCTGTCACGCTGCTTTAAGCGGGGAAAAGGGACAAGATTCTAGTCACAAGAGGGGCGACACCGGTGAAGGTGGAAAGGATGCTGCCGTACCTCAAGAAGTATCCCGATAAGGCTGCGGTTTAGTTATTACATGTAGAGATTGCGGACGGTTTCCGAATTCCGTGTCAGCGCGGTGGGGGGGCATCAGTTAACAGGAATTTGGCGTCTGCTTTAACTCGTCCCAGGGTGGTGCAAAAGAAGATTGATAAGGATATTATACTCGGGTGGATAGCAGGCCCTTTCGTCTCCCCTCCCTTGGCCAGATATGCGTTTTTCACCTTTGGCCTGTTATCAAAGAAGGAACCGAACAAGTTTCGCCTTATTCATCACCTGTCGTATCCCGCGGGGGGGTTGGTGAATGATGGCATTGATCCCGAGTTATTTTCTGTCTCATATACCTCCTTCGATGTGGCGTTTTCTTCGGTCTGGAAATTTGGGCAGGAAGCTCTCTTGGCCAGAACAGATATTGAAGCGGCTTTTCGACTGTTGCCGGTACATCCGGAGAGCTTCCCGTTGTTGTTTATTTGTTGGCAGGGTGCGTTTTATGTTGATTGTTGAGTTTCTATGGGCTGTTCCATTGCGTGTGCTTATTTCAAGGTGTTCAGTACCTTCTTGGAATGGGTAGTGAAGCAGGAAACCGGCTGGTGTTCGATGCTTCATTACCTTGGCGATTTTTTGTTCGTGGGCCCCTTGGGTTCTCGTATATGTTCAATTTTGTTGTGTACGATGGAGTGTGTGGCGAGTTTCTTTGGGGTCCCTTTGGCTTCTGAAAAGATGGAAGGCCGGGCGACGGCTGTGCGGTTTTTAGGTATAGTTATAGGTACCATTCGTATGGAATACCGATTGGCAGAGGATAAGTTGGTGCATTGGTGCAGGATAAGTTGGCTGATGTTCACCCTGATGATATTCAATTGGGTTTTGATCAGACGGTGATGCAGGTGCGGTGGCTGGGGCTTAGAGGCATGTTGTGGAAGAGGGTTCTGTCAGAGGTTCAGTTCAGAGGTTCTGTCAGAGGTTCAGGATTGGATAGAAACCCCGGATGTCCTGTTGTTACACACAGGGGGTATTCGTTTGGCCATTTGGCCCTGAGAAATCGTTAGGGACCTTAAGCTGGATTTGCTGAGGTTTTGGTCTGCGTTCCCAAACATCTTTTGGTTTGGTCAAATATAGTTACCAGATGGGCTTGGCGTCAAGAGCGGTCCGTGGAAAGCTTGAACAAGGCACAGGCAAAAATCAATAAAGAGGTCATCCGCTTTGCTAGACGGAATGTTTTTTTTTTGTGGTTTGGCATCGGGATCTGGAGAATCAGTCCCCAGAATTTTGCAGTGACAACTGCTCTCTGGGGTTACAGGATGGTTTAAAACTTACCCCGGGACGGACGACAGTAAGGTGTCACGGTAGTCCACCTGTGGCGGGGAGAAGGGATCCTTGGGGCAGACAAATTATGGCCAGATGGCCAAAAATGGGTCATGTATCTGAATTGTTATGAATATACAAGTGGAGTTGCCAGGGGGATAAGTCCTCAGGAGCAGTTTGATAAACTGTACTTGGTGCCCTTGGGTCAGGTATGGACGGCTAAGGGTAACGTGATTTACCTCACATAACAAGTGGGGCAAGAATGGAGACTGCTTTCAAGGATCGTTGTTTCTTCCACAAGTTTTAGACAGGCTGGTTTAGATCGGGAGAGCAGGGTAAAAGTTTTATTGAAGAATGTTTTCTGATATTTGCGCATGTTATTTTATTATGTTATAAATTGTGTATTAATGTTATTTATGGAAATATTGTTTAATAAATGCGTCTGCTATGGCCTTTCGCTACAATGGTTTGAGTTTTATTATATGGGGAAGGGTGGTGGTCATGGTAAGCCGAGTGACAGTCTTCTATCCTTAAAGTCAAGAACAGTGGGGATTGATGAGCGAGGAGCAATTAAACAAATGATTGTCCATCCGACAGCTCCCATGCTGAAGTTCAAGAGCCGAGGGTGGTGGAGGGACATTCTGAATCTCCTGCCTTGGGCAACTAGAGAGATTGTCTTGCCCCTGATGCAGAGCAACATACACTACCGTTCAAAAGTTTGGGGTCACCCAGAAAATGTTGTGTTTTCCATGAAAACTCACACTTATATTTATCAAATGAGTTGCAAAATGACTAGAAAATATAGTCAAGACATTGACAAGGTTAGAAATAATGATTTTTATTTCAAATAATAATTTTCTCCTTCAAACTTTGCTTTCGTCAAAGAATGCTCCATTTGCAGCAATTACAGCATTGCAGACCTTTGGCATTCTAGCTGTTAATTTGCTGAGGTAATCGGGAGACACTTCACCCCATGCTTCCAGAAGCCCCTCCCACAAGTTGGATTGGCTTGATGGGCAGTTCTTGCGTACCATACGGTCAAGCTGCTCCCACAACAGCTCTATGGGGTTGAGATCTGGTGACTGCGCTGGCCACTCCACTACAGATAGAATACCAGCTGCCTGCTTCTTCCCTAAATAGTTCTTGCATAATTTGGAGGTGTGCTTTGTGTTGTAGGATGAAATTGGCTCCAATCAAGCGCTGTCCACAGGATATGGCATGGCGTTGCAAAATCGAGTGATAGCCTTCCTTATTCAAAATCCCTTTTACCTTGTACAAATCTCCCACTTTACCAGCACCAAAGCAACCCCAGACCATCACATTACCTCCGCCATGCTTGACAGATGGCGTCACTCACTCTTGAGGCATCTTTTCAGTTGTTCTGCGTCTCACAAATGTTCTTCTGTGTGATCCAAACACCTCAAACTTCGATTCGTCTGTCCATAGCACTTTTTTTCCAATCTTCCTCTGTCCAATGTCTGTGTGCTTTTGCCCATATTAATCTTTTCCTTTTATTAGCCAGTCTCAGATATGGCTTTTTCTTTGCCTCTCTGCCCTGAAGGCCAGCATCCCGGAGTCGCCTCTTCACTGTAGATGTTGACACTGGCGTTTTGCGGGTACTATTTAATGAAGCTGCCAGTTGAGGACCTGTGAGGCGTCTATTTCTCAAACTAGAGACTCTAATGTACTTGTCTTGTTGCTCAGTTGTGCAGCGGGGCCTCCCACTTCTATTTCTACTCTGGTTAGAGCCTGTTTGTGCTGTCCTCTGAAGGTAGTAGTACACACCGTTGTAGGAAATCTTCAGTTTCTTAGCAATTTCTCGCATGGAATAGCCTTAATTTCTAAGAACAAGGGAAGAAGAAGAGTGTTTGGATCCAGCGCTGTATGCAGTTTAAAACGGAAGCGAGTTCCAAGTTTAATAGTCCTTGGTTTAAAAGTTAGTCCAGAGGTATAGAGTCCAGGTGTGGAAATAAGCGGGCAGTGGTGTCCTCAGAGCCTACGCGTTTCGGACGCTTCTGCGTCCTTAGTCTTGGCTGTAGTGTATTCTAAGAACAAGAATAGACTGTCGAGTTTCACATGAAAGCTCTCTTTTTCTAGCCATTTTGACAGTTTAATCGAACCCACAAATGTAATGCTCCATATTCTCAACTAGCTCAAAGGAAGGTCAGTTCTATATCTTCTCTAAACAGCGAAACTGTTTACAGCGGTGCTAACATAATTGCACAAGGGTTTTCAAGTGTTTTCTAATCATCCATTAGCCTTCTAACCCAGTTAGCAAACACAATGTACCATTAGAACACTGGAGTGATGGTTGCTGGAAATGGGCCTCTATACACCTATGTAGATATTGCATTAAAAACCAGACGTTTGCAGCTAGAATAGTCATTTAGCACATTAACAATGTATAGAGTGTATTTCTGATTAATTTAATGTTATCTTCATTGAAAAAAACTGCTTTTCTTGCAAAAAGAAGGACATTTCTAAGTGACCTTAAACTTTTGAACGGTAGTGTATGCCTGGTGATTCTTTAAGCATTTCTTTATAGGACCGGTCACCTTTTCCGACATGTCTATTTTAGTAAATACTTGTAATACCCAGTAAATAACAATTTTGGAACATATTTTCTTAGAACTCTGCATTGTGCCATTCCTCTGTTATTCTTCCTAGAAATGTATGAATAAATTGACAACTGGGTTACCATTCTCCTTCTCAAAGGGGCGTGTCTCTGCACAGTATCACTCGGTCAGCAGTGATTGGATGTTGTCAGTCTGTTTAGGGACACACCCCCAACTGATAACTCCCAGTTGTAGATTTATTCATACATTTCTAGGTGGGATAAAAAAGGAACGGCACAATTCAAAATTCTAAAAAAAAAATGCTCCAGAATTTATACTTCATGGGGAATACAATTATTTACTAAGTCATGTCGGGAGAGGAGACCAGTCCCCTTTAAGCATTTCTGCTGTCATAAAACCCTTCCCCCTGTATGCATATTTATATATGAACTAGCCCTTAGTTTTCATTAAGCATGCATTAGCATGAATGAGATTTGCAAGCTTGCACTGTGTGACTAAGCCAAAAGCTGCTTGCCTGTAAATAATAATGTGAAGTAGAAATAATGAGTGTGCCTCCCAAGACCGCACACCCCCGCTTTTCCCAACAATGAGGTCATTCTACACTTGTCCTCCTCACACCCATGGCTGCCGCAGCCGCACAGCCAATGTAAACGACCACAGTAAGTTGTGTCTGGGAGACGCCACATGTCACAGGTGCTGCTCCTATTTGCATTCCCAGGCTTTCACTAAGTTTACAAAGTAAAACAAACAGGCACTAGTGCCCTGAGGAGCTCTCAGAGCCGCCGCATGACCGCTCATTATCATGGCAAAAAGCCAATCGCCCTAAAATCAAGAAATCACCGGTAAATAGAATTGCTTGAATTCTGTTCGGCCATTTCTAGTTATATCTGGGAAAGCCTTAGTGAAAAACAATATTGGCGCCATTACGGGTTGTCACCCAGCTTTCCTGAACAGCAAATCTCACTAGTTTTGCAGCAATATATCCCCCTTCATGTGCACCAGTGCATAACTAGACAGGTTTCCCATTCAAAACCTTTTGTGAAAGTTGAGTGATAACCTCTTGTAGCTGTTATAGGGGATATCGGTTGTTACCCAACGCTTATCTAAAAAAGCAGAGTGACTTGTTGGCACGGCCGGTACTCAGCACTGCTCCAACATGCCCCACCAGCCCCCTTTTATTGAGCAACTGTTCAGATTCTGGTGGATTTAGTTTCAAAATTACATTAGACGCTCTTATGATACATCTGATGTGAGATACTTAGTGCTCAGAATAATGGAGCTTGAAAATATTGTAAAACTCTGATAATGATCTGACATCTCCAGAAACAACCAACACAATAACCGGTGTGTCGAAAGTCCTACTGACGTTTGATCCAGATTTCAGGTCATACACTTGTGTCCACCTTGACCAGATACCTACAACCAGAATCATGGACCAGGCCATGAAATGTGAGGATAGTAAAAATGTAAGTCCAGGCAACAGGTTTCCAAATCCCACAATTGGTATTTATCTGGGGTCTTAAATGCCCTCCTGACCTGTGTCCTCCAGATGATAACAACCTACAGAGCGTCTTTAAGGTCTGCCCTGTGCTCAGTCAGAATAGGAATATTTCCTTAGTGGGTTGCTATACTGTCAGACATACTCTCTCTTGCCCCCGTCGTTGATGTCCTACATCTATACCAAATATTTTTCAGAAAAAAATGTCGGTTCATTAAAATTTGATATGTTTTTGCCACATGCCTTCACATCTGCACAACATGTCTGCCTATGTATGCTATGACCTGTCCCCATCTTTCTGATTGTTCCTCTCACAGCTTAGGACAGACACTGACATTCTGCAATGAGTCGTGCATAATCCACTTGCGGAGAATAGTGTGACTAACAGAGTGTCTGACAGGAGTTCCAGTATACTGACAGCTGGCATCGGTGTCCCACTCACACAGAGACCCTTCTATGGCATGGTGCAACTGGCCTCCTGTCTGCGGCTAAGACTACCTCATCAACAGCTGCACCATCCAAGGCATTCTGATCACTCTTCCACAGGGAGCTACACTTGCCCGCTGGTCGTGTGCCCCGTGCCCTCACTGCTGTACAGTTACTCTGGAGCTGGGACCACTGATACTGTCACCTAACTATGTTCCTCCACATGACATTTTTGTGCACTTTCTGCACCGGTCCAAAGTGCAACTTTATATAAGCCCTTATAACAATGATTTTTAGATCAAAGGGGGTGCTTTTTTCCCCCAGAAACAGTGCCTCTCTAGTCCATGGGCTGTGTCTGGTATTGCAGCTCAGACTCATTCAAGTTATTGTACAAGAGTGGAGCGGTTTCTGGAAAAAGAAAAAGCAGACCCTATATTCTATTATCTTCCTGGAGACCAAAAATGGCAGCGCCCATAAGGGGTTAAACCTGAATGCATTACTGTGACTTTTATGCCATGCACCGTTTCTTGTTATGATCAGATTTATTATACTCTTTACTCTGGGAAATGCTTTTATCTGTGCCCTGCTGAGTAATGCACGTTGTATGAACTGGGAGATGTAGAAGAAAAGTGACAACTGCTCCCAGCACATCTCACAAAAATGGTTGCTACTTTCAAGCTCATTCAACCAATGACCAGAGAGGCTACATAGAATGTCTTTACTAAACCAACACTATTAGGATTTACTCACACAGCGCAGTAAATTCGTGTTCTTTGCAAAACTGCTGCTAAATAACTGTTTTGCCATTATTTTAGCAAAATCATAGCAAAAGACGCTATTTGACTGCATCATGTGAACATACCTTTAGGATACTACCAGCTATAGGCAAGAATACAGCCCTGAACAAATGAGAACAGTGTAGTTCTTCTGTTCCCCTGTGGAGGCGCTGCAGGGGATTTGAATACTTACTGGCAGGTTACACCACAGATTACAGCTGATCACTGCGGGTCCTGGTGAGCAGATCACCCCGTATTCCGCTTATTGGGGGGGAAATCTCTATCAAAACGGCATTGTCCAATGCAGATAACTCCTTTAATACCTGATTGATGTTGATCTTGAAAGATTATTTTCTAACTTAGTTTCTAACTACAACTTGCAAAACCCTGGAGGTCCCATGGCCAGTGGCCCGATGGTTTAGGCATTACTGTCACCTCACATTCTAAGCAACTAATTTATCTATTATCATAAATGTATGATATGAATTACTGTAATAACGCTCATGTCGTCTTTGCGCTCAATTGGTAAGCTGTGTGGAAGAACTGGACAATAAGATTTATCCAATTTTTACACTTTTGTAGGCCGTTCCAGAGTTATCTCATCATTTTATGTCACTCAGCCATATCATACCGACCAATCGGTAAGAGTCCAGCCACTGGAGCCCCCACCAATCTCCTGAACTAGTCCCAGACCCCATCTGGATCCTGGTTTCAGTGGAGAGGTGGTCAAGCAGGATCACTCTCTATTGAACGAAATTGAAGTTATAGAGACCAAGGAGTTCGGTCTATATTTTTATTACTAGTAGTATTTCTAGTATTCTTTTATCCTCTCTTGGGGTCATTGGTGCTTTGCTGAATGACTTGACATTGACGTCAGACAGGGTTCTCTTGGCCCAACAAAGGAAATGATTCTCCATCTAAACAGAACATGTGCACATCCATTTTTAATCTCATCATAATTTTATCCGATACCATTGTACACAGGATATCAATAAGGTCTAATAGGTTCCTCGTTAATCATCCCATAAAAAATAAACCATAGTGGCAAGTGAATGGCCTCAAAGTCATCTCCAACTGGGGTTGTCTTCTGCTGGACCTTTGGCATCCTGTTGTATTAGGGCCCCATTACTGTATTAATACCTGGAACCACAGGAGATACTCTGGTGGGCGCGTCTGACCCTACATGCCACGTCATCTATATGGTTTCTAAACTATAATATAAAAAAAAGGTTCTAAGTGATTATACTAGGTAAACTGATAGATGGTCTCCTTAAAGTGGTCTTTATCTTTTAAGAATAATGTTCACTTAAACTGCCCATTGCATATTCCACCAGCATATTGATTCCGAGACACAAGATAACGTCCTACAGTTCCATTAACAAAATCTCACCGTCGTGAAGAAAGGAGAGATAATATCTTGGACTTTCAGTTCAATAAATGAATCAATCACCCTTATCTAGGAGCAGAGATAAAAGGTCCGCAAGTTCTGTGTGATGTTACCAATTAATGTCCCATTTGTTGCAGTTAAATGTAATTTATATATGTAATGAACCTAATAGATAAGCAGCGAGGCTTCACATACTGTACTAGTGCCTTTTTATATTCATTACGTTAAGCGGATCTGTCACCAACTATACTGCTCTGTATACTTTGTTAGTAGTTTTTAGCCGAAAAGCACAATCGTTTTTGTGCCATTTGGGCTAATAGTAGAGCAGATCTGTCCCATTTGTATGGGGATGATAGATCTGCTTTAAATGTTATGTCTACCTTTGCAACCAATTTTGTTTTTATTGCTCAAAGGTATCTAAAGAAAGAAAAAGGAAACTTTGCCTTGATTAAAAATATCCTACCATTTTGTTTATACAGCTCCAGGACAGACCAATGTGTTTCCTCGGTTACAGACTACATTAGTGCGGCCTCATCTAGAATATGCGGTTCAGTTCTGGGCTCCAGTTCATCGAAAGGATGCCCTGGAGTTGGAAAAAAACAAAGAAGAGCGACGAAGCTAATAAGGGACATGGAAAATCTAAGTTATGAGGAAAGATTAAAAGAATTAAACCTATTTAGCCTTGAAAAGAGACGACAAAGGGGGGACATGATTAATTTATTTAAATATATTATTGGCACATACAAAAAAATATGGTGAAATCCTGTTCCAAGTAAAACCCCCTCAAATAACAAGGGGGCACCCACTCCTTCTGGAGAATAAGAAGGTTAAACCTGCAGAGGCGACAAGTCTTCTTTACTGTGAGAACTGTGAATCTATGGAATAGTCACCGCAGGAGCCGTCACAGCAGGGACAGGAGATGGCTTTAAAAAAGTTAAAAATTATTTCCTAGAACGAAAAATTATCAGCTCCTATGTGACTGTGTAGAATTCTTGTTTCATCCCTTCTCTTTCTTGAACTTGATGGACATGTGTCTTTTATCAACTGTACTAACTATGTAACCTCTAGGGCCCCTACCTATAGGGAGAATATGGGTCACCGAACCCCTGTTTTGCTAGGCCAGGTGACCGGCAGTGGCTTCATCCAGCTGCAGACTGAATGAAGAGCTCTGCACTTTCCATAACTCCCATACACATTGAATAGAGAAAGTTGTGCATGTGATCACCTTTCCATTCAGTTGCTGAGACCCCCACCTATCAGTCATTCATGGCATGTCCTGTGGATATGCCATAAATGTCAGAGATGAGAATACCCCTATAACAGCTAGAACTTTTTAACAACCCAACACAATCTACACCTTTTCTACTGTGTGTGGGGGTAGAGGGAGTGGAATAACATATGACTGCAGAGTCAGACTACACACAGGGTTTGTTTGTAGTCTGTTACCATGGAGACACATAGGTCCTCATAGGAGTGGTATGAACTATACGGTAGTTACAAAGAGTTGCTTAATTTTTTATTTTAGGTGCATTGGAATATTTAAAAAGTAGGTTGCAAAAGTGCACATATCCTTTAATATGCCATACAGTATTTTAGCACTAGTGATGTGTATAATATAATTGATGCACATATGCGCTTCCGTCAAACTTTCTGTCCTTCATAGAAAATGACAGGGTTGTGTTCTAGTGGCTGTGTTATGGCATTTTAACATTGTTGTTTATGGAGGAAGGTTTGACTGATGTGACAATTTGACTACAACAGGAAAGTGGTGAATGAGGACACCAAAGTTTCCCCATAAAAAAAAGGGGAAGTGCAGTATTACAACATACATAGCAGAACACATTATGGCAGATATTGTACCAGTGGCGCTAAGTTCATCCATTGCTGTGAAGCATACCTGGGGGATGGCAGGGTTTTTGTCCTAGATGCCCGGGCAGGTGCCAACAAGGCACTCTATCTTGGTCAGGGTATTTAGTCGCAGGGCTAGGGTAGCAGACTGAATCTTTGCCCTGGAGAAAATAATTGCTTAATACAATACTGCTATATCTGGCTGCATGGCAATAGACACAAACTTTGATTTTGTGGCCTTGTTTTTTTTTTTCTTGGCAAAAATGCAGCAGAATCATGACCTGGCCCATCAAGCAAATATTGATTTATAGGAATGAGGAATGGTGTAATATTATTATCTCCGGACAAGGTTCTCTGAAAGGTTTTTACAAGAAGAGCCTGTTATTTAACACTATTGTAGCAACATCATTGCAAAATCAATTTTGCAAATAAAATATCTCACACTTATAGTAGATGTCACTTTTTAACACCATTTTTCGGTCTAACGTTCTGTGCTGATTCATTTCTTACCACATCCTATAGCAGTCGCAGTCCTGTTTTTGTGATACAGAGCTCCAAGTCCCCTGTATAGACATAAATATTACAAATCTAGATGCTTGCAGCCACCACTAGGGGGAGTTTATAAGTTTACTGCATACAGTTTGTCATTGTTAGTGTATAACGGTCTGCAGTACACTCCTGGGCTCCCCCTAGTGGTGACTAAAGGCCTGATTTCAGAACTGATCGAACAAATGAATGGCATGACCTGATCCCTTCTTCATCACGCTATGTTCTCAGGTTTTTTGTTGCCTTTTGACTGCTATGATCTCATAATCTGCTGCTCTATTCTTTCCTGTAAGGAGAACACAAACCCAACAAACCCATTATAACTCACTGGGATCTGTCAGGACACAATGGAGCCGTCATAACCGTTTTTTATATGACCATATTTATACTTTAGAATACGTCCATGTACATATATATATATGCTCTTCACCTTCAATTCTCCACCATGACATATCACTGGGGTCGGGATTAGATACAGACAGCAGAAGGTCCCCGTGCAGTATATGGGCCCCTTGCTCTCCAATACTGTAACTAATCATGGAGAAGTCCCTTATGTCTCTATAAAGGTGGATTCCCATGTGGCATAAAAAAACGCTCCAAAATCTACAGATGGATTACTGTTGCAGATTTTGCTGCAGAATTTCACATAGCGTTAAATTCTATGAAATTCCACATCCAAATCCACAACCCATGTTAACAACTCTGCAAAAATTATTTCCGCATGGAAATTTAAACCAGGTATCTGTTTTTATTTCCAGCCATAGACATACATGATGTCAATTTCCGCTGCGTAATTTTCCGCTACGCAAATGACCTCACGTCTGGATCACCCTTTTAATTCCTTGTCACTATCTCAAACCCTTGCATGCAATCTGAGATAACACAAAGCTGATTTTAGGTTCGGCCCTTGTCTTACTGGTGCCCTGTCCAGCTGCACATGTTGCGTATATGGTATATAGATATACACACACACAATACATTTGTGAACGGTGCTGGAGTGCAATATACATCGTATATTTGGCACTAGTGAACATTATGCACAACTGTCCTGACCTGTCGTCTTTGTGCGCCATTACAAGTAATGTACTATGTGTACACCATACTTGCCGTTCCCCGTTTTGATTCCTCCTATTCAAACCTATTCAAAGAGATGAGAATAGTAATAAATTTGGTGCCGTCAAGTCTGACAGCCGGTAAACAAGCTTCAGTGACAATTTGCTGAGACGACACTGTTCATGTGTCCCAATGTGTTTTCTTTACTGGCTGGAAAGGGTCATAGGGATTTATTATGTATCTGTGACCCGGTCCCAGCATTCAGCATGTATGTGCTGGTATACAACAAGCAGCAGCGATTTGTTATTCTCTCGGTCACACTAAGGTCACCGCACCCGGTGTGTGGCAAGCGATTTTTCAACAATTTACTCAATTAAACTTTAATCCGTTTGTTACATGGCTTGTCATGTCAGAATATAATTGGAAGTAACATTACACAAACAGGATTTTGAAATATTCTGAGAAGTGATTGTATAATAACACAATAACATAATAACGGGCAGCTATTCATTTATTATACAGAAAATCTATCCATACAAGGCTATGAAAACCTATGAAGGCATTTTTTTTCTAATTAATCATTGTTTTATTTCATATTAAACAACTTTTGAATTGGGTTTTATGAATTATTTTTTTCCTTTTTGAGATACAGCTTTTATGTATCCTGTATACAGCCGAATCCGTCTGGTCAGCGGGACTGATGGCTTAGGTGAGCGCTCGTCTTGCATGTCCCTGACACACAGGATTCAGCTATTATCGATCACCTCTAAGTTAACGAACTTAGAAGAGATCGATAATAGGTGGATCCTGCGCTCAATGAAGCCGTCAACCCCACTGACCTGAGGGATTCAGTTTTGTCCAAGATACAGCTTCTATGTATACATGATACATAGAAGCTGTATCTTAAAAAGTAAAACATTTTTTTAATAAAACCCAATCAAAAGTTGTTCAAAATGAACTAAAACATTTATTTAAAATAAAAATTGCTTTAAAATGTGTACATAAAACGTTTTGCCCACCAAATTTAGTAATGTCATATCGCTAAGATATCTTGGGACTTACTGACTGTGAGGTCAGACTCCCTACACAGAAGTGCCCTGCATGTTGTTAGGTTGGGAGTAGAGCTCTGCATGAAAAAATTACAAAATGGGCTAGCCCTGGCACCAATTTCTTGTAGTGACCGGTGGGGTCCTAGCAGTCAGAACCCAACCATTTAGTAAGCTATTCTAAGGCATATAATAAGCTATATGTCATTATATATTGTGGTGGGAAAACTCCTTTATAGAGGACCTGTCACCTCTTCTGACAAGTCTGTCTTAGTAAATAATTGTATTTCCCATGAAATAACAATTCTAGAGCATATTTTCTTATGACTCTATGTTGTGTCATTCCTGTGTTATCCCTCCTCAAAATGTATGAATAAATTGACAACTGGGTGTAATCGTTTGGGGGGGGGGGGGTTTAGACTGACAATGTACAATCAGTGCTGACAGAGTGAGATTGTGTAGGGACATGCCCCTTTGACAAGGGGAATGGGAACACCCAGTTGGCAATTTATTCATAAATTTCTAGGAGGGATAACAGAGGAATGACACAACATAGAGTCATAAGAAAATATGCCCTAGAATTGTTATTTCATGGCTTTAGCTGAAAATTCGGCATTAAATCTGCACTGTGTGAACAAGGACTTAAAGTGGCTAACTCAGGAAGCAATCATTCTGTCTGTTGCAAGCTGCTCCCACCCTCCCTGTTTTTCCTAAATGTTATTATTTATTTCGCAATTTGTGTACTATGAAAATTTTTTGATTGTTACAGCAGGTGGGGTAATCCTAGTTGGAAGTGTTCAGATTTCTACATGCTCACCCTTATAGGGCGGTATGGCATTTCGGTAACAGAAGATTGATTTAATAAGATCTAAGTCATGTCAACTTCTTAAATTTACTTACTGTTAGAAATTAGTTGTTTTATCCATGCTAACTCTGTGTCAAGTTACTGCCACTAGGTGTCTCCCTTCCTGTAGTTTGCTGTCCACCCCCTGTTGTTAAGAAAAATCCATCCCTAGTTACAGATCAGAGACGACAGACTAAGGAAGTGGGGGTGTGTCTCTTCACTGCCCATCAATAAAAGTCTATGGAGAAGAAGGGGGGAGCAGAGAAAGAGACATAGACAAGCTACCTATAGAAATCTATGGAGTGGAGAGGGGAAAGTAGGAAAATGGCGCAAGGAGAGACACAGGCACTCTGCCCATACAAGTCTATGAAGAGAGGAGAGGGAGCAGGACAGAGAGGAGACACAGGTTGCTGGTAAGTGTTATATGTCACCACAGTGCTGGAGTCACAGCTCATTACTGCTCTATAATCTCCCCCACGCTGCTGCAGCATCTATATATGTGATAGATAGAGATATCTATCTTATCAGTTTACTGAGGTTACAGCTGCCCATAGAAGTCTATGGAGAGGGGAGGGAGAGCAGAGAGGAGACACAGGCTGCTTATATGTCACCCCAGTAGGCGAGCAGGATTCCCTGTCCTTTGTGTGCTGTGTATAGAAAGCATGATAGCCATTAGGATCCACCGACTAGCTCAGAGAAAACAGAGAATTAGAGATGGAGCCTGCAGAGGAGAAAACTGCTAAATAAAAATGCGGAATACAAGTCATATAAAAACTGGATATAGTGTTAATCCTCATGTACACACAAATGACAGCTTGTTCTGAAAAGTCACTTGAAAAGTTAGGTACGCTTTAATATTTTCTGGATTTTTTAAAATAAATGCTGTGGCCGACCCAAGCGTCACTCCACAAGTGGGTTTTGCGACTTTATGTTTTAGTAGTTGGTAAGTATTTGTTAGTGTTCTATTTCTCGTACTATAAGGTGTTCTCCAGCAGTCTCAGAGTAAAAAGTAAATGATTAATACCATCTGGATGCAGTGCTGGCAACCACGTGACTTCCTGTCTTGGTGACCCCATTAGTGAACTCCTTGAAGATGACATTAGACCCGATCAGTTTCTGTTCTACTGCCTGGAAAAACGGTGCAATATATAATATTTGCTGCATGTCGCTACTTCCTGCAGGCAGACGTTTACTGCTTTATTAGATAAAGTTGTATAAGTGTACGTGTGGGTGCGTGTATGTATTCATGTATACTCTCATGTGTATATATACAGTCTATTATAGGTATGTAAACATGCATCTATGTGTCTGTATGTGTATATGTGTGTAGATGTTTCTATGTCTATCAGTGTACATATGTATATATAAGTATAGGTGTATGTGTGAATGTAACAGTTTATACCCTTGTGTGTATATCATTGTGTGTCTTATGTATGTGTAATGTGTAGGTATATCTGCGTTATTTTATACTGATATGCCATTTGTTTGTGTTCATGTACATACATCTGTATATGTGTATCTGTTAGGTCTGAGGGGAGGGGGGGTCTCATAAATTTTGCTGGGGGTCCACATGATTACTTTTTAAACCCCTGGCCCTGGGAGTCACGTAGCGGGCAACAGGTGTAGCCTAGTAAAGTGGCTTGACGGGGTTTTAAACTAGGGAATCCTGGAAAAGTATGGTGCAAGTGAGAAGGGGCAGGTGACATTAAGGGTATGTGCACACAACCTAATTTCAGACGTAATGGAGGCATTTTACGTCTCGAATTACACCTGAAAAGACGGCTCCAATACGTCGGCAAACATCTACCCATTGCTTGCAATGTGTCTTACGATGTTCTGTGCAGACGAGCTGTAATTTTACGCGTTGCTGTCAAAAGACGGCGCGTAAAATTACGCCCGCATCAAAGAAGTGCAGGACACTTCTTGGGACGTAATTGGAGCCGTTTATAATTGACTCCATTGAGAAACCGCTCCAATTACGTCCGCAATGGACGCCGCGAAAAACGCCTGAAAACTGCTCCGTAATTTCAGACGTATAAATGCGTTGCCGTGTAAACATACACTAAGAGTTAAAATTGATGTGTTGTAAAAGCTGCTAATGTCAGGAGGTCAAGTAAAGGCCTGGGAGGTGGAGAGAAATGTTGCAGAATGAAAGGGGGAGGAACACAAGGGGGGTTGAGAGGTAGGTCAATACAAGGGCTTATAAGAGGGAGTGTAAGGGGGATTCTATTATCCCTCTGTTAGGCACCAGAATCGTGAGTCCTCTTACCTGCGTCCCAGGCATGGAGGGTATGATTGATAGGCTGCGATCGTTAGCATCAGAAAATGGAGAGGCTTGACTATCCAGATGCAGACTATACTGGGGAGTGGTGCTGGATCTGCTGCAGGTCCCCCGGCTTCTGTGCGGACCTGTTCTCACCGCTCTAGGCCTCCAGAGCGGCTGAGCCCTGAGGTGACTCCCCGAGTCGGCAACGTGTGAGGAGCCCCAGCAGGGACCCTCGGCTGCCCTCGGTTCGGTCTCAGCCTGGATCGCAGCAGCGGGCGGCTAGGAGGAATCCTCTCCCACAGCCGGATGTTCGTGCAGGGGGGGCACCGGTTCCCGGACGAGGGTCGCTTACTCCCCTCCCAGTCTCACTGGTCCCCCGGATGGTGGTCGGCCCCGGATACTGGTGGAGCTCGAGACGCCGCCTGCTAGCCAGGAAGTGGCAAGTGCGCAGCAGGGCCTAGTCCCGCCCCATCAGCCAGTGACGTCATGGTCTCGGAGGTGGACGGTTAGATTTCGGACGCTATGGTGGATGGTGCCGTGGATGTCCGTCCGCACTTTGCAGTGTGGCCCACATTGTGGACCGGCCGAAATTGGAGCTGGAGCATCGAGGTCAGTGGCGGCAGATGGATTCCGGGAGCGGACATCTGACCGCACGGCAGCTGGGATCGGATCCCAGGGACGGACAGGTGAGTGCGCATCAGCGCAGGGGTCATTTTTATGTGGGGAGGGGGGTTTTTACTCTGTGCCAGGTTTTTATGATGGGCAGATGAGGGATTTGTTAGTGAGGTTGGTTGAATTATTGTCACGACAGCAGACCGTCGTGGGAGATCCCTTAAAGGACCAGTGTCACGAAAAAAAATGTTTTTATATCAATTTGCTTTTAGTGTTTTATTTAAAAAAAAAATATTTATTTGTGTGTTTGTGTTTTACTTTTTTTTATTTTTCCACTTTTTCTTGTCCATGGGGGCTGCCATTTTTTTTTCCATCTCTGTATGTGTCAATTAACGACACATACAGACATGGAATACGGCACATACAGTCCCATAGTGAATGCGAACGGGGCCCGTTCCATCCACTATGCTGTACGCCGTCCAAATTGAAGGTCTTCGGCCGAGCGACGTCCGGCGCCATTTTCTTGTGGACCGGAAGCCGCGGCCGGACAGTAAGATTACTACTTCCGGTCGCGGCTTCCGGACTTGTGCACTTGGAGCGGAGGGTTCAGACTGAGCGGACGGACCGGAGGGAGCGGCGGCGGCAGGAGCAGGTAAGTTAGGTCTGTGTATGTACATGTTTTACTGTGTGTTTAAATGTGTTTACTACTGTATGTAAACCTACTACACTGTGTGTTAGCTCAAAAAATGGCGACACACAGTGTAGGAGGTTTGACCGTTCAATCCCCTCGTTTCTCCCGACACACGCCAGGATAAAGGAGGGGGGATTCTGAGAGCTCACTAGAGCGAGTGAGTTTTCTCAAATTTTGCAGCATAAAGCAATGTGGTTGCTTTACCACATGCCAATGCTGCAATTTTGGGAATTGCTCCATCTAGTGACCAGCACTGGGAAATGTTATAAATTAGAATCTAATTTATAATATTTCCTGACTCGTGAAAAAATTAAAAAAATTAGAACAATGTTTAATCACCTATACACTAACTGTTTAACTAAAAAAAAAAATTTCTAGCGACACATTCCCTTTAAGGATGCCTTCATCAGCAGTGGTATGGGGAGTTGGCGGTACATCGTCTACCGGGTGGTGGAGGAGTTAACTACAGGTACAGGTGATGTAGGCTTGGCTTCGTCGGTGGCCCGGCAGGAGGTTGGGGTTGAGGAAGGAGGTTGTAGCAGATAAGAGCAAGCCGGTAGACGATGTGCGTTTGGCGAATGCAGCGAGGGTTGAGGTGTATGTCTGCTTTGAGGGCCTATCGAGTTCCCATTTGAAGCAGGAGGTTCGGGATAAGATTTGGAAGGATGAGTATGTGGACATATTTTCCTTGCTCCCCTTGGAAAAGTTCAATCTGGATAGGCGTAAACCGGACGAAAGTAAAAAGGAGGAAGAGGAAAAGCGCAGGTATCGATTGATACCTCGCACTTTTGCTAACTGGTTGCAGGCCTTTTCCATTTTGGCGAGTGTCATTGGGGAAAAGGTGCCGGAGAATTGTACCCCGTTATTTTGTTATTTGTTATTTACACGGGTTGTATAGGTGTTTCAAGAAAGGGAAGGGAAAGGGTTCAGATGGTCAGCAAAAGAGAGGCAACGCCGGTGAGGTTGGATGAGATGCTGCCGTTTCTAAATAAGTATCCGGATAGGGCAGCGGCGGCGTTGTTAACGGACGGGTTTACGTCGGGTTTCCGCATTCCCAGTACGGCGGGAGCTTCGATTTCTCCAGGCAGGAATCTGGCATTGGCGTACGCTAATGTCGGGATCCTTACGGAAAAATTACTGAAGGAAGCGGAGTTAGGCAGGATGGCGGGGCCTTTTGATTTGCCTCCATTGGCTGATTTATCAATCTCCCCGCTGGGTTTGGTACCCAAGGAGGAGCCTTTCAAATTTTGTCTTATTCATCATCTGTCTTATCCCGCGGTGCACTTAGTTAATGACGGAATTGACCCTGAGTTGTGTTCTGTGTCTTATGCATCTTTTGACTCCACAGTTTCGTGGGTGCGTAAGTTTGGTCAAGGGGCCTTGCTGGCTAAGACAGACGTTGAAGCGGCGTTTCGATTATTACCAGTGCATCCGGATAGTTTTAAATTGTTAGGCATTTTTTGGGAGGGACAATAATTTGTGGAATGTTGTTTGCCAATGGGATGTTCTATTTCATGTTCCTATTTTGAAATGTTCAGTACGTTCGTGGAATGGGTGGTGAAACAGGCCGACTGGTCTTCTATGCTTCATTATCTTGAAGATTCTTTATTTATTGGCCCTCCGAGGGATAGGGTTTGTTAAATTTTGTTGCACACTATGGAGACAGTAGCGTGCCGCTTTGGCATTCCGTTGTCCCCTGACAAAACTGAGGGGCCGGCTTCGGTGGTCAAGTTTTTGAGTATCATTATTTATACCGATCCCATGGAATGTAGACTCCTGAAGGACAAGCTGGCGGACCTTAAGATAGTGGTGGTACAGTGTCGCAGGGCAAAGAAGGTGCAGCTTCGGCAGGTTCAGTCTCTGTTGGGGAAGTTGAACTTTGCCTGCCAAATCTTGCCCACAGGGTGGGATTTTTGTAGGCAATTGGCCATGGCGATGGCCGGCGTCCGGGTACCACACCGTTTTGTTCGTTTATCAGGTGAGGTACGGGAGGATTTGGCAGTTTGGGAATCCTTTTTAGATTCTTATAATGGGAGGACGCTATGGATTGATCCGGTGGTTAGTAGTGATGAGTTGGAGCTCTACACGGACGCTTCTGGGGCGTGTGGTTATGGGGCATATTTTCAGGGTCAGTGGTGTGCGGGCCTGTGGCCAGCGACATGAAAATCGGAGGGGCTGGTGTCGAATCTTGCCCTCCTCGAATTGTTTCCCATTGTAGCGTGCGGTGATCTGGGGGAAACATTTTAAGAATCGCAGGGTTCCCTTCCAGTGCGATATCATGTGAGTGGTTCAGGCAATTAATAATCAATCGGCCAATTCCCCCCCCCCCTCCAGTTGTGCGGCTATTGCAGTATCGCTTAACTCCTCGTTTGTGGCAGTACATATACCGGGCGTTTAGAATAACGTGGCTTACTCTTTATCTCGCTTGCAGTGGGACAGGTTTTGGCGGTTGCCCCGGAGGCGGATCTCTGTGGTATCCCTTGTCCGGAGAAGTTATGGGCGGTGATATCGGGACTGCCACTGGATTGATCAAGAGTTCTCTGAGTGATGGTACTTGGATGAAGTATGAGAAGGTATGGCGGGATTGGGGGGCCTTGGTGGACCACATTGTTTCAGGTGAGGAACTGGTCGATTGGGTCACGGTGGTGTTGTATTTTGTAGGCGTGTTGCATGAAAAAGGTGCGGCGGTGTCTGGTGTGAATGGTCGCATGTCTGCGGTGTCTTTTTGGTTGAAGTTGAGGGGCATTGAGGACATCACGAAGAATTTCCTGGTTTGGCAGGCCTTGAATGGTTATAAGAAGGGTTGTTTGTGAGTGGATTCTCGGCGGCCTGTGTCGTTCGACTTCTTGGAACATTTGTGTGTCTGTGTGGACCAGGTGTGTGTGTCTGTTTATGAATGCTTGTTGTTTCGACTGGCTTTTTCGTCAGCATTTTTTGGTGCTTTTCGGATCTCGGAGTTGGTAGCCAAGTCCAAACAGAAGGCGGAGGGGTTTGTTGGATGGGGATGTTCGGCTGCTTCCGTGCATGGTTCGTTGTTTTATTCGTAGGTCTAAAACTGACCAAGCCAGTAAGGGAGTGTGGATTAACCTGGGGGAGTTGCCTGGGGCTATGGTGTGTCCAGTGCGATGTGTCAGGCAGTTTTTGGAGGTGTGCCCGGCGGCTGCCGGTCCTATGCTTATTCACGAAGATGGCTCGTTTTTATCACAGTATGAGTTTGTGTACATTTTTCGTAAATGCCTTCAGCTAAAAGGTTTGACCGCCTCGGAATACAGTTCACATTCTTTTCGTATTGGTGCTGCTACTGAGGCGGGACGTTGGGGAGTGGGTGCTGAAAGGATTATAAATATTGGCCGCTGGGAGTCCCAACATTTCAGTTTATACATTCTTCCTCATCTGTTAGAGGTTGCTATATGTGGGGGGGGGGGGGTCGTTGTGTTACTGAGCTGTGTGAGTGGCATTTATGTTGCTTGTTTTTAGCATGTTCTTTGTTATTTTTCAGGTGCCGTGCCTTGCCTGGTCTGGATCGTAGGCTATTCGTATGTCTTCTGGGGTGTGAGCTGATGTGCGCAGGGATGGTCATCAGTTGGGTATGAGTAGGGTTGAAGCATTGGTACGGTGGATGGGTGTGAGGGGCATGTTGTGGAGTCATCTTTTACGAGAGGTTCAATTTCATGCTGCGTTGGATAGGCCTCCCGATGTGTTGGTGATACATGTGGGTAGTAATGATTTGGGTATGCGTCAGTCCCGAGAGCTGATTCGGGATGTTAAACTGGATCTTCTTGGACTATGGTCTTCCTTCCGAGGCATGCTGATTGTTTGGTCGGATATAGTGGTGTGTAAGGTATGTAGGGGGGCGAGGTCAGTTGTCGCTTTAAACAAGGAGCGTGTGAAGGTGAATAAGGAGGTTGCTAATTTTTTTAATAGGAATGGAGGTGTTGTTGTGCATCACAGGGAACTAGAGGGCGCGAGTGATGAATATATGAGGAGTGACAGAGTTAATCTCAATGCCATCGGCATTGACATGTGGTGTTTGTCTCTGCAAGAAGGTATCGAGACTGCTGTTCGGGTGTGGAGGGATGGAAATATATAAGGTGTCATACATTTTCATCTGTGGCAGGTAAAGGGTCTTGCAGCTGGTGCCCAATGTTTTGAGTTGTTTTTGAGTCGGCTTCTAGATTCATCAGATTGGCTCCTAAATCTTGCCGTATTCCGTCCACCGTGTAATGTTTACAGCATTTCACCTTGTTCTACCCAGAGCCACTTATTTGATATATATCTGATTCTCTATAATAACACAGGAACTCTACTATGTATCTGAGAATAACGGGTCCTATCGGGTCTTCCAATAATTGTAAACAAATTAATTATCATAATGTGTCTCATTCCTTAGAAACTCAATATGGTAATGTGATTTGTGCTAAGTAATAATCGTGTTACATTATTACCGGTGTGATTGAGTTTCATGTATGCTCTTATGTAGACAACTTGTCTAAACCTTGCGCTGAGGTAATTTGTTCTCCCTGTGTCCATTACCGCACATTATAGGCGAATGGTCCCTGCCATTCAGTCTGGAGATAACAATGAAATTGAAGGCATATTGGATAGTAAAAGTCTCGGCATCCATTCGATTTTGCATTCGCAGGTGATCCTTCACCTGGACATTTCCTCGTCATTTGTAGTTTACCAAAGTTCGTCAAATAAATACACAATTGGCAAGTAAATTATAATTCTCCTCCTAATGGATATTGATTAGGATTTGATAGGATTCTGTGATAGAGTGGAAAGGACCAATAGACCAGATGGTTTACTAGGTGGAAGTGTAACGATCAATGGGAACACTACAGAACCTCGTAGAATCTCCAAGTAGGGTAAAGGCCATGACCCAGCCATTTAGACCTCTGGACAGTTAGCTGAAGCATATGTACACATATATATGTACAGACATGCACAGACATACAGGAATACTAAGGGTACGTTCACATGATGTACCCGGATCAACAGTCACACTGGACGAAACGTCCGGCAGCACAGAGACCAGGTGTGGAAGCAGTAAATAACTCATAAAAGAAGATTCCTGCCATGTGCAGTGCCATGTTTGATGCCCCGGAAGAGCTTGAGCTTGACTATCCTACAAAATGCCTACCTGGATGAAATTTGGACGTTCTAGCAGGGAAGACCCTACACCCAAGACCACTACTTAATCTTCAGGGGACAACCATCCTCTTTAAAGGGGGTTATCCTCCCTTTACATATGCCTTGTTAGGGCATATAAAAATAATAGAGGAGAGTCCCCAGAGACATTTCTGCCAAATCAGCTGAACATTAAATGAGGTGACATCACTGCCAGATCTCCAGCTCATCCAGAACTTGCTGCTTTATTTGTGTGGCCTGGAGTGGCTGCGTGTTGCCTTCACCGTAATTGAATGTTGTATCACTTTTTATTTTACTGTTTATCCTGTATGACTATTGTTATTTGCATACTATCATGATTTTATTTATATTTGTGAAAATGTACAAATTCTGTAAATCATTTTCTAAGTTACATAGTGGCATTAACCTTCTAAGTCCAGAGGAAGGGCAATCGCCAGCCATGGTTTCCAAGATGTTTCTCCACAGTGGATTTTCCTCCTGTCAGTCGGGTTTGCCATTTTCAGGGTAGTCCTATGATTACAAATAAAGGTGAGACCATATAACACACAATTAAAATGTTTTGCATCTTTGATTTTTCATTCTTGGTTGGATTCAGTGAGTCAGGGTCCACATATCACATTGCCATGAAGCCATACATATGCCTTCCGCACATGCCAATGGCCTACCCTGTGAGTGTATTATTGCCCCAGTGGTAGCCTCCGCTTGGGCTAATAGGATAGAGCAGAGACAACAATCGTTACAGTGACTTCAGGAGCTTCACCAGAGTCCTCGGGCAACATATCCTGCCATTGTAATGACGGGGTAGGGAGACAGACAGGTGAGCTCTAATCTACCCGCCACTCAGTCCCTGCCTACTTGCACGACCCGTCCTAGGCGACGGCGTACAATTGGGCGACGGTCCCTACGCTCAATATGTGCACGACAGACAAACAGACAAGGGTACACAGAAGCTAAGGGAAATGGGGCAGTTGCCCACGGCAACACCATAAGCAACTAGAGTAGTGAACGAGCCGAGTCAAACCAGGAGTGTACGAGGTACCAAACGCAGAGCAGGAGCGTAGTCAGTAAAGCCAGGGTCAATATGGAGCAGAGGTCAATAGTAATAGCCAGGAAACAAGAGAGAATCACAGGCAAAGACAAAAAGCAAATGAAGGTATTCATAGACCGAGGAGCTAGAACCGTCTGGCCAGGCTGTGATAGGTTCTCCCACTCCTCAGCCTACCAGCCTGAGTGGTAGCAGATCGAGTCACTCTATCAGACCTAGGAGCAGATGCAGACTGATTATCCATGGGCGTCGACACAGAAGCTGTGTCTGGCAGATCCTTTACAGCCGTACAGTGGGATACATAATGGTATTGTTAAGGATCTGCCAGGCACAGCGTCTGTATCCACGCCCTAGAGCCTATCACAGCCTGGCCAGACGGATCTAGCTCCCACCCTCTGTCTATTTATACCTGCCTTTCCTGTTCCTCCTTGCTTGTGATTCTTGTTTTGTTTCCTGGCCCTGCTGCAGCTTCTTTAACCATTTGACCCTGCTTCATATCGACCCTGGCTTACTGACTACTCTCCTGCTCTGCGTTTGGTACCTCGTACACTCCTGGTTTGACTCGGCTTGTTCACTACTCTCCTGCTCTGCGTTTGGTACCTCGTACACTCCTGGTTTGACTCGGCTCGTTCACCACTCTTGTTGCTCGCGGTGTTGCCGTGGGCAACTGCCCCTTTTCCCTTGCTTCTGTGTACCCTTGTCTGTTTGTCTGTCGGGCACTTATTGAGCGTAGGGACCGTCGCCCAGTTGTACCCCGTCGCCTAGGGCGGGTCGTTGCAAGTAGGCAGGGACTGAGTGGCGGGTAGATTAGGGCTCACTTGTCTGTTTCCTTACCCCCATCATTACATAATCACAAGCCCATATAGCTACTCTACCCTGGTCCCTCACACTACTATGGACCCCCTTGAGACCCTGGTTCAGCAAATGCAGGGTCTCTCCCTACAGGTCCAGGCCCTGGCTCAGAGGGTCAACCAGCCTGATGCTACCATGGTAGTGCCCCTCACCTCACCTCTTGAACCCCACCTCAAGTTGCCTGACCGGTTCTCAGGGGACCGGAAGACTTTTCTTTCCTTTCGGGAGAGTTGTAGGCTCTATTTTCGTTTAAAGCCCCACTCCTCAGGTTCTGAGAGCCAGCGGGTGGGTATAATTATGTCCCGGCTCCAGGAAGGGCCCCAAGAATGGGCCTTCTCCTTGGCTCCTGACGCCCCTGAACTTTCCTCCGTTGATCTTTTCTTTTCTGCTCTCGGACTCATTTATGACGAGACTGACAGGACTGCCTTTGCCGAGAGTCAGCTGGTGACCTTACGTCAGGGTAAGAGACCTGTTGAGGAGTATTGCTCTGACTTTAGGAAGTGGTGCGTAGCCTCTCGGTGGAATGACCCTGCCTTAAGGTGCCAGTTTAGGTTGGGTCTGTCGAACGCCCTGAAAGACCTGCTAGTTAGCTATCCCTCTTCTGACTCCCTAGACCAGGTTATGGCTTTAGCGGTACGACTTGACCGACGTCTCAGGGAACGACAACGTGAACGTTTTTGTGTTTTCTCCTCTGACTCCCCCATGATGCCTCCCGAGGTTCCGTTGCTTCGTTCTTCCACGGAAGACTCGGAGGTACCTATGCAACTCGGGGCCTCCGTGTCCCCCCAACAATGTAGAGAGTTCCGCAGGAAGAATGGTCTCTGCTTCTATTGTGGGGATGACAAGCATCAAGTGAACACCTGTCCTAGGCGTAAGAATAAGCAGCCGGAAAACTTCCGCGCCTAAGTGATCATCGGGGAGGTCACTTGGGCGTACAGGTATTTCCCGTAAATATGAAACGTAATAAAATCTTGCTTCCCTTTCAGGTCTCTTTTGGTGGTAGGTCTGCTACCGGCAGTGCCTTCATGGATTCAGGGTCGTCTGCTAATATGATGTCTGTGGAATTTGCTATGTCTCTAGCTATGCCTTTGATTGATTTTCCTAAACCTGTCCCGGTAATGGGTATCGACTCCACTCCTCTTGCTAATGGTTATTTTACACAGCATACCCCTGTTTTTGAACGCCTTGTTGGCTCCATGCATTTGGAGCAGTGCTCTGTACTGTTGATGCAGGGATTATCGTCCGATTTGGTTTTAGGCCTTCCCTGGTTGCAGTTGCATAATCCCACGTTTGACTGGAATACTGGGGATCTTACCAAATGGGGTAATGAATGCTTGACGTCATGTTTTTCTGTTAATTCTATTTCTCCCCCTGAGGAGGTGAACACGCTACCTGAGTTTGTTCGGGACTTCGCTGATGTTTTCCCTAAGGAGGCCTCTGAAGTGTTACCTCCTCATAGAGAATACGATTGCGCTATCGATTTGGTACCAGGAGCTAAGCTCCCTAAGGGTAGGATATTTAATCTCTCTTGTCCCGAACGTGAAGCCATGAGAGAGTATATCCAGGAATGCCTGGCCAAGGGTTACATTCACCCCTCTACGTCTCCGGTAGGTGCTGGCTTCTTCTTCGTAGGGAAGAAGGATGGTGGTCTTAGGCCATGCATTGACTACCGTAACTTGAATAAGGTCACTGTAAGGAACCAGTATCCCCTTCCTTTGATTCCTGATCTCTTTAATCAGGTTCAGGGGGCCCAATGGTTCTCTAAGTTTGATCTACGGGGGGCGTATAACCTTATCCGCATCAAAGAGGGGGATGAGTGGAAGACTGCGTTTAACACGCCCGAAGGTCATTTCGAATACCTCGTCATGCCCTTTGGGTTGTGTAATGCTCCTGCGGTCTTCCAGTATTTCATAAATGAGATTTTAAGGGATTACCTGGGGGTATTTCTTGTAGTGTACCTTGATGACATACTGGTGTTTTCCAAGGACTTGTCCTCCCACATTGAGCATGTCAGCAAGGTGCTCCAGGTCCTTCGGGAAAACAAACTGTTCGCGAAAACCGAAAAATGTGTGTTTGGGGTACAGGAGATACCATTTTTGGGTCAAATCCTCACTCCTCATGAATTCCGCATGGACCCCGCCAAGGTCCAGGCTGTGGCGGAATGGGTCCAACCTGCCTCCCCGAAGGCGTTACAGTGCTTCCTGGGATTCGCTAATTATTACAGGAGATTTATTGCTAACTTCTCGGTCATCGCTAAGCCTCTTACGGACCTCACTCGCAAGGGTGCTGATCTCCTCCGCTGGCCTCCTGAGGCTGTCCAGGCGTTTGAGGTCCTTAAGAAGTGCTTTATCTCGGCCCCGGTGTTGGTTCAGCCCAACCAAATGGAGCCATTTATAGTGGAGGTTGACGCTTCCGAGGTGGGAGTGGGGGCTGTCTTGTCCCAGGGTACCAGGTCCCTCACCCATCTCCGTCCCTGTGCCTACTTCTCCAGGAAGTTTTCGCCCACTGAGAGTAACTATGATATTGGCAACCGCAAACTCTTAGCCATTAAATGGGCATTTGAAGAGTGGCGCCACTTCCTGGATGGGGCTAGGCACCAGGTAACGGTCCTTACCGACCACAAGAATCTGGTTTTCCTAGAATCTGCCCGGAGGCTAAACCCGAGACAAGCTCGATGGGCGTTATTTTTTACCAGATTAAATTTTTTGGTTACCTATAGGGCTGGGTCTAAAAATATTAAGGCTGATGCACTGTCGCGTAGCTTCATGGCCAGCCCTCCTTCGGAGGAAGATCCTGCTTGTATTTTGCCTCCGGGTATAATCATTTCCTCTATTGATTCTGATTTAGTCTCTGAAATTACTGCTGATCAAGGTTCAGCTCCCAGGAACCTTCCTGAGAACAAGCTGTTTGTTCCCCTGCAATTCCGGCTAAGGGTACTTAGGGAAAATCATGACTCCGCACTATCTGGTCATCCAGGCATCCTGGGTACCAAGCACCTAATTTCCAGAAAGACGTTAAGGCCTACGTCGCCGCTTGTGAGGTTTGTGCTAGGTCCAAGACTCCCAGGTCCCGACCAGCGGGCTTACTACGTTCTTTGCCCATTCCCCAGAGACCTTGGACCCATATCTCCATGGATTTTATCACCGATTTGCCTCCATCTCAAGGCAAGTCGGTGGTGTGGGTTGTAGTAGACCGCTTCAGTAAGATGTGCCACTTTGTGCCCCTCAAAAAACTACCCACTGCTAAGACGTTAGCTACCTTGTTTGTCAAACACATCCTGCGTCTCCATGGGGACCCTGTCAATATTGTTTCTGACAGAGGGGTACACTTTGTTTCTTTGTTTTGGAGAGCCTTCTGTAAAAAGTTGGAGATTGATCTGTCCTTCTCCTCTGCCTTCCATCCTGAAACTAATGGCCAAACCGAGAGGACTCATCAGTCTCTAGAACAATATTTAAGGTGTTTTATCTCTGACTGTCAATATGATTGGGTCTCATTCATTCTCCTCGCCGAATTTTCACTTAATAACCGGGTCAGTAACTCGTCAGGGGTCTCCCCCTTTTTCTGTAATTTTGGGTTTAATCCACGGTTCTCCTCCGTTTCACCTGGTAGTTCCAACAATCCCGAGGTAGAGGTCGTTCATCGGGAACTGTGCACAGTCTGGGCCCAGGTTCAGAAGAACCTAGAGGCGTCCCAGAGCATACAAAAAACTCAGGCAGATAGAAGACGTTCTGCTAACCCCTTGCGCCTTAAAGTCCCGTCCAAGAAGTTTGCTCCCCGGTTTATAGGGCCGTACAAGGTCATTGAAGTCCTCAATCCTGTCTCCTTCCGACTGGAGTTGCCCCCATCTTTTCGAGTACACGACGTGTTTCATGCCTCCCTCCTTAAACGCTGCTCCCCGTCCCTGGCTCCCTCGAGGAAACCTCCTGTCCCTGTTCTCACCCCTGAGGGGGTAGAATTCGAGGTGGCCAAGATTGTGGACAGCAAGATGGTCCAAGGCTCCCTCCAGTACCTGGTCAATTGGAGAGGATACGGGCCTGAGGAGAGGACTTGGGTACCCGCCCGGGATGTTCACGCTGGGCTATTGGTCAGGAGGTTCCACCTTCGTTTCCCCAATAAACCAGGTCCATCTAGAAAGGGTCCGGTGGCCCCTCATAAAAGGGGGGGTACTGTATAGGATCTGCCAGGCACAGCGTCTGTATCCACGCCCATAGGTAATCAGCCTGCACCTGCTTCTATGTCTGTGAGACTGACTCCATCTTCCACCACTCAGAATGGCAGGCTTAGGAGTGGGAGAGCCTATCACAGCCTGGCCAGACGGAGCTAGCTCCCGCCCTCTGTCTATTTATACCTGCCTTTCCTGTTCCTCCTTGCTTGTGATTCTTGTTTTGTTTCCTGGCCCTGCTGCAGCTTCTTTAACCATTTGACCCTGCTTCATATCGACCCTGGCTTACTGACTACTCTCCTGCTCTGCGTTTGGTACCTCGTACACTCCTGGTTTGACTCGGCTTGTTCACTACTCTTCTGCTCTGCGTTTGGTACCTCGTACACTCCTGGTTTGACTCGGCTCGTTCACCACTCTTGTTGCTCGCGGTGTTGCCGTGGGCAAATGCCCCTTTTCCCTTGCTTCTGTGTACCCTTGTCTGTTTGTCTGTCGGGCACTTATTGAGCGTAGGGACCGTCGCCCAGTTGTACCCCGTCGCCTAGGGCGGGTCGTTGCAAGTAGGCAGGGACTGAGTGGCGGGTAGATTAGGGCTCAGTTGTCTGTTTCCTTACCCCCATCATTACAGGTATAAGTTGGGAGTCCTCTTGATATTTACCTCCGACGGAAGGCCAAAACGCAATGTGAAGAGGCTTAAGGGGTTAAAAGTGGCCTAGATGCCTTTCTTAAAAGTAATAATATCACAAGTTATAAGTACTAGATTACTAGAGACAGGTGATTGATCCAAGGATTTATTCTGATAGGCAGTCAGGAATTGTTTCTCTGAGGCTGGGTTCACACGACCTATTTACAGGCGTAAACGAGGCGTATTATGCCTCGATTTACGCCTGAAAATAGGGCTACAATACGTCGGCAAACATCTGCCCATTCATTTGAATGGGTTTACCGACGTACTGTGCAGACGACCTGTAATTTACGCGTCGTCGTTTGACAGCTGTCAAACGACGACGCATAAATTGACTGCCTCGGCAAAGAAGTGCAGGAGTCTTCTTTGCAACGTAATTTGAGCCGTTCTTCATTGAAGTCATTGAAGAGCAGCTCAAGATTTACGAGCTTCATAGACGCCTCGCATAATGCGAGGAGGAGCTTTTACGTCTGAAATGAGGCAGCTGTTTTCTCCTCTCATCGTGTGCACATACCCTAAGGCTACATGCACAGTTTGTATTTTAAGGCCCGTAAACAACAGATCCTCGAACCATGGACGGCATACGGATAGCATCTTTGTGCCGTCCATGGGTTTCACGACGCCAAAGTCTTGAATGGGCGACCGAGACACGGACAGGAATAGGACCGGGCCCACGACCCCCACACGGATCCATGAATAACAAGGTAATGTGCATGGGGCCATATAAATGAATGGGTCAGTTTGATATCCGTTAAAAAAAATTGATAGCACACTGACAAAAACAACAGTCGTGTACTTGTAGCCTAAGTCCTAATTCACACAATACAATTTTGGTACAGTTTTTTAATGCAGTTTTTTAGGGCACATCGAAGAGAGGATCGTTAAAAAAAGAGGAAGCGTAAAAATCTGCAGCATAAGGGTATGTTCACACGGCAACGCCAATTACGTCTGAAATTACGGAGTTTTCTGGCGAAAACAGCTCCTTAATTTCAGACGTTTTGACACGTGCACGCGTTTTTCGCGGCGTCTTTTACGGACGTAATTGGAGCTGGTTTTCATTGGAGTCAATGAAAAACGGCTCCAATTACTTCCCAAGAAGTGACATGCACTTCTTTGTGGCGGGCGTCTTTTTTCGCGCCGTCTTTTGACAGCGGCGCGTAAAAAAAAAAAACATCTGCACAGAACACCGTAAGACCCATTGAATTCAATGGGCAGATGTTTGCAGATGGTTTGGAGCCGTTTTTTCAGGCGTAATTCGAGGCGTAAAATGCCTGAATTACGTCCGTAAATAGTACAGTAGCGGCAGATTTGAACAAATCTCATCCACACGCTGCATAGAAAATGCACTAGAAAACCTTTGATAAATTGACCTGCGATGCGGCTTTTTAATCCGCAGCATGTCCATTTATGTTGCAGAATCGCTGCTTTCTGTTGTAGCTTTTCTCCATTGAATTCAATGGGGAGGTAAAACCCGCAACAAATAGCAGATGTTGCTATTTTTGCGGCAGAAAAGCTGCAATTCTGGCACAAAAAATTGCAACTGATTAAAAAAAAAAAGCTTATATTCACCCAGAATTCTGTGCTTCTGCATCCAGCCCGGTCTCCAGGGATGATGTTTCATCCCATGTGACTGTTGCAGGACGTCAGAGAGACGCGTGGCATGGAAAGTGCAGGCTTTTTTTTTTTACCTGCCTTTGTGCTCCTTACATTCACACAAGTGCTTCATCTTCTCTAAAGGCGCACTCCACATCCTGTTATCGCCCTACGTTTATCTTGTACGTCGGAAAAACTTGCTGAGGTACACGATAAATGTGTTCATAGCGCTCCATTATTTCCTTTTGGTCTCGTCGGGTTTGTATACTTCGGTATACCTTTTTTTTTTGTTTTTTGAAGGATGGAGTAGCGTCGTAGACTATGCTATTCCGTCCTGAGTCGCAAAAAAAGATCCTGCAAAAAACGTATACCGCTCCTGACAACACTATATGGACAGTAATGTCAGGAGCTTGCCAATGCCGGAGTCCCCTGGCAAAGCATCACAAGTACTCTGCCCGTGGACTTTGGCCCAAGTAAAGCTCCTGACGTCTCTGTTCATTTATGGACAGTGACTTCAGGAGTTTCCCCAGGGCCATTCCCCGGGCGACGTATCCCATTGTACGCCACAAGTTTTGGCTGAATTCAATAAAATCCAGGGTATCAACTGGTCACTGACTGCTCCATAGTTCACTGTAACTTCACATTAGTAACGAAATCAGTTACTGCATATAGTGTACAAACGTGAGTGCCACAGTTTCCGTTGCCCACCCTCGGTAATGGGGGCCCAATCTCTTTGGCTGTATGGGGCCCAGAAATTCCTGGTGGCGGCCCTGCATGTGACTGCTGCGGCCAATCAAAGGTTGCAGCAATTACATGGGCTGCAGCATCATCTCGGGAGGCCGGACTACAGGTCAACGGTGGGACGCATCGCTTTCCGCAGCAGAAATTCCACCAGAAAAACTACACCATTATGTGGTGCAGTTTTTCAAACGGAATGTGCTTCGGGTTCTAGGTCAGATAAGCTGGGTAGTTTTACGGAGCCTGTCCGACCCGTGGGAACCCCGCCTAATGGTAAGTTCACACGTAGCATAAATACTGCAAATTCTCCGCAATGGATTTAGTTGCGGAAAATCTGCAGCGTATTACTATAGCAGCAAAGTGGATGAGATTTGAACAAACCTCATCCACACGCTGCGTAAATGATAAGCGGAGAAACGCAAAGAAATTGACCTGCGGTGCGTTTGTTTTAATCCGCAGCATGTCCATTGTATTTGCATAATCGCTGCTTTTATGTTGCGGTTTTTCCACTTTGATTTCAATGCGATTCCGCAGCAAAAAACGCAACTCTTAAAATCTTATACTTACCCAGAATTCTGTGCTTCTTCATCCAGGCCGGCCTCCTGGGAATGACGTTTTATCCCATTTGACCGCTGCAGCCTGGGATTGGCTGCAGCAGTCACATGGAATTAAACATCATCCCAGGAGGCCGGCCTGCAGGAAGTCAGAGGGTTAGTATAGTTTTTATTTTTTTGTTTTTTTAAATGTGTTGTTTTCCGCAGTGGACATGGTAGCACAGACCCCACAAAATAAACCACATCAAAAGAAAACACAGACAATAGAATCATTGGATAATAAAGGCCACGATGTTAATTAAGGGTAACATAAAATCCATAATACTTAAAATATATAAATAACCATAAATTGAAATCAATAAACCAATAAAAAATCCAGCTTTATAATAAAATACCAAGTCCGCCCAGCATTAGCTGGGTGACAAAATCCCTCTAACAAACATCGTGACGGGAGGGAAATTCAGACATAAGGGAGGGTGGGTGGGCGACGGTCCAAACGGCTCCAGGCGACTGCTTGACCACGAAGAAGCTCACTTCTTTATAGTACAGATTCCCGCCGTTTTGGAATCCCAATAACCAATCAGCTGTACCTAGGAGAAAACGGCTTGGAGATGGAATATTCTGGAACCTGCTCATGCCAACAGCACAGCTGACCTCGTCCAATCAGCTGTCCACCAGGAAACATTTGCCTGGAGATAGAAACAACTGGAACCCGCTCGTACCACTTGTACAGCTTACATAGGGGACGTCCAATAAGGTAAGTACCATTTCACTACATTTGGAAAAAAGAGGGGAAGGGGGGGGGGGATACAACCATACAAAACCATACTACATAACCGACTTAAATACCAATAAAAACCATATTTTTGCAGCTCGTGCGACCATGTGTCCCCCAAGCCTTTGGCTCGGAGGGGCCCTTGTCATTCCAACCGTAAAACTGCACCACAATTTGATGTGGTTTTTCGGTCAGAATTCCCTACGGCTGCCAGGGCGGATACGCTGTGTACTTTTACGCAGCATATCTGCCCTGTGTGAACATACCCATAGAGTTCCAATTTATAGATTTTTTTCCTTCTTCTAGATCAACCATGCAGGAAAATAGTTTGAACTAGATGGTCATATGTATTTTTTCAACCTTTCTGTGTTACTTTTACACAGCTGCAGTCTGTTACAATATATCAGTGTATGCATATTCTCTCCTACATTGCTTATGTGTAATGATACATCGATAAAGGATATATTACAGATCTGTATTGTGCGGAGCTATATTGAGATATCTGGAGTAATGAGTTCCTTGAAAGACATAATTACAGAAAACCAAATTAGCATTATAGGAAACGAAAACATGAGGACTAATGTAATATTCAGCTGATGTTTCCTGTTGATGGTTTGTTAGTCAAGGTCAATGCTTTTAGTACGTGTGGATGTCTCGTTTATCATGTGTATGTACTGTTTATAGCTGTCACAATAGACTGCTGCCCGTGGTAAGGATGAAGGGAAATTCATGACTGACCATTGACACGAGAGGAGACATGATACCTCTGGTAAGGCCCGATTATTAGTGACCTAACATAAAATTACCTAAACTAACCTTAGTTTGGCTTTCCAATGTGTGTAAGAAGTGGTACTGTTGCTTGTCCATAACTTCAGGTGTTTCCCACCAAGTGTAAGGCACATGACCGTAGTTTTGATCCACAATTACGGAGCATAATTGCGGATCACAGTACGGACCCAGTCATTTCTATTGCCCATGGACGCCTTCCCGTATATTTACGGGAAAGTGTCCGGGCCGTAAAAAGGCTCAGCAAAAAATAGGACATGTCCTATTTTTTGATTTTCGGACCGTGCTTCCATACTTTATAATGGGAGCACGGCCCGGAAATGTGGGTGACTATCTGCTAACGGCCGTGCCTGAAATCAAGGGGCTCGTGATTATGGGCACGGCCGTGTGCAGGGGGCTTAAGGCTATGTTAACACAGGGCAGATACGCTGCGTAAAAACACAGCGTATTCGCCTTGGGCGTCGAAGGGAATTCTGGACAAAAAACCGCACCAAATTGGGGTGTAGTTTTTTGGCTGGAATGTTCACTGTGGAAAACTGCACATAAAAAAACCCCAAAAACACATACTTAGGCCTCATTCACACGGCAGGGTTTCCCGGCCGTTCATAAATCGGCCGGCACCCGGCTGCATTAGGAATAATAGACCCCTAATGGGGCTATTCACACGACCGATTTTTTGACGTCCGGAAAAACCGGCCGTCAAAAAATGGGACATGCTCTATCTTCGCCCGGGTACCCGGCCGCCCGGCTCCCATAGAAGTCTATGGGGCCGGGTAATACACGGCCATCACCGGGATGTGTCCCGAGTGATGGCCGGGTTTTCCGGAGCCTGCGCTCTATCTCCTCCTCCTCACAGCGCAGAGTGCATGTGAGGAGTTGATGCCATTCTAACGAATGGCATCGCTGTACACGTTGTGTCAGGGCCGGGGTGTACAGCAGGTGGAAGGGAGCGCTGCGCTGGCTCCCTTCCCCTGCTTGAAAAGCACCCTAGCCCGGCGACACCTTCGATGGCGCCGCTAGCAGCTGCAGCTGCGGCTGCTACTACTGCAGCGCCGCCACTATAGCAGAGCAGGGAGGTATCTCCCCGCTCTGCTATGTGCTAGCCGCACTTTAGCTCCTTGAAGGAGCGGAATCCCCGTGTTTTCGGGGATTCAGCTCCTGGACAGAGCGCTTGATGTCTCTGTCCATATCTGGGCAGTGACATCAGGGGAAACTCCTGAAGCGGAATCCCCGAACACATGGGGATTCCCCTTCAGGAGTTGCCGCTGATGTCACTGTCCGGATCTGCCCGGCCCGGCACGGATGCAAAACTGAATGCAAACCGGCCGGGCAAATTGGCCGATTTTACCGGCCGACACTCGGGCTCGGGAACGACCCGGTCGTGTGAATCCCGCCTTACCGTCGGACGTCCTGCAGCCCCGCCCACTGGGATGACGTCTCCAAGGAAGAGGAAAACGGCAAAGGTATCTACTGATGTCGTCGGTAGGTATTGGTCAATATTTCGGCCCATGAGAGCTCACAGTGACAGAAGTGGAGGCCTGGTGAGTACAACTTTATGGGTAGGAGATTATCAAAGTTTCTCCCAAAAAAGCGGAATGTTCTGTTCAGAGGGGTACTGTTCCTTTAAGATGATGTATTGTGCTGTATTTTATACGTTTAGGACAGTAGCTGAAAGAAATTGCTGCATTTCCCAACACTGGTTATCAGTAACTATGGTATTCTGAGACAAAACAGAAAACAGAGTTATCAAGATCGGGCAGAAGTATGTGCCTATGGCTACGACACATAGTACAAACCCATAATCTCGAAATGAGCGTGCGCTTACTCTATGTCCTGTACTTCTGTTTTCAGCGTTTATGCAATAACTTAGAATTATAGTCACGATAAACACACGTAAATATTGTCTGACGTGAAATAGGTGAGTGCACAACTCCAAACTATTTACCATGTGCCTTCCATTAGTTATACATAGGTATTATAGCGGTATATAGATGTAATTAAAGGGACACTAAACCTAAAGTCTATCCTATCTCCATTTGCTGCGCATTTGAATACAGTCTATTGTTCCCTGTTATCGCCCACTTTACAGCCTGGTAAAAGGCTGACTGTAAAGGCCCTTTTACACCGGCCGTTAAGCGGCCGGTGCAGCGAGCGCCGATCAACAGGACATCGTTGATTGGCGCTCGTTTGCTCCTGTCACATGGAGCTATGGATGGGGACGAGCGGTCGTTACTCCGATCACTCATCCCCATCCATTATTTTCATGCCGGCAGCGCGTCTCCCTGATTACAAGGGAGATGCGCTGCCGACAACGATAATCTTTTACTTTTTTAAAACGATACGACCAGCAGATGATTGAGCGTTTGCTCATTCATCTGCTGATCGCTGCCCTGTTTACACAGGACAATTATCGGCAACAAGTGTTATATTAATGCTTGTCTGCCCGATAATCCTCCTGTGTAAAACCCCCTTAAGATTAGTGACAAGAAGTCCTGAGTAATCCCTGCCCCCCATGATCACTGCTATATCTCATATCTCCAAAGACTTCCAAAACATTAGCATACCTAAGTATTACTGATATTAGCAGATCTTCCTTTTAGAAGTACTTTTATAAACTGATAAAGTGTTACTGGCCCTTTAAGTGCTTGTCCTGCTTCCTCCATCCCTGTTAGCAAAGATTGATGCAGGAGCCATAAGCTCCATACAGCAGCAGTGAATTGACTATGTGAATACAAAAGGTGCATTGCTGGAGTGTACTGGAGGTGAATAAATGGTGGAGAGGGGTGGTCCTATTTAACCACTGGAGAAAGCAGCAGGACTTTTGCTTTGAGTTCTAGGAAAGGGGGAAGCCCTGCTGTGACCACACGGGTGCCTGCTGAGAGTACAGGATGAATAGAGGGTGATTCCCTAATGTGAGTACTGGGGGGAGGGAGGAGATCAGTGACTACTGGATGAATACTTGGGAAGGGCTGCTGTGGCTACTAGAAAAAGGATGGGCACTGCTGTGATCACTGGGGGACCGGGGTACTGCCCTGATTACTATGGGAATGATAAAAACTGCAGTATCTGCTGAGGAAAGAGGGCACTGTTCTGACTAGTGGAGAAAGGGAGAGCACTGCTATAACTACTGGGGGGGGGGAGAGAACCACTGTTAACTGGGAAGAACTTGGGGAAAAGAAGAGTACATTGGGAGAATAGGGACATGGGAGACACTGTAGGGACATGGGACACAATACTGTCATTACTGGTGATGGGGGCCCGGGACGTAAATCCAGGACTGGGCATTGGGCTTTTTTATATGTAGGCTATGGCCACACCAGGTCACTAATTTTGTGTATCCAAATGACAGAACTGATGCATTTTATGTAATGTGAACCGGAACTGATACAATGACATTAAAAATAGCTTTTTTTAACCATTGTAACTTTTACAGCACTTGGGACCATTGCAAATTACACTAAAAAATCACTGGGTTTGAATTGGAGATTCAACACTTTTGATTATTCATTAAGAAACTGTAAATGTGACAACCAATCAGACGCTGACTCGGAAATATATATGAAAATATGCATCAAGCCTTATTACGTACCGTTTGGTTAGGGTGACTATACTTCTATATTATCCTAGCTAACAACTCCTGCTGTCTTCTTGACTTCTACGTAGGTGGAGAACATTGAGGCTGGAGCTCAGTGCAGGTTCAACCTTCTCATCCTGACTGAAGGAGAGCAATTAGCAATGTGAATAGGCCTCTTAATCAACCTGCGTTGCCTATTGTTATGTATAAATGAAGGCGGTGGGGCTGCTATTTCCATAGAGAGTATCTACACACTTCCCTGACTTCATGTCTTCTAGGTGTGTGGTCTGCTCAGAGAACAGGGTGGTCTAGCAGCCCCTCTAGGCGATAGCATGCCACAATTACTTCAGCTTTTCGTTGTTCTACATTCTGTTCCACATTGTCAATTTTGGTTTTGGACACAATCCCAAAGAGTTTTGTTGGGTCTGTTTTCTGCATCGTAGGCGCAGGTCAGTGTGAGGTGAGGACAAGCTTATGGTGGCCACCGTTCTGGTTCAATAATGGTTGCATGAAACTCTGTTACATGGTGCAAAGCTCAGGGTCCAAGGAAACTGTCCCAAACACCTTGCTCCGAGCCTGGTATTGGCTTCTTACATCAGCCATCTGTCCAGTGAAGACCTTTGGTCAGACATTGATGTACAGAAGAATAGAAACACAGCTGGGTCATGGGCTTTTCATGGAGATCTGTCAATACCATTAATCCAGCAAAGATCCTTTAATCCAGCACACTTAATCAGCAAGGTGCCGAATAATTGGATTCTACAAAGCAATTAAATGTGTATTAAGGCCGTCTCCTGTGTCTTACAAATCCTTCCAGAAACATTTATGCTGCAGAGCAGACACCGACTAAAGGCCATTTTTAAGGGCCCATGAATAGGCAAATGAGAGTGCATATGAACACTCTTTCCTGATTGGAGCCAGGAAAAAGGTTGCTAGTCGGCAGCACATCTCCTTGTGTAAAGGTCCTTTTAGACAGCTCGAGATTAGCCGTGCAAACGAGCACTGATCGACGAACATGTAGATCGGCACTCGTATGCTCCAGTCACAGGGAGCAATGATCGTTATGTATGGTCACGAACGATGCAGCTAAAGCTTGTAAGGTTAAGGAACCTCCTGGAAGCTTGGCGCCAGTGTCGACATGCTGGCGTCATGTCGCACTTTGTGGCGGTCCTGAACTTTCCAGACTATAAAATACTTTTATTGTATGTTATTTTGCAACCAATTCTCAAAATTGGTTACATCTGCTCAGTCTCTTGCTCCTGTTCTTATGAGATTCCACATAGTTTTACTGTTCTGTAGAAACAAAAATAATTCTTAGATTTAAATTTCCAGATTAAAGGAATTTTCGTTTCTTATCATTATTACTAATATAATCTTACAAAATGTGCGCTGTAGACCTTGGCGGATTAAGTAAACCCCTTCCCCACCACCGCTCTTCCATGTCTATAGTGAACACCAACTTTCTGTGCGAGCATTGACAAATGGGTGTTACGATTCCCCTTGTCAAAGGGCTGTGTCCCTACATACTGACAGTCTCCAACCATCGCTGACAGCATCACACTGTGTATCACACATCCTCTTGACAATGGCAATGGTAACACGCATTTGTCTATTAGTCCTGGGTACACAAAGACTTTATGAGGAATACAAGGATTTCCTACAACATGTCAGGATAGGGGACAGATCCTCTATAGATCCAGTGACTCACAAGTGACGTCTTATCTGATGGGTGTCATTCTCTTTTCTTCTCCATCTGACACAGACCATTATGGCGACTTCTCCTGATGAGACGTCTTTTCTCCGCGCTTCTGCAGCCATTTCCAGCCTCTATAGAAACACACAAATTCAGACACATGGCCCAGGAACATATATTAAAGGGGTTGTCCAGGCACGGACCAGTTTTTCATACTGATGACCTATCTATGTGCGCGGACAACCCCTTTTACTCAGACTAATAAATTCGGACCCCAGACCAGATCCTAGCATACATACAGACCCCAGACCTTCTAAACTATTTCAGTCCCCAGACCAGACTGCCCTGAACAAATACAGAATCCAGAACAAGTACCCTAAATAAATACAGACCCTAGACCAAACTCCCTTAATACAGGCCTCAGACCAGACCCCTAAATACAGACCCCAGGCCTGACTCCCTAAACTAATACAGACCCCTAAATACAGACCCCAGAGTAGACCCCCTGAATACAGACCCCTTAAACAAATCCATCTCCCTTATACTCACAGTCTTCTCTATGGAGTCTTGATGCTGTTCTAGGACCTGCGATCATGTAACCAGCAGGTCTCTAATCAGTAACATGACTTGCCTAAGTAGAGTTGTGTGCTGTTGAACCCTTTGAATTCTCCTTTTTCTCACCCCCCCCCACCACCAAAGAAAGACATGTGACAACCGAGGTTGGATGTGAAATGGCCACAGCAGCCGTTTATTAATTTACATTAGTTATAAAATTGCAATTTAATCCGAAACATATCGGATAAGTACTAGGAATTCAACCAAAGAATTCCTCTTATAATTCAAATGACCCAACATGGGTCAGTATCAGTAATAACAACAACATAAACACCAATTAGAGCAGGGTAAGTCCTTGAAGCCATTTTCCCGGTTTTTACCTTGAGTTAGCCATCTGCAAACCACCACCAACTCTTTACCTCCAGCCGTAAACCAGCTCGGAGGCACCGCTCCCCTCTGCAGATGGCTCCAACCACCAGAAGACCACTTCAAATGGATAACACCCTATGAAGTCTTCCAAATAATATACCTTTCTGGGGGACGCATACCCCCGATGCGACCCCCCCACCAGTTCGTACTGACCAACCTCAAGGACTCCCCCCGCCACAGCGAAACAGGCCTTGACCACCTTAAGCCTGTGAGTCCCTCCAAACCACCACCGCCCTTTCAATTTCTTCTGCTAGGGCCAGGCTCCACAAATCCATCTCAACCTTGGTCAGATGCACTCCATCACTCCTCCAGTAATTACCTTCCCCCGACTCCAAATCCCTGTGATGCACACAAATGCCCCCGTTCCTGGCCACGAAACGTGACACCACCCGGTTCACTTTAATGCAATGTGGGCTTTGTTAACCTTCTCTACAGACCTTGCCAACTGCCAATGCCTCCTCGGGACTATGTCAGACCAAACTATAACTAGGCATGGATAAGATGCCCATAAACACAACATATCGTGTTTAATATCCCGCACCAACTCCCGAAAGGGGCGCACCCCCAAATCATTCCCGCTCTCGTGTAACACCAGGACCTCCGGAACCCTATCTAACTGAGAGTATGTCTGAAACTCGGTCAATACCCGACTCCATAACATACCTCTGTATCCCAGCCAATGTAAGACCGTGTCATTACGCGGAATGCGTAGCTGATGGCCATCGGGGCAGACATCCGCCCTCAGAGCCCCCCAATGCACATAAGAGTGTCCTAACAGCCATACGAAGCAAGGGTATTGATCTGAAATGAAAAAAGGACAAGCACGCACACACGTAAGCCGATCCACCACGACCACAACAGCACAACCCACCTCCAAACAAATAAATTAACAGTACAATCTTATAACAAATGAGGACGAACATAAGTGCGAAACCTGTTGGACTCCCACCGCCCAATGCGACGCACACCCTCGTCATCAAGCCCCCAACGCCCAGCCTCAGTCGCCGCACCGATCCGAAGCGAGTGAGAAGAGTAAGAGCTGGAACCGACTCCGACCTCAGCTAAGCATTTTTTAAATACAGCACAAAATTGATACCTAGACAAAAACTATCCATTTTCATGACGGAGCAATGGCAACTCAGGCCCCCCTACCCGTGGCATAAAAGCATCATCGACCCCGGGAGGGCAAACAACACTATGCGCTTCCCCCGTCCTAATTGATCCGTCTTGGACCGCCGCAGAAACAATTCGAGTCTGTCCCCATACAGACCTACATCCTCCTATCTCAATCCCCCTGCCCGCACTGTACTAGGAGAAACAAACTCAACAATTCGAAGTGCTCCAAAGAACGCTAGAGAAAAAGCTTAAACGAAACAGCTTAACTTCAAAAGGCGAATTACAAACAGACACCACAGATGTGCCCAAGGAACAGAGGAGAGTAAAAGACATGGGTCGCCTCTGATATGCTTCAGCCCTGCCTCGACGCAAACCTTTCAAAGCTTGCCCTACCAAAAAATCTTTGAACACATCCCTTAAACCCTGCAATTTAAAACCAAAAGCCAAGGCGGACACGAAACAATTAACCTTAGCCAGTGAAAAGCCCGCCTGACAAGCATCCCCCAACCAATACAATAATGCCACCAACCTGTCTTGATCCGTGCTGACGTTACCCAAACCTCTTACCCACTCCTCCCACTGCCTCCAACAAGCAGAATAAGCCCTCCACGTTGCGCTCACCAACGACCTTTGAATCAACTGTACCGCGGAACCGAAACCAGATCCCAGAGATGTTCCGGACAAGCCAAACCGAGCAGATCCGCTCCCGGCGCCAATTGACGGAAACGATCCCACTGCGAGCGAGAAAGAGCGTCAGCGATACAATTGTGAACATCCAGCACATGCACTGCAACCACCCACATATTTAAGGACAAGCAAACCAGTACTAAGTGTCGCAACAACTGAACAACAGGTGGAGAAGATGCCGATATGTTATTAATCGCTAACACCACCCCCATGTTATCACAGTGGATCCAAACTTTTTTTATCCCTGAGCCTGTCCCCCCAAATGGTTACCGCAACCACGATAGGAAAAAGCTTGAGCAGGGCCAGATTGCGCGCAAGACCACTGACCACCCAGCTAGACGGCCAATGGGCACACCATTGACCTCCCACATACGGGCCAAAACCGCCTGACCCTGCCGCGTCAGTAAAAAGGTCCAGCTCACTCGTATCCTGCACTGGAGACATCCATAGAGGAAATCGTCCCATACCTGGAGATCGGCTCGATGTTCCACCCCTAGCCTCACAAAATGATGTGGTGCATGTCCACCTCTGTCGCTGCTGCCAAACGCCTACTAAAAACTCTACCCATTGGCATAATCCGACATGCAAAGTTCAGCTTCCCCAGCAATGTGATTTTCTTCAAATGACAGGCGCGCCGCACCTCCTGACGCAATGACGTTAACTTATCCTCGGGCAGTCTACACTCCATAGCAACCGAATCAATCTCAATCCCTAAAAAACAGATATTAGTGACAGGGCCCTCAGTTTTTTCAGGCACTAGTGGAATCCCAAATTCCCTCGCAACTTTTAGCAATGAATACAATAAATTACCACAAATAGGCGAACCACTGGGGCCGACACACAAAAAATCATCGAGGTAATGTATCAAAGAATCAACCGTGGCTACGCCTTTTGTTACCCATTCCACGAAGCTACTAAATGCCTCGAAATATGCGCAAGAAAGGGAGCACCCCATAGGATGGCACCGATCAACGTAAAACCCCCCCATTTCAGAAACATCCCAACAACCGTTGACTCTCGGGATGAACTGGCAACAATCGGAAAGCCGCCTCAATATCAGTTTTTGCCAACAACGTGCCAGCCCCCGCCCTCTGAACTAACACCACGGTTTGTCAAAGGACGTGTAGACTACCGAGAATAAATCATAATCAATCCCGTCATTCACCGACGACCCCCTGGGAAAAGACAAATGTTGAATCAAACAAAATTTTAGAGGCTCGCGCTTCGGCACTATTCCCAAGGGGGAGACAATTAAATTCTCTATTGGCGGATCAATGAAAGTGTCCGCCATGCGACCTAACGAAACCTCCTTAAAAAGTTTTGCTGAAACAACCTCGGAGTGCTGATAAGCTGACTTAAGATTGCGCCGTGTAGCCGGAACCTCATGAGGAGGAGGGGGAATAACAAAACCAAAACAAAACCCCTCATAAATTAAATTGGCCGCAATCCTATCTAGGTATTCATTTAGATACGGGGCCATCTTTTCCACCCTCACCGGCGACACCCCCTTGACCAGTTGAGGTGGACTGATTACCCGACCGCTTCCCCTTCCGCATACATTTTGCAGCCCCGTGCGAGGATCCATTGCATTCCGAACACACGTGCTTAAATTTACAGGTAGCCCCGAACTTACACTGGCCATCATTGAATTGCCAGCAAAAGCCAAGTTTTGACCCAGAGCCTTGCCCGGCCTGGCTAGACTGACCTCTGTTCCCGACGCTCCCGGGAAAGGACTGCTTAACTGGAGCTGGCACCCTTAACCACAACGCAATATCCTTTTGATCCCACCTAATCGCCGGCCGAACCGCCTTGCGCTGGCGAAACTGCTCGTCGTAACGCAACCACGCCTGACCACGATATGCTCTATGAGCTTCACCGATGGCATCTAAATAGCAGAATAACACCGAGCAATTTTCAGGCGCCTTTTCCCCGATTACACTAGCCAACATTGCAAAAGCTTACAACCAACTGACGAACGTCTGCGGGATAAGCCTATACCGCCGACGTTCCTCCTCCTCCTTCTTACTCTCGTCCCGCTTGCCCTTATCCAAATTGAACTTTCCAAGCGGCAGAAGAGAAAAAATCTCAACATACTCATCTTTCCAAATCCGCTCGCATACCTCCTGTTTAAAGTGAGCCCCTAACGGGCCCTCAAAAAAAACGTAAACCTCGCCACGATCATCAAGACGAATTCTATCCCCGTCCTTTTGCGCCTCGGTTTGTACCGACACCGCAACCGCCTCCCTTGACTTCCCCGACAATGGGACGCGACTGTATCGCCCCCCCAAATTCACGAGAACCTTCCCAGACTACAACCGGGGACCCCGCGACCCCGCCGGGACTACTGGCGCCGATGCCCTATCTAAGCGCCCGACTAACTCCCGCAAACAACCCACTAAATCTGTTAAACCGTCACGTCCGGCAGCGCCACTAATGACGGCCGATGCATCTGCGCTCGCTGACCCCCCACCCACGACACCCGACATAAAAATTGCTGGATACGGTAAAGAAGGAGTTACATACTCACCAGGCTGCCCAGGCGCTGTGCTCCCGCCAGCCGGAAAATCCTGACCACGCTGAGACACGTCCAACTCGCCATCTTCCAACTCCTCTCTCGCTGACGACTGGAAATCACACCGACATCTACGACACGGTGACCCCGGCCTGCTGACAGATGGGCCGGCGACCTGCCGCCCGACAGAAGGGACCCAGACTTCTGACCGGACCTGTTGCCTCGCCGCTGCTGACGATCTTGGCGTCCTCCCTGAAGACCTCGAGGAAGCCAGCCCCCTGGCCGGAACATCACCATGCGGGGTGGCCGTGGACATCCCCTGTGAACGGCATCTGAAGGAGGTGGCGTGCCTGGCCTGCAGCGTCCTTAGAAGGCCTCCTCCTGCGACACCGGACCCGTGGGACCACCTCTGGGCTAAGCCTCTCTGGTGGGCGAGAGCGCCGGGAGCGGCGGGTGACCGTGCCTGAGCAGCCGCCGCTCCCGACAGTGCACGATCCTCCATTGGTGCAGGAGCACCGCTTAATGATTCCCCTCCCGCCGCCATGCCACCGGAAATAGAGAGAGGACCGGGGGAGGGGAGCATGTCTGGCCCGGCAGTTGATACAGAGCGCCGGGCTCGCCATGGAGAGGGGCCAGCCGGAGGTATCCTGGCCAGGGCCGCAACGTGTTCCTCCAGCCACCCCGGGTCGTGGAAAGCAGCTGCAGTACGGAGCTACTCCAGCAGCCTGTCGGCGGACGCCATGAGTCAGGTAAGAGCAGGGCAGTGGGAGCTTACTGTAATATGGTGTTCTTCTTCCCACTGCTTCCGGCTCAATGCCGAAAACAGCGGGAAGAACCGTTATACCACCCACTACTCCTCCCTTCCCCAACTCCTCCTTGCCCTCCCCTGCACTAACCCCTTCCCTCCTATAGCGGTCATGGAGGCTTCCCCTTAAGCCCTCTGTGCTGCAGTCCAGCCTCTCCTAGAAATGCAGACATAAGGTCATGTGACATTATGTCTAAGAGTCCTTTTGCAGGACATACACAATGCAGTTCTGTCGCGTTTTTCGCCGCCATTCGCGGCAGAAACGTGACAAAATTGCATTGCACTTTGGGCGGCCGCCCATAACGACCATATGATGATACGCCATTGGCTGTAGACAGTGGTGGACCAAGCATCAGACATCACATCCCTGTCCATCTACTTCAGACGTGCACTGTGTTGGAGAATACACTAAATTTTCCCACTGCCGTCTCGATGATAATTCTGCGCTAGTCAGATAAGGTCAAAAGCCATTTGGACATGAAGGGGTTAATGTTAAATGACCTGCTCCGCCTGGTACATCCAGTTCCCTGACATGTGTATTTGTGAAAGTTTCAGACACTTTATATTGTGTATTCTTTGTCTCTTGGTTTTTAGTACAATAGACTTTATAAAATACAGAATGTGCTTGTAAAACACAACTGACACTTACGTCCTCCATGTTCCTCATAAACCAGTAACTGATGCTACAAAGTAAATCTCAAATTGCAGAGAGAAAAATTCTGAAATGTTCTGCTTTTCTCATTTATATATTTGGCTGCATCACTTTAAGGCCTCATGCACACGACCATATTAGGGTATGTTCACACGATTAACAAAATACGTCTGAAAATACGGAGCTGTTTTCAAGGAAAAACAGCTCCTGATTTTCAGACGGTTTTTGATCAACTCGTGTTTTTCGCAGCGTTTTCGCAGCTTTTTCTACGGACGTTTTTGGAGCTGTTTTCAATAGAGTCTATGAGAAAACGGCTCCAAAAACGTCCCAAGAAGTGTCCTGCACTTCTTTTGACGAGCCGTCATTTTAGGTGCCGTATTTTGACAGCGACGCGTAAGATGACAGCTCGTCTGCACAGAACATCGTAAGACCCATTGCAAGCAATGGGCAGATGTTTGCCGACGTATTGGAGCTGTCTTTTCAGGCGTAATTCGAGGCGTAAAACGCCTCCATTACGTCTGAAAAGAGGTTGTGTGCACATACCCTAAGGCTGGGTTCACACAACCTATTTTCAGACGTAAACGAGGCGTATTGTGCCTCGTTTTACGTCTGAAAATACGGCTACAATACGTCGGCAAACATCTGCCCATTCATTTGAATGGGTTTGCCGACGTACTGTGCCGATGACCTGTCATTTATGCGTCGTCGTTTGACAGCTGTCAAACCACGACGCGTAAATTGACTGCCTCGTCAAAGAAGTGCAGGACACTTCTTTGCAACGTAATTTGAGCCGTTCTTCATTGCATTCAATGAAGAGCAGCTCAAGATTACGGGCGTCAAAGACGCCTCGCATAATGCGAGGAGGAGCTTTTACGTCTGAAACTACGCAGCTGTTTTCTCCTGAAAACAGTTTGTCTTTTCAGACGTAAAAGGAAGCTAGCGTGTGAACATACCCTTACAGTTCTGCACAACTTGTATGGAGCTGTAATGCAGCATACGTAGCAGTCTAGGCCTTAAGCTGGATACACACGAGCATATTCCGTCCGTAATGGACGGAACACATTTCGGCTGCAAGTCCCGGACCGAACACACTGCAGGGAGCCGGGCTCCTAGCATTATAGTTATGTACGACGCTAGGAGTCCCTGCATTGCTGCGGGACAACTGTCCCGTACTGTAATCATGTTTTCAGTACGGGACAGTAGTTCCATGGAGAGGCAGGGACTCCTAGTGTCGTACATAACTATGATGCTAGGAGCCCGGCTCCCTGCATTGTGTTTGGTCCGGGACTTGGGGCCAAAATACGTTCCGTCCATTAGAGACGTAATATGCTCGTGTGAACCCAGCCTAACTGCAACCGATGTCTGCCTCTGATTTTTATACGAAGGGTAAGGCGTTTTTTTCTGTTGGGTTCATACGAAATCTGACAGGAACATAATGTTGCCATGTTCCATGAGAGGCCGTATTACATAGGTAGTTTCCTCTAGAAGCTTTGCCTCTAAGGGAGAACATTTTCTAAATACAGCACCCTGCGGAGCCCCAAATAGTGCCACCTGAACACTGCCATGTATGTGTGCCGCTTACATTGTGTCCAAACGCGTCTTTTTTTGCATGTTTTGCAGTGTTTGTTCTTCAAAAAATATTTTCCTGTCATCTTTATGAAAAATTGCTGCATAAATGACCTAAACACAACCAAATGCCTTATTTACATGAACGTGTGTGTTTTACTCGCGTAAAAAACACTGCGTTTTGCACGCGTTGCAGTTTCGTCTGCGGTTAGTGTTTGGTGCGTGTCTGCGTTATTTTTGCGCGTATGGCATCCTTATGTCAAGTGGTTTTAACGTATGCAAAATGAAATGAAGGAGGTGGTTTTAATTTTCTCATCATTTTTTGAGCAACTGTTGCGCAAATCACGCACGCGTCTGTGTGATGTCCGTGATTTCCACGCACCCATTGACTTCAATGGGTGCGTGATGCGCAAAAAATGCTCAAGTATAGGACATGCAGTGAGTTTCACACAGCGGACACATGCTGCGTGAAAAACACGGAATGTCGGAATGGCCCCATTGACTTACATAGGTCCGTGCGACGTGTGTGATTTTCACGCTCGTATCACGGACGTGAAATACGCTCGTGTAAATAAGGCCTTAGGCTACAGCTCCACAGCGTTAATAGTCGCTGTGATATCATAGCATTATTGTGACTCACACCGCAACTTATGGTAAAAAAAGCCCTTTTTATCCATTGAAACATTAAAGTTGCGGTGCAAGGCGCAGTAAGACTTGGTTCACACCTGTATTTCAGCTGAAAATTCTATAGGAGTTAGGCAAACAGCCGTATCATACTTGCCAACAGTCCCGAATTTGTCGGGACTGTCCCGAATTTACAGAGACAGTCCCGGCAAATTACTGTCTTGGGACTTGTCCCAGCAACTGCTACATTCAATTGTATCTTTGTCCGCAGGACACAGATATAATTGAATACTATGGCAGAGCAGAAAACAATCCGCTTCCTGCTCTGCCATTCACTTCTCCTGGAGCGCCGGCCATCGCTCTGGTCGGGGATTCCGCTCATAGACCGAGCCCCTGACTTCACTGTCCATATAAGGGCATTGACGTCAAGGGCACCTCCTGCAGCGGAATCCCCGACCAGAGCGACGGCAACGGTGTGGCTGGGGATTCCCTTCGTGGAGGGAGCCACAATGGCTCTATCTACAGGGTAGGGGGTGGGTATGACACTATGACAGTGGGAGTATGTGGCACTATCTACAGGGAGTTGTGTGTGGCATCATCTATGCAGGGGCTGTGTGGCATCATCTATAGGGGGGCTGTGTAGTTCTATCTACAGGGGGCTGTGTAGTTCTATCTACAGGGGGGCTGTGTGGCACTATCTACAGGGGGCTGTGTAGCTCTATCTACAGGGGGGCTGTGTGGCACTATCTACAGGAGGCTGTGTAGCATCATCTACAGGGGGGCTGAGTGGTTCTATTTACAGGGGGGCTGTGTGGCAGTATTTACAGGGGGCTGTGTGGCACCATCTACAGGGGGCTGTGTGACATCATCTATGGGGGGCTGTGTGGCTCTATCTACTGGGGGCTGTGTGGCACTATATACAGGGGGCTGTGTGGCTTAATCTACAGGGGGCTGTGTGGCACTATCTACAGAAGGCAGTGTGGCACTATCTACAGGGGGCTGTGTGGCACTATTTATAGGGGTCTGTGTGGCACTATCTACAGGGGGCTGTGTGGCACAATCTACAGGGGGGGCTGTGTGGCACTATCTACAGGGGGCACTGTGGCATTATCTACAGGAAGCAGTGTGTGGCAATAACTACAGGGAGCAGTGTGTGACACTATCTACTGTGGGAACTGTAGCAATATCTACATGGAGCAGAGTGTGGCACTATCTACTGGGGGCACTGTGGCATTATCTACAGGAAGCAGTGTGTGGCAATATCTACAGTGAGCAGTGTATGGCACTATTTACTGGGGTGCACTGTGGCATTATCTACTGAAGCAGTGTGTGGCAATATCTAGAGGGAGGAGTATGTAGGAGTATATATTGGGGCAGTGTGTGGCAATATCTACAGGGGGAAGTGTGGAGCACCATCTGCAAGGAGCATTGAGTGTGGCACTATCTACGCTGGTTTTTACGCTGCCAGTAGTAGTCAGCACATATCGCCTAGCCCTAGTGATAAAGTGAGACATCACCTGCCTGTAAACAACCAGATAATCAGAGAGAGATACTGGCCTCCATAGTAGTTGTCAGCCAAACAAGTGCAGACATTTTTGTTCGTTTATTTGTATGTGGAAATTCTGGAAAGAAATCAATGTCCATTAGCCACACCCACCAGATAAGCCCCGCCCCATAAGACACACCCACCAAAGACTCCACACCCTGGAAAAAAAAATTCAAATGTTGGCAACTATGCCGTATGAGAGCGCTTAGCCATTTCCTTTACTCCCATAGAGTTGTATGGAGCAGCAGGCTGGCATAGCCGCCACAGTTCTGTTATGAACGGCAGCCATGATGTTTGTATGAACAGGGGCAGTATTGTTGTCCTGGTCATTATTTATACAGTAGGATCGGCAATACGAACACTGCACAAATTGCAGCAATCTTGCTTCTTTCCATGTTTTTTTTACTCTGAATATTAAGCTGCATGTGAATGGAAAACTACGTTTTACTATTCACTCACAGTTCATTTCTATATGTCCCAAAAAACGCTCCTAATATGTGCCCAGTGTAGCAGCACCTATGAATACATCCCTGGCGGCAGCACGCATGCTCGAATGTCACTCAATTCAAATTCGTCCTCACCGGGTTCGTGCTGAAAAATCTTCCAGCAATCCTGTTTGTTGTTTTTGATGAGAAACAGACCTCAAATGGGAATTTACACCCCAAAGTGGGCGTGTCTTGAATATTTTATGGGCGTTCCAGGGTAGATCAGAGGTGGGGCTTAAAACGTCCCACATATGGAGTCTCCTAAATTATCATGATTCATTTATAGTACTGGTATCGAGAGGCAATTGGGCCACATTAGGCACTGGGGCTTGGGTGCCGGAGCAACCTCTGCACCCCCTATAGTTACACCCCTGTACATATATGTATCGAAATGTGTCTAGTGGTTCTCAGAACAGGAGATATGTGAGATAATAAAGCAGTGATGATAGGGGTTGGGATTTTCTTCTGCACTTTTCTCAGTAATCCCATTGACTAACCTGAGCCTCTCTCTATAAGACCTGATTTACACGAACGTTGTATACGTCCGTGTGCTGTGCGTGAAAAGAACGGACAGCACACGGACCTATGTAACTCAATGGGGCTATTCAGACATCCCTGTTTTCACGCAGCGAGTGTCCGTTGCGTGAGACTCACTGCATGTCCTATTTTGGTGAGTTTTTGCGGATCACGCACCCATTGAAGTCAATAGGTGCGTGAAAATCACGGACAGAACACAGACGTCTTCCTTGTGCTGTCCGTGATTCACGCACCAGTTGGTAAAAAAACCCAGAGGAAAAAAAAAATGTGCGCAAGCATAAAAAACGGACGCCACACGGAACACACACTGATGCCACATGGAACTGCAACACAGGAAAACGCTGCATTTTTTGCGGACGCAAAACGAACAGGTTCGTGTGTATCTAGCCTGAGATACAAGATATATATAGAGAGTTTGCATCAAGTCTTGTGTAAAAGTGCCGATATAACCATGAATTTGGCGAATAACAAACTCAGCTCTGCTACTTTAGTTCAAATTGCATCTCAAAACAATATGCAGTAAAATGAAACACTGATTCTTAGAGAATCCGGCAATGATGTGATAAAAGTTATTGTCGCAAAACTAAAAATTCAGGAATGTTCCATCGCTTTCAAGGAAATTAGAAGAATAAACGTGCAGGAACATAAAACAAATAGGAATCTTTGGAGCCCTATAAATTCTGCTTCCAGCTGGATGTCTCGGAGTCGACAACCGCTGTAGAGTCAGGACATGGGACAGCCAAAATGATAGTAAAACATAGTGATGCAACTGATCTGTAAAACTGAGCAGGAGGCAGTGCGTCCTTTACACCGCATATAGTTATATATACAATTACTGTCCCCGGGGGTAGATCTTGACATGCGTTTGTGCAGTTCATTATGTAATAAAAATTACTATAGCGCCCCAGCAGGCTTATAAAAATGCAACTGATGCCAAGTGGTGTCTTTGTATGCCCATGTGCCATCTAACCATCTAATATTGCTATCCCAATAAGGAATGAGCACCAGGGGAATGAGGATTCTTTACATGCAAAGTTTTGGCACAGTTGAGGTCCTAGTAGGGTTTTATATGCCCACGTGTGACCTACACGTGGATAACGCTATGCCAGACCTATGCATAATGAAGAAGTAATGCAAATATATGAAGCTATGCCCATGTGAGCGAATCTCTGATTACACAAGGGACTCTTTAGAGCACGTTCCATATTTTACTATCAAATGTTTCAGCTTAGGAGTATACACATGATTTATAACCATCACCAGAAGAGGGCGCTTTACTCTGTACTTACCAACAAGGCTGAAAAGGGAAGCCGTCATGTGAATAGTGACTGATGTCAACATAAATATGAAGTAAAAAGTAACTAATAAACATTGAAAGTAGTCAATGGACGGTAACAAAAACGCATACCTACACACACTTGCCAATGGGTCCCAAACATTTTCCATATGGGTAAACTCGGATCCAACAAATTAAATATCAAACTGCCTGATCCATTTGGTTTTTACCAAAATAAGCTAAACCAAAAGTGTCTGGCAGCCACTTATCTCCTTATTGAAAAGCTTGGTATAGGAAAGGGTATGACTTGCTTGCTGCCAGTCTGCTTCTACCCATCTCTGCGGTCAGCACAATGCCAACACAGCTTTGAGCTGAACAATGAGTCATTACAGGCACAGACTGGTTGCCATAGATAAACTTCCTAACAACAACTTTGCAGTTGTCAGACAGCACATTCCTAGTAACCAGTCTAATTCCAGGCAGAATTTTACCATCCCTCTTCATTATGGGAGCTCAGCTGATCTGCAGTGATATGTACTTGGCCTACGTAAGCTCGTCGGCTGTTTCCAATGAGAACCAGCAGAATTGTGAATGCAGCTCTAAATCATAAGGCTCTGTTCACATCTGAGTTATGTTCTTTCCACCAGGGGAAGTATGAAATCTATTACTGAGCATGGGCCCACACATATTTGGGCCATGAATAGCAAATTACCATTCTGGCGGCCATATTGTCTGTATATACTATATGAAGGACACAATTATTATCGATTTCCTCTCTGTACAGTCGTCTTCTGATCTCCCGGGTCATTTCCCTAAATGTACCTATGATTTATTCCGACTTTATATAACCTGTTTATGATAGGCTCTGGATACTTCTGCTTGCCTTAGCATTGAGCAACAATCACCTGTTTAATAAAGATATGAAAGAACATTTTGTAACATGCACAGGGATAGATATAATATTTGCATATATCAGCAAAGCAAAACTGCCTTCTCTTGGAAGTTATAAAGATATCCCTAACTTGTCGCCTTCAATTATAGTAATAATCATTAAGTAAATATGCATCTGTTAGCACCATGTCAATACATTTCTCACAAGAGGTGCAGATCCCCCAAGACGCCATCAGTTTGGCAATGGCAAGGCTGAAGTGCGGAGACTAAGTTATCTCCCCGTTCTTCACCCTTCACCCCTAAAAGGAGGTATGGACTTTCCTGGTTGGATTCCCAAGTCGAGTTCCCCAGGATAGTCACCGATTGACGGAAAGTGCAGAGGGGAATGTAGCGTAGTCAGGCACCGAGCCAATAGTCGTCACCAGGAAAGCGATCAGGATGCAACAAGCCAGAGGATGAGATGAAGATGTAGTTCGACGACGGTCCAAGGGATAGAATTAGGAGTAGGACAGAGGGTACCAGGAGACAAATCCAAAGAACATTCAACTAGAATGCAATTTTTTATAATAGAAAAAAATTTCTTGACACTTCACACTTTTTTTTCCTATTGAGCAAATTTGCCCATGGGTCCAGGGAGAGAGAGTACCAGTGCCTGCCAGATAATGCCCATAAATCCAGGGAGAGAGTACCAGTGCCTGCCATATAATGAACATAAACGAGAAAGTGCACCCATAAACACTGCCAGCCAGAGAGTGTCCTCATAAAGAGCACCAGGCAAAGAGAGCCCCATACACAGTCCCAAAATTTCCTGATAAACAGTGCCAGCCATAGTGTTACCCCATTAATAGCACCAGTCAGAGAGTGCCCCATTAACAGTGCTAGCCAGAAAGTGCCCACATAAACATGGTTATTAAGAAAGTGCCCCCATGACTAGTGCAAGTCAGAGAGTGTTCCTATAAAGACGACCAGACAGAAAGAGCCCCATAAACAGTCACAGAATGCCAATTCAAACAATGCCAGTCAGAGAGTGCCCCCATAAACAGCACCAGACAGAGAGTGCCCCATAAACGATGCCAGAATTCCTCCATTAACAATTCCAGACACAGAGGGTACCTGCCAGAAAGTGCCCATACTATCACAATCATACAGAGAGTGCCCCAATAAAATGAGAAAGGCAGAGGGTACCCCAAAAACAAAAGCCCTTGCTAACACATATCCCCGGAAGAAAATATCTGGATGGGTAACTCTGAACTGTGATCAATTCGGTGCATTTAAACTAAAGTCTCCGTTTAAATTAATCTGAGATATTCTCACAGGTATTAGACCTGAGTATTATAAGGAGATTTAGATGGTGCCCAAACGCTGCAGCTATTTATTACATTTACCTTCAGAGAAGAAGATGTGAGCAGCTGGTGGATGGCACATGGATTAGTCACCATGCCGTAACTTCATTATCCTGCTTTGTATTATGGTTAATAACTCATATTATATCATGAACCCGGTTCACGGAGTACAGAACATTGCTGCAATTAAGTGGGGGCATTCCTTGTGGGGGTGCTGTGAATTTAACCCCTTGATGACTGTAGAAACATCAGTCATACAGCAGTTTCCTAACTTATCTATCTATTGGGTTTAATTTACATGTTTACCTGGATAACCAAGCCTGCAATAATATACATGGGCACTGCCTATATGTCTACAAGTATTTAAAAGGCATAGGATTAATCCGATCTATTTGCAAAAATGTACCCACCCTCCTTACCCACTTCCCATTCGAATTACATGTTTTATTGAAAGCAGGGAACACATATGCCTTCCATTTGTGCGCTATTTTTTTTTTCTATGAACCAAAGAGTTAAGACCGATTTATGTGATGATAGGCCTAATTTGCAATTCACATTGAAGTCAAGACATCCCCACAAGACTTGTAGAAGATTTTGTGACAGCCTTGTGACACTTGAGCCCTTTAATTATGGTTTTTGATCAAAAGGATGTCTAGGTGTGCTGACTTTAGAAGGAGAAATCAATTTATCTTAAAGGGGATGTCTTAGGATTCCCCTCTATGAGCGAGAGTAAAGGGCGACTAACAATAAACAGCTATTATTCCAGCATCTATTACATGGTCGGCCATGTATTTGAGTGGCTAGGAAGTAATACTACATTTTAGCTGGACCGGCCGACCATCTAGTGTGTATGGGGGTGTACCGACTCTCCGCCAACAGCAGATGTCAGGGGTTAGAGAAGGATCGGACATGTTGGATGTGGCAGTGGCTTATTCCTCTCTCCCCATTGAGTAAAGATGCATGCTCAGCCGAGCCAAGTGTGCATGTGTATGATGGAGTCGGGTGGAATAGCTTCAGCCAAATGAACATTTGTTATCTACAAGTATTCCTTCAGAAAATGGAGACTGGTATACAGGGGCGTCGCCAGTACCGGGCCTTCAGGGCTCAAGCCCCGGATCTTTGGCCCGGATCCCCGGCGACTGCCAAAATCGGGTTGCAACTGCGACCAGGTCGCAGCGGTCACAACTGAGACCAGGTCACGGCCGCCCGCAACACATCTGTAAAAGTTACTATAGTAATTGGGGCTTATGTAATCAAATACACGGGCCCCTGTTACTATAGTAACGGCACATACTTACCCATCTTCCTTCCCGAGCGCACCGGAAGTCCTGACATCTTCTCTCGATATGCAGAGAAGATACAAGACCTATGGGCCCTGTATATAAGCCTACCGCATGTGTTACCAATGTTTTTTTTTCTGTGTTTGTGATATTCTACAGGTTCGGTCATTGGACTACGTCGGATTCGAGGACTACTTCGATGACGGCTTATTTTATTTTCAATAAAATGGTTAATGAGGGTTGTGTGTGGTGGGTTTTTATTTCAATAAAATATTTTATTTATGTCTTTGTATTTTCTTTTAAGCTTTATTACTACCGCATTAGTAATAGCTGCTGGCTGATTGACAGCGTCTATTAATGAAAATTGGGGGGGACCCCACGTCATTTTTTAAATTTATTTATTTTTTAAATAAATAATTGGAAAAAACGACATGGCCCCCCCCCCCCCCATTTTTCATAAGCAGCCTGATACAACACAGCAGCAGCAACCTAGCATTACCAGGATGGGAAGGGCCACCGTTTTTGGCCTTTCCCCGCCTAATAATACCAGCCTGCGGCCGCCCCAGTACCCGACCATTACTACAGTTAGTGTTAGCTTCTACACTGGCTAACACTAAGCCCCGCCTTAGTAATGGATGAGGTCAGTCAGCCAGCGGCCATTACTAAGGAGGTAGTAATAAAGTTTAAAAACATACAAGGATATAAAAAAAATATTTTAATAAAATAAAACCCACACAACCCTCATTAACCATTTTATTGAATGCTTGAGAAAGGCCCCATGGAGTAGGGCTGAAACGTCGCATGTGGTGAATAAATCCACTTTTTTCACTATCAAGGTGTGCTGTCTCGTATTTTGAAAGGATTTACTATATATATATATATATATATATACACACACACACACACACACACACACACACACACACACACACACACACACACACACATACATATACACACATATACATACACGCACACACATTTTTTGGGGGAAGTGAACATATGTTAGTAGAAGGATACTTCCTGCTGAGGCCCTGTATCTAAGTCTATCATGTGTGATACTGTCTGCTGGGCCATGTATCTAAGCCTATCATGTATGATACTGTCTGCTGAGACAAGGAGGGTATATGGTACTACCTACAGGGGACTGCATGGCACTGTCTACAAGGGGGATGTATGTCAGGGGGACTGTGTGTGGAACCATACAGGGGGGTTGTGACATTATATACAGGGGGCATTGTGTGGGGAAATCTCTACAGGTGTCTTTGATTAGAGCCCTGAGACATAACTTTGCTTCGGGCCCCAGAAATGCCAAATTTGCCCCTGAGGTTTAGTACAAGGATACTTACTGCTGGGGCCCTGTATCTTAGTCTACATTCACACAAGCGTGACAGATTTCTGCGTGTAAAAAAATGCACGTAAATCCGGTCACGTTACATTTTGCATCAGTGTGTTTTGCGTGTGGTGTGTGTTTTTCACGCACTTGCAAGCACTTTTTTTTCCAATGTAATTGATGCGTGAAACACGGACCCATTAACTTCAATGGGCGACTAGGTGCGTGAAAATGCACTAATATAGGACATGCAGTGTGTGAGTTTCACACAAAGGGCACTCGCTGCATGAAAACTCATGCGTGTGTGAATAGCCCCATTGAAATCAACGGGTCCGGGTGCTGTGCATTATTTCAAAGCACAGCACACGGACGAGATTCACGCTTGTTTGAATGAGCCCTAAGTCTATCATGTGTGATACTGTCTGCTGGGGCCATGTATCTAAGCCTATCATGTGTGATAATGTCTGCTGGGGCCCTGTATCTAAGCCTATCATGTGTGATACTGTCTGCTGAGACAATGCAGCCAATTCTATCCAGCGGTGTAGCTATAGGAGCCTTAGTCTTATAGATATGCTATCTCCAATCTACAGTGGAGGAAATAAGTATTTGATCCCTTGCTGATTTTGTAAGTTTTCCACTGTCAAAGACATGAACAGTCTAGAATTTTTAGGCTAGGTTAATTTTACCAGTGAGAGATAGATTATATATAAAAAAAAGAAAAGAAAATCACATTGTCACAATTATATATATTTATTGGCATTGTGCACAGAGAAATAAGTATTTGTTCCCCTACCAACCATTAAGAGTTCAGCCTCCTCCAGACCAGTTACACGCTCCAAATCAACTTGGTGCCTGCATTAAAGACAGCTGTCTTACATGGTCACCTGTATAAAAAACTCCTGTCCACAGACTCAATTAATCAGTCTGACTCTAACCTCTACAACATGGGCAAGACCAAAGAGCTTTCTAAGGTTTTCAGGGACAAGATCATAGACCTGCACAAGGCTGGAATGGGCTACAAAACCATAAGTAAGACGCTGGGTGAGAAGGAGACAACTGTTGGTGCAATAGTAAGAAAATGGAAGTCATACAAAATGACTGTCAATCGACATCGATCTGGGGCTCCATGCAAAATCTCACCTCGTGGGGTATCCTTGATCCTGGGGAAGGTGAGAGCTCAGCCGAAAACTACACGGGGGGGAACTTGTTAATGATCTCAAGGCAGCTGGGACCACAGTCACCAAGAAAAGCATTGGTAACACATTACGCCGTAATGGATTAAAATCCTGCAGTGCCCGCAAGGTCCCCCTGCTCAAGAAGGCACATGTACAGGCCCGTCTGAAGTTTGCAAATGAACATCTGGATGATTCTGAGAGTGATTGGGAGAAGGTGCTGTGGTCAGATGAGACTAAAATTGAGCTCTTTGGCATTAACTCAACTCGCCGTTTTTGGAGGAAGAGAAATGCTGCCTATGACCCAAAGAACACCGTCCCCACTGTCAAGCATGGTGGTGGAAACATTATGTTTTGGGGGTGTTTCTCTGCTAAGGGCACAGGACTACTTCACCGCATCAATGGGAGAATGGATGGAGCCATGTACCGTCAAATCCTGAGTGACAACCTCCTTCCCTCCACCAGGACATTAAAAATGGCTCGTGGCTGGGTCTTCCAGCACGACAATTACCCGAAACATACAGCCAAGGCAACAAAGGAGTGGCTCAAAAAGAAGCACATTAAGGTCATGGAGTGGCCTAGCCAGTCTCCAGACCTTAATCCCATCGAAAACTTATGGAGGGAGCTGAAGATCAGAGTTGCCAAGCGACAGCCTCAAAATCTTAATGATTTACAGATGATCTGCAAAGAGGAGTGGGCCAAAATTCCATCTAACATGTGTGCAAACCTCATCATCAACTACAAAAAACACGTCTGACTGCTGTGCTTGCCAACAAGGGTTTTGCCACCAAGTATTAAGTCTTGCTTGCCAAAGGGATCAAATACTTATTTCTCTGTGCACAATGCAAATAAATATATATAATTTTGACAATGTGATTTTTTTTTTTTTTTTTATATAATCTATCTCTCACTGGTAAAATTAACCTAGCCTAAAAATTCTAGACTGTTCATGTCTTTGACAGTGGGCAAACTTACAAAATCAGCAAGGGATCAAATACTTATTTCCTTCACTGTATATGTCTAAAAAATATATATATCGGGGGGTGGGGGGGGGTAAATATATGTCTCGGGACTTATGCCCCTGATCTTTTAATACCCTAGCAATACCCCTGCTGGTATATGGTAGATCATTGACAAAATACCTGCAGCACCACCACAGGGGACATGAAGCATTACACATTTCAATATTGATATTAATGGGCTGTCCGTGTAAGAATGTACATGCTGGGTCCTCCAGCGCTCTCCACTCTCACTAATAAATGAGGACCTGTCATAAGCATTTCACCTATTAAACCAGCAATACCTGGTGGTAGTGGGTGAAAAATAATTTTTATGTAACCTATAACTATCTTCTAAGTGGGCACTGTAAGAGTCATATCTTCGTTCAAACATAGTCATATCTTAATTTCTAAAGCCTTCATTCTTTAACCCCGCCTCCTTACTTTTGATTGACAGCTCCTCACCTCCCCTAAACACAAACACGAAATCCCGTGCTTGTGCATCGATGTCCTGTTCTGGTGCGTGTGTACAACGGGACACCATAGCGGTGCATGCACAGTAACTAGATTTGAGGCCCGGACGAAGCAGGGAAGGGTGTCAGACCATACATGACGGGCACATGCGCGTCTCAGGCGAGATTTCGGCTTTCAGGGCGGGCCAGTTTTCGGCGGTGGGCGGCCATAAGAAGAGGAACGAACGAGAGTGCCGGATTATTACCATAAAAGGCACAAAATGTTTGCCATCCATTATTTACGGTCAGAGGAGGAGTTTAGGAGAGGGGAAAACGGCAATGAATTTATGACAGCAGCGGCCAGCGGGGGGAAAGTAGAGTTTAATAGGTGAAATGCTGGTGACATGTTCCCTTTAAATTAATATACATTAAATACTATGTTATGGGTGCCAAAAAATTATAAAAAAATAGGCCCGAAACACAAAAAAAGAAGACCTCACACAGCAACGTCTGCGAAAAAGTAAAAAGTGAGGTGAAATCTAAAAAGTACACTTCATCCTTAAGGGGTAAAGTAATTTCATTGTACAATTTATTCTAAAATATTAAGGCTCATGCTTTAAAAAAAATGCAGTTGTACTAGATAAAAGGCTAGAAAATCTGAAAAAAATAGTGTCATCCTAGTCAATAATAATACCCCAGACAATTGATGTCCCATGCGGCAGCCGTCACTTGACACCGGTGCAGTGACAGATAAGCCGCTGCTCACTGACATGTTTCTGCTGATACATTTTCTTCCCCTTATAACTCAGCAGGTCGCTCCAGATTATCTCAACTTCCTGACAAACTAGACGTATTGTTGTCTCCCAAGGAAATGAGAGCTCGCTAAACAATGACCGTTTTATCCAAGAATGGTTTTTTTCTGTTTTAAGAATATTTTTTACTTGAAGGAGAATCATGTTAGAAAACTTGAAGTTGCTGATAGTCGAAAAATGTTTCAGTCTAAATATTTACCTTGGCTTCAGGGCCAGTTTTATAGAAAATGGGGCCCTGGGCAACAAGCTCCCCTCTCACCAAATTCCTGCTTCTGTGTTATCTGGTACTTTTAAAATCCGTGATGGTCTAGCGTAGTGAAATGATTTATTGTAAATTCTCTGGTGGTCAAAGACGCAGAAGGGGTTAATTTTAGATTTTCTAGTGATCTAGACCATTGAAGGGGTCAGGTTGCTCATGGGGGTTCTGTTCTCAGTGCCCAGTTTGCTAACCCCTATAATTTACTGGTTGTAGAAGAGTCACCTGCGCACCTTTTAAGGCTCAATTGTGGTCACCTTTAAGCTCAGGAAACATGTAAACAACTCGGCCAGCCAATCACATTATAGAAGACTCTATTTAAATCTGTCTATGGCACCGGTTATAGCATTTTTGTGCCAGATCTCTCTAGAAATTCACCTTTGGGTTATATTCACCTTTAGGCTAGAAAACAGCCCCTGATTTTCAACCATTTTTTAAGCAACTTGTGTTTTCTGGTACGTTTTTTTACGGTCGTTTTGGAGCTGTTTTTCTATTGAGCCAATGAAAAACGGCTCCAAAAACGTCTCAAGAAGTGACATACACTTCTTTTTACGAGGTGTTTTTTTACGTGGCCGTTATTAAAAACGGCCGCGTAAAAAACGCCCCGTGGGAACGGAACGCAGTTTTTCCCATTGAAATCAACGGGCAGATGTTTGGAGGCGTTCAGCCCCCGCATTTTTTGACGTTTTTCGGGGGGGGGGGGGTGTACGGCCCAAAAAACATCTGAAAATAGCCTGTGTGAACATTTCCTAAGACTTCTGACCTGTTGTTAACCAAATCTGACTAATATTGTGCTTTCTGCTTCTGAGGTGAAATACTCGATCCACAAGGTCGGACGTTGCCTTACAACTGTTTCTGACCCCCCCCCCAACTTATCATGAGAATGGGGTTCACTGACCCACATTCTGCAAGCTGAGGCTGCTGACAGCAGCCCAAAACAGGGGAGGCTGATTGAAGGGGGGCTGACTTAGGCTATGTCCAAAACTCTATTAGACTTAGGCCTCATTCCCACGACAGGGTTTCCCGGCCGGGGGCCGGCCGTTCATAAATCGGCCGGCACCCGGCTGCATTAGGAATAATAGACCCCTAATGGGGCTATTCACACGACCGATTTTTTTGACGGCCTGGAAAACCGGCCGTCAAAAAATAGGACATGCTCTATCTTCGGCCGGGTACCCGGCCGCCCGGCTCCCATAGAAGTCTATGGGGCCGGGTAATACACGGCCATCACCGGGATGTGTCCCGAGTGATGGCCGGGTTTTCCGGCGCTTGCGCTCTATCTCCTCCTCCTCACAGCGCAGAGTGCATGTGAGGAGGAGGAGTTGATGCCATTCTGACGAATGGCTGTGCGCTTTACACTGTGTGGCAGGGCCGGGGTGTACAGCAGGTGGAAGTGAGCGCTGCGCTGGCTCCCTTCCCCTGCTTGTTTTAAAAGCGCCCTGGCCCGGCGACACCTTCGACGGCGCCGCTAGCAGCTGCTGCTGCTGCGGCTGCTACTACTGCAGCGACGCCACTATAGCAGAGCAGGGAGGTATCTCCCCGCTCTGCTATGTGCTAGCCGCACTTTAGCTCCTTGAAGGAGCGGAATCCCCGTGTTTTCGGGGATTCCGCTCCTGGACAGAGCGCTTGATGTCTCTGTCCATATCTGGGCAGTGACATCAGGGGAAACTCCTGAAGCGGAATCCCCGAACACATGTCACTGTCCAGATCTGCCCGGCCCGGCACGGATGCAAAACTTTATGCAAACCGGTCGGGCAGAATGGCCGATTTTACCGGCCGACACTCGGGCTCGGGCGCGACCAGGTCGTGTGAATCCCGCCTAAAATGGAGTGAGTGGTGCACCCCGGCTGTCTTGGTTTGCACAGTGGTGTCCGGGTCCCTCTTTCTCCTGATAGGCCAAAAATGTCTAAGGTAATAAATTCTACCAATCTACCCCTAAGTAGAGCTCAGTTCCTAAGAAAGCAAAGATAATCTGTGTAGACTGTGTATGGCTAGTGAATGAGGCAAGGCATCGGGAGCCAAACAATGCATGCATATAGGCCTCAACTCAAAATATCACATCATGGGGAACACTGATATCTACCGCTGTCTTGGTAGTGATCCTCTCCATGCTCCACCTGGCATCACGCTGTGCCATTCTACTACCCTCAGCATCTGGAGCCTATATCTGGAGATTATTAGAGTACTATTGGCCCTCTACAGGCAGATCAGGTGGGATAGAGGCCCAGGAAAGGGATAGACTCTGGTAATGTTACTCACAAACCAGCACAACCCTGGGGAAGGACCTAGCCTTTGTTAAATATCATAATATGAATAGACAGGAAATCTAGATGATGAAGACATTTGTGTCAAACACTGAAAGGCATCAGGCAGATAAATTGAATTAACTTGGAATGCTTTGGATAAACACGTTCTACAACTTCCAGACAGGATTTTCCCACAGATAGCAATCAATAAATAAGTAGTCTTCTGTATTTGTGGGGTAAGGCAGGCTCCACGTTAGTACATTATTAATTATTATTCCTGCTCCCTGCCTGGCAAGACAATAGTCAAATAGGCCCTTCGATTCATGAGTGTAAATTCTAAAGAAAAGTTTCACATTGCTCTTGGGTTCCATGGTTATGGATTTGGGGATGCGAGAATAACCATCTTATCTAATGTCTTAGAAAACCACTGCAATAATTGTATAGGCCATGTAACCTGTAACATGTAACCTGCGTAACTATATGGACACAGAACAGTTGTATAACATATGCTGCCCCTGGGGAGAGAGGATAAGTCCAACCTGAGCTAGGGTCCCCCATTATTGGCCCTCATGACATCTGCGAGGGCTGTTTCTGTCGTGCAGGGCACTTAGTGAGATCCATAAGGTACACCGTTTTGTTACCCATATTTTGATCATTTTTTGGTTCTCCATCACAAGAATGACTAGGACTCTGTAGCTCCACTGCTATTGAAGACTTTTAAAGTTATACTTACAGTAAATATCCCAACAGCTCTTCCCAGTAGGAGTGTACATTGGAAAGGGAGGGATATCAGAATCTAGATGAGGTTGTCAGTGGTCTTCACTCAAGGCCACCTGGATCACACCCATGCTACTTTCTCCCAGTCCACAACCTCAGTAACCAAAATTCCTCCTTTCACCTGTAGCCCGGATTAGACCACACACTAGCAATGACCTCCATCTCTCCAACTTGAGTTGATTTTCGTGATTGCGTGAGGTACGGTTTGGCACCAGGCACCACTCCACAGCGCACCAAAGCAGTGTCATGAATCTATAGTAGGTAGAGCTTGGTACAAAACCATGGTACAAAGTATTTATTACCACAAAAAATGCTGTACTTATCCGAAATCCGTACCATGGTTAAATGTGTATGACGTATTGTAGCGTCCATGGCCATGGACCGTCGGGATTACTCACTCCACGGCGGCCGCGGCCATGGATCTGTGAGCGCTGGCCCGCATCTCCTCCCCAGGAGATGCCAGCGCTCACTTCCGCTCTGGTCCACTGTGTCCCGTAGGGTGTACGCGCACGCTCGTGCCCGGCGTTAAAGGGCCAGGTCGCGCACATGGGAATTATCATTACTTAGCCCATGATCACACTGGACTATAAGAAGGGCCCTGCCCCTTTGCTCATTGCCTGAGCATTGTTGTGTTTTCCTATGTTAGTCTTGCAAATGGTCCCTTAGTGTTATCCTGTTCCCGTTGTTCCGTGCCCTGCTACCTGTACCCTGTATCCCATGCTATTTGTTCCTGTGCCTTAAAACTGTTGGAGTCGTGTTGTGCCATCAGTCACGCCTGCTGTGTTACACCACGAATGGTGTCTGCTGTCAAGGTCCCATCTGTGCCTAGCCATTGCTACTGTCTGAACCACTACAGGTACCCTTGTGCTTGGACTATTTATATATTGACTTGGTACTCTGTTGGCCAGCTGCTAACCCGCTACGGCGGTACTGCCCAGTGGGTCCACATACCCACAGAACGTGACAGTATGCTCAGGCCATGGACCCCGCTGGTCAAACCAAGACCATGACAAAGTCACAAGCCATACAGGCAGACCTGCGAGACCTTCGATCAAGACCAACTTCTCCTGGCAGTGAACTCCATTACACAGCAACTGGATGCGTAAGCTGCGGGCATCAAGGCACCTGTTCTTGCTCCTCTGGCTGTTCTTTCTATTACACCTCCTGGCAGTACCAGTACCGACTCCCAATTCTTGCTGCCACTACCTACTCGCTTCAACAGAGACGCGAATACCTGCAGGGGTTTTCTGAACCAGTGCCAGATCCACTTCAGCCGACATGCCAAAGCATTTCCATTTGATGGCTCAAGGATCGCTTTCATCATCTCGCTCCTTACTGGCAAGGCCCTAGCATGGGCGAATCCTATCTGGGAACGTCAGGGACCAGAGACCCGTGACTTCCAGTGTGTCCTATAGACTTTACGCTCGGTATTTGAGGAACCTGAGTGTCATCTGCTGCTGCAATCTTCAAACCCTTCGCCAGGGAGACACCACCGTGGGCAAGCATGCCATTCAGTTTTGCACCCTGGCGGCAGAGCTATCTGGCTATTCTGCTATTCTGGCAGGGACTGTGTTCCAAAATTAAAATCGTGATCTGCCACTGACCCTGGAGGACCTCATTTTCTCGCTACCCGGATTGACATTAGGATCCAGAAGCGATCCGAAGAGGCTCGTCGGGAGAGAAGACTTCACAAGCTGGCTCCTACTTTCTAGCAATCCCTGTTGCCGTCACCAGTTATTCCACCAGAGGAGCCTATGCAGGTGGACCGGCTCAAATTATCCGTCCAGGAGAGACAATGCCGACACACTTCGGGACTTTGTCTATATTGCGGTCTCAGAGTTCATGTTGTGCGTTTGTGCTCTCAGAAGCCAAAGAATTCCAAATGCCTAGGATTGGTTGGAGAGACAACCCTAGGCGATACAGTGCTGAATAAAAAACTGTCTTCAAAACTATCCATCCCCGTGACCATAGTGTCCGGCGAACAGACGCATCGGGTCTCTGCCTGTCTGGACTCTGGACGGGTATATCGTCTTTCCTTGACAGAGACTCAGTCTATGTCGGCTTATATCAAGGAGAATATGGAGAGGAGTTTCATACAAAAATCCTCCTCCCAGGCCGAGGTCGGGTTCTTCTTTGTCAAGAAGAAAGACGGATCTCTTTGGCCTTGCATTGACTGCCGGGATCACAATCAAATCACGGTCAAGAACAAATATCCGTTGCCACAAATTTCCAAACTATTTGACTGCATACGAGGAGCCAAGATTTTCTCTAAACTAGACCTGCGTGGGGCTTACAACTTGATCCGGATCCACGGGGGTGATGAATGGAAGACGGCTTTCAACACTCGAGACGGACACTATGAATACCTGATGATGCACTTTAATCTCTGTAATGCTCCCACGGTCTTCCAAGGGTTCATCAATGAGGTCTTCTGAGATCTCCTCTATGTCTGTGTTGTGGTCTATCTCGATGACATTTTGATTTTTTATCCAGATCTGACGACTCATCGGAGACATGTCCGTCAAGTTCTGCTGCGATTAAGGGAGAATCGCCTGAACGCCAAGCTGGAGAAGTGTGTGTTTGAGAAGAATTCTCTACGCTTCCTGGGGTACATCATCTTGGATCAAGGCCTCAAGGTGGATCCTGAGAAGGTAAAGTCTATCCTGGAATGGCCACGTCCTCAAGGCTTGAGGTCCATACAGCGTTTTTTGTAATTCGCCAACTTCTACCGGCAGTTTATCCCAAACTTCTCTTCACTGACGGCTCCCATCTCTACCCTCACCAAAAAAGGTATGAACGCCAAGGTGTGGAATCCAGATGCAGAATCTGCATTTAATAGCCTTAAGAGTGCCTTCACGTCAGCCTCAACCCTCCATCATCCTGATGTATCTCGACAGTTTTCGTTGGAGGTGCAGGTGCACTTCTGTTCCAGAGATGTTCCAAAGGGAAGGCAGTGGTGTGTGGCTATTAATCTAGACTTTTTTCTCCCACAGAGCGCAATTACGCTATTGGGGATCGGGAGTTACTGGCCATCAAATTGGCTCTGGAGGAGTGGAGACATCTACTAGAGGGCGCAGCTCACCCCATCCTGATATATACCGACCACAAGAACCTCACCTATGTCCAGTCGACCCAACGGCTGAACACCCATCAAGCCAGGTGGTCACTGTTCTTCGCCCGGTTCCAGTTTGTGCTCCACTACCGTTCTGCTGACAAAAATGTGAGGGCCGATGCCTTGTCCAGGTCGTTCAAAACAGAGGACACCGTGGAGTCTCCGCAAAGTATCATTGATCCGTCCTGTATTATTTCTGTTAAACCTCTGCAAGTTAGAGACATTCCTCCGGGGAGGACTTTTGTGCACCTGGCAGACAGGAGGAGAATCCTTCGCTGGGGGCACAGCTCCAAACTGGCTGGGCACGCTGGTGCTCATAAAACCCAAGATCTGATTGCCCGTCATTTCTGGTGTCCCATGCTGCCCAAAGATATTGTGGACTATGTCTCGTCTTGCACTGCGTGTGCCGCCAACAAGGTTGCTCACTCCAAGCCTGCTCGTCTGCTCCAACCTTTGCCTGTGCCCAATGTTCCCTGGCAGCATATAGCAATGGACTTTGTCACAGACCTTCCTTCCTCTGCTGGATGCAATACGGTCTGGGTGGTGTTGGACCGGTTCTTGAAAAATGGCTCATTTTGTTCTGCTGACCGGCCTGCCTTCTGCTTCCCGACTGGCTAACCTCTTCATCCAACATATCTTCCACTTGCATGGCTTGCCTCTTCATATCGTGTCTAATTGGGGGGTTCAGTTTACCTCGAAATTCTGAAGAGCCCTCTGTAAACTCCTAGATGTGAAGCTGGACTTTTCCTCAGCCTACCATACCCAGTCCAATGGTCAAATCGAGAGGATTAACCAAATCATGGAGAATTATCTATGACACTTCATCTCCATGCAGCATGATGACTGGGTACAGCTTCTTCCGTGGGCTGTGTTCTCATACAACAACCACACAACTCCACTGCTTCTACACTGTTCTTCATTGTCTACGGCCAACATCCACGAATTCATCTTCCTGTTTCAGCTACGTCCCAGGTGCCCACAGCTGACTCTGCATTCAGGGACTTTCTACAGATCTGGCAGCAAACCCGGTCCTCTATTCTGCTGGTGGTCGACCGCATGAAGAGAAAGAGAGCCGCCTCAGTATCTTCCGGGTAATAAAGTCTGGCTATTCTCAAGGAATATCTGTCTTAAGGTGCCTTCGTACGAGTTTGCTCCCAGGTTCCTTGGACCCTTTGAGATCCTACAGCAAATCAACACTGTCTCCTACAAGCTTCAGCTGCCGCCCACCCACCCTCAGGATACCCAACTCCTTTCATGTGTCCCTCCTGAAGCCTGTGGTCCTGAACAGCTACAGAAAAACGCCTAGCTCTGCAGTTGCTCCCAGCGGTTCTTTCGATGTATTTGAGGTTAAGGAGATCCTGGACTTTAAAAGAGTAGGAGGAAGAGCTTTTTATTTGGTGGATTTGAAGGGGAACGGTACAGAGGAGAGGTCCTGGGAGCCGGAAGAGAACCTCAATGCCCCTGCCCTCATTAAGAAGTTCCTCTCTCGCTCTGGCCCCAAGAAGAGGCCAGAAGAGGGCATAAGAGAGGGATACTGTAGCGTCCATGGCCGCGGACCATCGGGATTACTCACCCCCCGGTGGCCGCGGCCATGGATCTGTGAGCACTGGCCCACATCTCCTCCCCAGGAGACACCAGCGCTCACTTCCGCTCCGGTCCGCTGTGTCCCGTAGGATGCGCACGCTGATGCCCGGCCTTATAGGGCCAAGGCGCGCACATGGGTATTATTACTTAGCCCATGATCACCCAGGACTATAAGAAGGGCCCTGCCCTTTGCTCATTGCCTGAGCGTTATTGTGTTTTCCTATGTTAGGCCCCATGCACATGAACGTAAAAACGCCCGTAATTACAGGCCCATAGACTTCTATTGGGCACGGGTACCTTCCTGTTTGCTTACGGGAAGGTGCCCGGCCGTTGAAAAATATGGAACATTTCCTATTTCAGGCTGTAATTACGGCACGGGCAGGCTCATAGAAGTCTATGGGGCTACCGTAATTACGGGTGGCTACGTGTGTGCACCCGTAATTACGGGAGCGTTGCTAGGCAACGTCAGGGGATAGTCACTGTCCAGGGTGCTGAAAGAGTTAACTGATCGGCAGTAACTCTTTCAGCACCCGGGACAGTGACTACCGCTGGAGTTAATAGTATTAAAAGTTAACTTACCCAGAACTCCCTGCTTCTTCCTCCAGTCCGGCCTCCCGCTTATGACGTTTCATCCCATGTGACCGCTGCAGCTAATCACAGGCCAAACACAGGCTGCAGCGGTCGCATGGACTGTCGCGTCATCCAGGGAGGTCGGACTGGATGTCAAAAGAGGGACATGTCACCAAGACAACGGCCGGGGTACGTATGAACTTCTGTTACTTTCAATCACTGCGGAAACTCTGCCCGAAAGGGCTGCCCCTTCTCTCTATCCAGTACTGATAGAGACAAGGGGCTGCCGATTAGTGCAGAGAAAACGGGTCCTTAAATATGGGTGGAATACTGGTGACAATGGACCCGTATTTACGGGCACGGGTCCGTAAATACTGGTGGATTATGGGTCGAATACGTGTGACAAAGGACCTGTATTTACGCCAGTATTTACAGGAGGAAAAAAATACGTTTGTGTGCATGGGGCCTAAGTCTTGCAAATGGTCCCTTAGTGTTATCCTGTTCCCGTTGTTCCGTGCCCTCCTACCTGTACCCTGTATCCCATGCTATTTGTTCTTGTGCCTTAAACCTGTTTGAGTCATGTTGTGCCACTGGTTCTGCCTACTGTGTTACACCACGTCTTGTTTCTGCTGTCAAGGTCCCATCTGTGCCTGGCCGTTGCTGCTGTCTGAACCACTACAGGTACCCTTGTGCTTGGACTATTTATATATTGACTTGGTACTCTGTTGGCCAGCTGCTATCGCGCTATGGCGGTACGGCCCATTGGGTCCACATTCCCACAGATCGTGACACGTATGAGATAATTGCCACGCTAGCCCCAGTCTAGAGATGTCATGTTAGCATTGTGTGATTATGGGTAGCTACCATTTGAGTTCCTACACATGGCTATAGCATGAAATATAAAGGAAGTACATGACATGAAAGTTGACCCTTTGTCGGGGCAGTTCTCTTCTTTTTTTTTTTTTTTTAAAACACTATGGTCGTTGGTAATTGCCTGTATGCCTGAGGAAGGAGCTCGTACGGCTTTGAAATGCGTAGCTGTATGTACTTTGAATGCAAAATAAAATACATTTTTAATTAGATGTTTTCATCGACCATAGTGTTTTAAAAACAAAGAAGAGACGAGCAGTGTCGACAAAGGGTTAACTTTCGCGCCTAATACTGCTTCAATTGACCCGCTGGGACAGAATCTGTATGGATGGACCCATGGCTAGACCATTACAGGGGCAAAAATTGCCTTGTAGCCCTGATGATCATGAGGGCCCCACAACTTCCTTAAATATTCAGATATATTATATACATATACTGTTTTTGAGGGTTAACGTGGCTGTCAGTGATCTCTGCAAGAAATACGACATAACCCAAATGTGATATGTACTGATAGTGGAGAATAAATTGTGCCCATGTGTAGGCGCTTAAGATAACTGCATTCTTAGCATATCTCTAGATAGCCATAAATAATCACCACTTTATTCTGCCGGCAGCTAGTAACTTTCTGTAGTGTCATGTCTGTTCATGTTGTATTATTGCAGAAGGCGTTAAGATTGCACTTAACAACACAAGATGTTATACACAGCACAGGACGTCTACTCTCAGTTTCTTTAGTCTTATCAATTTTCTGAATTAAAATATTGATACATTGTTACCAGTAGAGGCCTCAGTATGGCTAGAGTCTGGGCCATTGCTAAACATCTTGGGGTATTAGGGAGCATAGGTGTCATGGCCCCCTGGGAGTAAAACATTGACGGCCTATCCTTAAAGAGTATCTATCACTACTTTATTAATTCCCTATCTCTTAACTAATCTAATAGGTGCTATGATGCTGATAACTACAGTGTAAAACAACTTCAAAAACATGTATTATTTGCAAAGTTCTGAGCATTTTTCTAAATATGCTAAAGCAGCTCTAATAGCCAAATAGGAGGTGACCCTTTTCACTCTGGGTGGTGTAATGCTTTCTGTATGACACTGTCCAATCATTATACAGCGTCTCCCCCTTACCTGCCCAGCAACACAGCACGATCATATAGTATACAGCTTCCATTCTTGACTGTGTTTTTAACTGGTGATACCTCCAGTTGTTTCACAGCTAGAACTGTGATCTTCGTGTCATATGAAATATTAGAATCCCATTTTTCATATGACACCAGTACCGCTGTTCTAGGTGGTCCACAGCCGGAGATATGGCTGTTTTAAGTGATCCCCCTTCCCTCCAGCCTCAGTCTCTCACACTGTGTGAAGCAGCTTCATGCTTATAGGACAGCGTCAGAGGCTGTGAGGTAGCTCCACCTCAGGAGTATCTCTGGTAGTGACGCCCACTTGTCTAATAAAGGCTCATTTACATATTTAGAAAAGCTCATAACTTTAAAAAAAATAAGTTTTGAGACACAATTTTCACTACCATTATCAGTGTAACAGCATCTATTGGAATACCTACGAAATTGGGCATTACTAAACTAGTGACAGATCCTATTTAAAGGGGTATTCCCAAAATGGACAATTATCAGCTATCCACAGGAAAGGTGATCATTGTCTGATCGCTGGGGGTCCCACTAATCACGAAAATGAGGGTTCCATACCATATTGTTCCTACTCGACTGCAGTGAGGAGCACATTAAATGTAGCGGTGGTTGAGCATGCGAGCTGCCGCTCTATTTAAAGTTTGCGGGAATGACAGAAACAGCCAAGTACAGCTCTCGGCTGCTTCCATCATTCTCATAGACATTGGATGGAGTGACAGGTGCAAGCTCCTCCTTACTGTTGGGGAAGGGGAGTGAAAAGGAACGGGGGATTCGGGACCATGGTTCTCGTGATCAATCAAGGGTCCGAGTGGAGGGGCCTTCAGTGACCAGACAATTATCACCTTTCCTGTGGATAGGTGATAATTGTCCATTATGGGAATACACCTTTAACCCGTTCACTACTCATGACACAAATATGTCATGGGCGGCCATCACCAAGAGATAAATTTTCTCCACAACGATCTCATGGGTACACAGCTGTGCTGCAAATAAATGTAAAAAAGACACAAAACACCTTTAAAAAATAAATAAATATAGTACATTTTATTAAATAAAATACATAAAACATAAAATTATTTTTTTATTTTGCTTGTGCTCCCAAAATTAAATGAACAAAAATTAAACGGTATCGTAAAATGCTATGAATATAAAGTTCAGTAAAGTAGTGCGTCTAATCCTTGAGCACGAAAATGGCTTGGTCTATAAGGGGTTAAAATAATCCATCAATGTTTGATTGCTCAGAATGAGAGGCCGTTGTGCTCCAGCAAGCGTCATGCACCATTCATTGTTTACATAGGCGCAGCGGCTTGTCCATACGTATGCTCAGTCCTGTAGTTCAGTGCCATGACTCAAATAAGTCGAGTCGTGTACCCCCCTTTATTTCCCTTTTATAAAGCAGACACTGAAACAGAGTTGGAATTTAATGGCCACAGCAGCCGTTTATTATTATCATAAATAACCATAACTTTTAAATAACCATATAACATAACTTTTTGAATTCCCCTCCGAGGAATTCAACATCACATACTTAACCATATGACCCTCTCCGGGTCAACAAAAAAATGACAGGGGCAAGTCCTTGAAGCCACCAATAATTTTGTATTTACAGGCCATCTGCCCACCAATACCTTACCCCCAGCCGTAACCCGGCCCGGGGGCACCGATTACCTTTTTGCAGATGACCTCCACCATATATGTCATAGCCTTCAAAAGGGGTAACACCCTAAGAAGCCGATTTCCAACAAAATTGGGGGGTGCATCCCGTGATGCATTCCCCCCCACCACATTTTTCGACCTACTTCAAGGACTCCCCCCCCCGCCAAAGCGACATAGGCCTTGACCACCTCAAGCCTGTGAGCTCCTCCACACGCCCACCGCTCTCTCAATCCCTTCAGACAGGGCCAGACTCCACATATCAATTCCCACATCATTCAAGTGCACTCCATCTTCCCTCCAATAATTGCCTGTCCCAGCCTCCAAATCCCAATGCCTCACAGCAACCCCCCCCACTCTGTGCCACAAAACCAGATATGGCCCTGTTGGCCTTAATACGAGCCTTATTGACCTTATCCACGGAGCGAGCCCACCGCCAACTTTTTCTCGGGACGATCTCCGACCATACGGTCACCAATTGGGGATGTGATGACCACAAGCACAACAGGTCATGTTTGACGTCCCGCACTAGTTCCCGAAAAGGACGTAAGCCCAGATCATTCCCTCCCACATGCAAAACCAACACCCCCGGTACCCTGTCCAACAGTACAAAGGTGTTAAACTCCTGTAACACCCTGCCCCAGGTCATACCATGGAAACCCATCCATCTTAAAATCGCTGTGTCCCGCGGAATCCTGAGCTGTCTGCCGTCGGGCCGTACATCCGCCCGTATGGCACCCCAGTACACGTACGAATGCCCCATGATCCACACCAAACACAGAGGAGGGCCTGCAAAACAAAGGAAAACATACTCGCACACCATTCACCCATGTACACAACACCACATCACAAGCGGGAACGCACACACCCAGATCAGTAATGCGGAAATACACAAATTACAGCATATGAGGGCGAACATACGAGCGAAAGCGCGCTGACTCCCAGCGCCCGATACGCTGCACCCCGGCGTCGTCCAAACCCCACCTTACAGCTTCCGTAGCCGCTCCTATCCGAAAGGAATGAGACGAGTACTGTTCCGCCCGCACCTGACACGCCACCAAACACTTTCTAAACACTGCCACAAACTGAAAACGCGAAAGGAAAGTACCGTCCGAATGCCGAAGTAACGGGGAATCCGAAATAACTGCGCCCGCCAAGAACTTCCTGAGGCAGGAAACCGGACATACCGCCTTCCCTGGCAAAGCGAACAACACCAACCTCCTTCCCCTACCCAATTGATCAGTTTTGGAATAACGAAGCACTATCTCCACTCTATCCTCATACCCATCCACATCATCCTGCCTCACACCTCCCGGCGTAGACGTACTAGGGGACACCAGCTCCCCCACCCGGAAAGCCCCGAAAAAGGCTAAGGAAAAAGCCAAATGAAACAGCTTACTCTCAGAAGGTGATCTACACACCTGCCACACCACCTCGCCCAACTCACAAAGCAACTGAAATGACACTGGATGCCTCCTGTCCCTTACCACCACACCCTTTCTCAAACCCCGCAATGCTTGGCTCACCAAGAAATGCTTTGTGACGTCCACCAATGCCCGGAGCTTCAAACCAAAAGCAATGGCCGCCACAAAGCGATTGACCTTGGCAACCGTGAAACCCGCTGAAAAAGCCTCCCCCAGCCAAAACAGCAACGCCAGTATCCTGTCATTGTCAAACACCACATCCCCCAGTGACCTAATCCACTCTTCCCACTGATGCCATCCAGCGGAATATGCTGCCCACGTCGATCTGGCTAGGGATCGTTCAATCAAGGCACCGGCAGCCCGTACACCAGCTCCCAAAGATGACTGGGACAGTCCATCCCAGTCAAGTCCGCGTCCGGCACCAGCTGACGAAAACGACCCCACTGTGAGCGAGAAAGTGCGTCAGCGATACAATTTTCCACCCCGGTACATGCACTGCCACTACCCACGCATTCAACTGCAGACAAGTAAGCACCAACTTTCTTAACAAGCGAATAACCGGAGGAGACGACGCTGACACATTGTTTATTGCCATAACAACCCCCATATTGTCGCAATGAAAGCAAACTTTTTTGTCCCGGAACCTATCCCCCCAAATGGTGACTGCCACCACGATAGGAAATAGTTCGAGCAGGGCCAAGTTGCGCGTCAAACCCACCTCCACCCACGAGGCCGGCCACGTGCCCGCGCACCACTGACCTCCAAAGAACGCTCCGAAACCCACCGCCCCCGACGCATCAGTGAACAACTCCATATCGAAACTATCCAACGCCTGAGACATCCATAAGGAGCGCCCGTTGTAGGTAGCCAGGAAATGAAGCCATACTTGCAAATCCTCTTGGTGATCAGCAACCAACCTGATAAAATGATGCGGCTCCTTGACCCCTGCCGTCGCAGCCGACAGCCGACGGCAAAACACCCTACCCATCGGCATGATGCGGCAGGCAAAATTTAACTTCCCCAACAGCGACTGCAACTCCCGTAACGTGATCTTTTTAAGACGACACGCTCTGTCCACCTCCAACCGCAAAGCCACCAGCTTATCCTCCGGCAATCTACACTCCATTTCCACCGAATCTATAGCAATCCCCAAAAAACAAATGGATGACGTCGGACCTTCCGTCTTATCAGCCGCCAGAGGGACCCCAAATTCCCGGGACACCCACGTAACCGTCTCCAGCAAGTTCGCGCACATTCCCGAACACGCCGGACAGACACACAAAAAGTCGTCAAGATAATGTATAACCGAATCCACTCCCGCAACACTCCTAACAACCCACTCTAAAAAGGAGCTAAAAACCTCGAAATACGCACACGACACAGAACAGCCCATTGGCAGGCAACGATCAACAAAATATCCCCCGTTCCAGTAACACCCCAAAAGCCGCTGGCTGTCAGGGTGCACCGGCAGCAAACGAAAAACTGCCTCGATGTCAGTCTTTGCCATTAAAGCCCCCCGTCCGTAGCCGCGCACCAGCTCAACCGCCGCATCAAATGACGTATAAACGACCGAACACAAGTCAGGATCTATCCCATCGTTAACCGACAACCCTTTTGGAAACGACAAGTGGTGTATCAGACGGAACTTGTTCGGTCCCCGTTTTGGCACCACGCCCAAGGGTGACACCACCAAATCCGGCACCGGAACCGACGTGAAAGGGCCCGCCATTCTGCCCAGCTCCACCTCTTTCTTAAGCTTTTCTGATACTACCCCTGCATGCTGATAAGTCGACCGCAAGTTGCGCTGCGTAAAAGGGGAACGCATGAGGCGGCGGCGGAATAATAAAACCCGAACTAAAACCTGAACTAAGCAGCAACGCACATTCCTTGTCGGGGTATCTACTTAGATAGGGGGCCATCTTTCTGACCATCACTGGCGTCACCCCCATGACCAGAGGACCCACTTGCTCCCCCTTGTCGGCGCCCTTTTTGAAAGCATTTTGCCGCCCCATGGGACTGACCGCTACAATGGGAACAGACATGCTTAAACTTACATGTGGCTCCGAATTTACATTGGCCTTCATTGAATTGCCAACATGTTCCAAGCTTGGAGCCCGACGCCTGCCGTGCCTGAGCAGAGGTTCCCGCCCCGCTCCCGGGAAAGGACTGACCCTGCTTGTACAACACAGTTACCTTCAACCACAAGGCTATGTCCTTGTGGTCCCACCGGATGTTTGGCCGCACTGCCTTTCGCTGACTAAATTGTTCGTCGTACCGGAGCCACACCTGACCCCCATAAACCCTATGAGCCTCCCCTACCGCGTCTAAGTAGCAAAACAGCGCCGAGCAATTGTCCGGCGCCTTCTCTCCAAAAACACTCGCCAATATCGCGAAAGCCTGCAACCAATTGACGAATGTTTTCGGGATTAACCTATACCATCTCTTCTCCTCCTCATCCTTCTTAGTTTCGTCGCGCTTAACCTTATCCAAATTAAACTTTTCCAAAGGCAGAAGGGAAAAAATTTAAACGTACTCGTCTTTCCAAATACGCTCTCTAACCTCCTGTTTCAAATGGGCTCCCAACGGGCCCTCGTAACACACATAAACCTCACCCTGTGCACGATCATCTAGACGCACCCTATCCACCTCCTTCAGCGACCCCGTCTGCACCGAGACCGCTACCGCATCCCCCACCTCCCCAGGTGATATAACTCCCGTACCCAGGATAGGGGCGCTAGTATGTTGACCCGTCCAAACCGCAACCGGGGACGCAACTGCCTGCCCGGGGGACGTGGCCCCCCCTAACCGCCCCACTAACTCTTTTAAGCAACCCACTAAGTCCGCCAGATTATCCCTTTCCCCACGCGCTTGCGACGCAGGAACCCCAGAACACCCTGCCCCAACTACATCCGCCCCGACGCCCGACATTAATAACGCAGGAAAAGGTCACGTAGGGGTCAACTCACCAGGCTGCCCAGGAGCTGTGTACCCATCAGCCGGACCCGCATGTCCACGTGCAGAAGCCCGCCGCTCACCATCATCTAATGCTCCGGTCCCGCTGTGGCGTTGTCCGCATTGACAATGTGTGCACAGGGAATTCCAGCTCCTGGAAGGGACTTGAGGAAGGGACATTGCATCATCCTGGCAGCACTCGACTCCTCTCTGCTGTGCTGAAGCACCGGCCCCCTGGTGCCCGTTGTCTGGCACGCACACCACTGACCGCAGACGTCGATCACCGACACCCTCGCCGACTGTCATCTCCTCCTCTGATCCAGCCGGCCCTCTGGCTGGAACCTCGCCATGCAGGGCCGCCGATAAACTTCCGCCCCGTCTGGACGAAGGAGGAGGGGTGGCCGGAAGTGCAGGCCTCCATCTTGTGGACGTCGCCGCCGTGCGCCGCCGCGCTCTGGGATTCCTCCCAGGACCGGCCCGCGGAGCAGCAGGCGTCTGCACCGCAGCCCGGCCTGAAGGGTCCACAGAGGGGCTCCTCCTGCAGCGCCGTCCCCGCGGGATCACCTCCGGACTCAGCCGAGCCGGAGGTCGCGAGCGCCTCGTGGTGCGCTTCGCACCGGAAGTGCCGGCTGCATCCGGCGTCGTCGGGGAGACAGGCTCACCTCGCCCGCTCCCTGTCCCCCGCGAGCGACGCGTTCTCACCTCCGGCAGCTCCTGCATCGAAGGAGCTGATGCTGCGGGGGAGCGCTCCCGGCCTGCGCCCAGAGCCTCCGATGAGTCCCGGACATCAGCTGACGCCGGGCCCGTGATCAGCGCCGCAATCTCCCGCTGCAGCCAACCCGGCTCCCTGGAAGCAGCAGCGGCCAGCAGCTGCTGCAGCACCTCAGCATCAGATGCCATAGAAGCAGAGGAGGGGAAGGACATGTTCCTGCTTCAGCGTCCTGGCGAAGAGAGGGAGAGAAAGCACAGGAAAAGGTACATCCCCTTACTTCCCCCCACCCCTTTTCTTACTAGCCCTCCTACTAGCTTATCCCCAACCCCCATAGGCCAAACCAACTCGTTACCCCTCCCATCTATTTCAGTCATGGAGGCCTCCCCTTATTCTGTTCTTTTGTCTGCAGTACGGCCTCTTCTTTCAAGTGAATCACCCCTTCATATGGATGATTGGCAGGGCTCCCGGGGCTTGGCCATCAATATTTTACTCCCTTTAACACAACTCCTTAGTGTGCCTTCCTTATCTATCAAACACCTTCACCAACCCAATTAAATGTATTTCAAATTTCCGAGCTGCCGAGATACCAGATTATCAAATATTCCGAACCATCAGATGCCTGTCAAACCTAAACACATTTGCATTTACCTAATTCCTGGCAACTTCTCTAAAGATTCAGAAGATTAGTGCTTGCTTCAGGTTATTTATCATGATATTCAAGAACTTCAAGGGAGCCACCAAAGACCAACCATGGTCCCGCTAAGTGCCAGACTATCAGGTAATGTCCTGTTAATCAGGCATGAGGCTATTTTTGTCACATGCCAGGTTATTAATATATATATACTATATATACTATACTATAATATAATATAGCCTAAATTATTGACTGTAGGGCATAGGATAGGAATTCAGTTCCTATCCCCTGCAGGCTTATTATTACACTCGTGCTGGAGAAGGGACTGCATTTACCCATCTTGATATATTAGGAAATTACTAATAATGCAATTCCGCAAAATATTCTGGCTCTAAAGTTTATATAAAGAGCATCTATATACACTGCAGAATATATTGGCGCTATATAAGCAATGGAAATAAATACATATGTAAATTAGAGCCCATGGTATCTGCTTCTGTTCAGAGGCATGTGCCATGTGCTAATTACAGCGCATCCTGGCCTGCTTGGCCAAGGGGCATCACATGGTTGTGGCCATGACACTTGTGTACTGAAAGCCGCCTCCGCACCCATGTGATGCCTTTTCTCCAATCAGGCCTGGAAGTGCTGACCCCTATAAAGATATATTAAGAAATTGTCACAGAATTTTGTACCAAAAAAGGGAAATAATTACTCTTTAAAAAAAATTGCAACAGGTCTCAAAACCTTAGGGTCACTAAAGACAATATGCAGGGATTTCTCTGGACTTTTTGTTAGTCATTCCATTGAAAAACACTACAGTTAAGGCCCTTTTACATTGGCCAATTGTCACGATGCGGGGTGTGGACCCACTGGGCCGTACCGCGTAGCGGGATGGCAGCTGGCCAAACAGGTAAGTATAGAGTTCAATTAGTTCAGCGAGGGTACCTGAGGCAATCGTAGGTAGTAGCGAGGCAGGCACATCCAGGACCAGGCGGCGGGCAGTCGTCCGGTGAGGCGTAGCAGATCAAATGTAGACTGTAGTACAGCACGGCTATAGCACAGCACGGCAACAGCACTAGGTAGCACGGAAACAGGATACGGGATACAGGATAAAGGAGCAAGGTACACTGGGAAACTGGAAGACACTGGGAGACCATAAGCACGACAAACAATGGGTAACGAACAACACTCTGGCAAAGAGCAAGGAGGCAGAGCCCTTTTTATAGCCCAGGTCATCCTGGGCTAGATTGCAGAGTTCCTGCAAAAATGCGCGCACTGGCCCTTTAAATGCGCCCGCCGGAGACACTCTGAGTCCGGAAGTGAGTGCCGGCGCCTGACAGGAGGACGACGCTGCAACGAGGTAAGCTGTCCATGGCCACGGCCGTCGAGGTTAACGACCAAACGACGGACCGTGGCCATAGACGTTACAGTATCCCCCCTCTTACGCCCCTCTTCTTGGGACCAGAGCGGGAGAGAAATTTCCTCACGAGAACAGGAGCATCGATGTTCTCCTCTGGCTCCCAAGACCTCTCTTCTGGACCGAACCCCCTCCAATCCACTAAATAAAATGTCCTTCCTCCCACCTTCTTGGTAGCCAGAATCTCCTTTACTTCGAAAGTCCCCGATGAGCCGCCAGGGGCCACTGTGGAGCTAGGAGTCCTGAAGTAGCGGTTCAGGACCACGGGTTTCAGCAGGGAGACGTGAAAGGAGTTAGGAATCCTGAGGGTAGGGGGGAGCCGTAGCTTGTAGGATACCGGGTTGATCTGTAGCAGGATTTTGAAGGGACCAAGGAACCTAGGAGCAAATTTGCATGACGGCACCTTCAGCCGGATATTCCTAGAAGACAGCCAGACTTTAGTCCCTGGAAGGAACTGCGGAGGCGCCCGTCTTCTTGGATCTGCCTTTCTCTTCATGCGGTCCACCGCCAACAGGATAGAAGATCGGGTCGGTTGCCATATCTGTAGAAAGTCCCTGAACGTTGAATCGGCTGCAGGCACCTGGGACATCGTAGAAACAGGAAGAGGTATACGAGGATGTTGGCCGTAGATGATGAAGAATGGACTGGAAGTGGTCAACACACTGGTGTGGTTGTTATAAGAGAACTCTGCCCACAGGAGCAACTGCTCCCAATCATCATGGCGCCTGGAAACAAAGTGACGTAGATAGTTCTCCATAATCTGGTTAACCTCTCGACTTGCCCATTGGACTGGGGATGATAGGCCGAAGAGAAGTCCAATTTTACACCGAGGAGGCCGCAGAGTGCTCTGCAAAACTTCGAGGTGAACTGGACCCCTCGGTCCGAGACGATATGCAAGGGCAAGCCGTGTAGACGGAAGATGTGCTGTATGAAGAGGTCAGCCAATCGCGTGGCAGACAGCAGGGCGGTCAAGGGAATGAAGTGAGCCATTTTGGAAAATGGATCCACCACCACCCAGATCACACTGCAACTCGCAGAAGAAGGAAGATCCGTGACAAAGTCCATAGCGACATGTTGCCACGGGGCAATGGGCACAGGCAGTGGTTGGAGCAGGCCAGCAGGTCTGGAGTGAGCAACTTTATTTGTTGCACATACTGTGCAAGAGGAGACAAAGTCCATAACATCTTTGGGTAGCGTGGGCCACCAGAACTGACGGGTGATTAGATCTTGGGTCTTACGAGCACCCGCGTGACCTGCCAGCTTAGAACTGTGACCCCAGCGAAGAATTCTTCCTCGGTCAGCCAGACGTACAAAAGTCCTACCCGGAGGAATGTCTCTAACTTGCAGGGGATTCACAGAGAAGATGCAGGATGGGTCAATAATATTCTGTGGAGATTCCATGGCGTCTTCGGTTTCAAAAGTTCTAGACAAGGCATCGGCCCTCACATTCTTGTCGGCGGGTCGGTAGTGGAGTTCGAACCGGAACTGAGCAAAGAACAACGACCACCTGGCTTGACGAGGATTCAACCGCTGGGCCGTCTGTAGGTAGGTCAAATTCTTGTGATCCGTGAAGATCAGGATAGGATGAACCGCGCCTTCCAGTAGATGTCTCCACTCCTGCAGAGCCAGCTTGATGGCCAGTAACTCCCGGTCCCCAATCGAGTAGTTGCGCTCTGCGGAAGAAAACAGCTTGGAATAGTAGCCACATACCACAGCCTTGCCTTTTGATCTTTTCTGGAACAACAGTGCACCAGCACCCACCGAGGAAGCGTCCACCTCTAACGAAAACTGTAGGGATACATCCGGATGGTGCAGAATGGAGGCAGACGTGAAGGCTTTCTTTAAGGATTCCAATGCGGCTTCAGCCTCCGGAGTCCACATCTTGGCATTCATACCCTTCTTAGTGAGGGTGGAGATAGGAGCAGTCAGAGATGAGAAGTTGGGGATGAACAGTCGCTAGAAGTTGGCGAATCCTAGGAAGCGTTGTATGGCCTTAAGCCTAGAGGGCGTGGCCACTCCAGGACAGCCTTTGCCTTCTGGGGGTCCATCTTGAGGCCCTGATCTGAGATAATATAGCCCAGGAAGGATAGAGACTTCTTCTCAAAAACACACTTCTCCAACTTGGCGTAAAGGCGATTCTCTCTTAGATGGAACAACACCTGGAGGACATCACTTGTCTCTCCAACCAAACCTAGGCACTGGGGTTTTTTGGCTTGTGAGGGCACAGACGCATGACATGGCCAGCGAGGTCGCAATATAAGCAAAGTCCAGAGGTGCGCCTGCGCTGTTTCTCCTGGACCGATAATTTTAGTCGGTCTACTTGCATCGGGACCTCTGGCAAAGCAATAGAAGCAGGCAAGAGTGGTTGCTGAAAGTTGGGCGACAGTCTAGGGCGCCGACGCTCCTGACGAACCTCGTAAGATCTTTCCCTCAGCCTTATGTCTACCCGAGTGGCAAGCAGAATCAAGTCGTCCAAGGCAGAAGGCAGGTCTCGAGCAGCCAGTTCATCCTTGATCTCGGACGACAGGCCATGCCAATAGGATGCCACGAAGGCCTCATTGTTCCAGTATAGCTCTTCTGCCAGAGTCCGGAACTGGATCGTATACTCGCCCACGGAGGTGTCCTCTTGGCGAAGGTTGAAGATGGCAGTGGCTGCCGATGAGACTCGCCCAGGCTCCTCAAAAACAGTTCGGAATATTCGCACGAACTCCTGGAAATCTCGGGTCTCGGATCCCTGACGTTCCCAGATAGGATTAGCCCATGCCAGGGCCTTGCCAGTCAGGAGGGAGATGATGAATGCGATCTTGGCTCCATCTGACGGAAATGCTCGAGAGTGGAGGGTAAAATGAATGTGGCATTGGTTCAGAAACCCCCAACAAGCACTGGCGTCTCCATCGAACCGAGAGGGCAATCGTAGCGAGAACTGAGGATCCGTACAGGAACTGCCAGGAGGAGTAACAGGAGGATCAGCTTGAAGGACTTACATAGAGGCAGGAAGAGAAGCAACTAGCGTCCCTAGCTGCTGCGCCATAGAGTCCACTGCCACAAGGAGCTGATCCTGCCTAGCTCGGAGATCCAGCAGATCCGCCTGCATGGCTTGGGAGGGTGCCAAGCCCTTGAATTGACCAGGGGGGTTCATGGCCAGAGCGTACTGTCTCGATGCGGGGTGTGGACCCACTGGGCCGTACCGCGTAGCGGGATGGCAGCTGGCCAAACAGGTAAGTATAGAGTTCAATTAGTTCAGCGAGGGTACCTGAGGCAATCGTAGGCAGTAGCGAGGCAGGCACGTCCAGGACCAGGCGGCGGGCAGTCGTCAGGTGAGGCATAGCAGAACAAATGTAGACTGTAGCACAGCACGGCTATAGCACAGCACGGCAATAGCACTAGGTAGCACGGAAACAGGATACGGGATACAGGAGCAAGGTACACTTGGAAACTGGAAGACACTGGGAGACCATAAGCACAACAAACAATGGGTAACGAACAATGCTCTGGCAAAGAACAAGGAGGCAGAGCCCTTTTTATAGCCCAGGGCATCCTGGGCTAGATTGCAGAGTTCCTGCAAAAATGAGCGCACTGGCCCGTTAAGGCCGTGCACGCGCGGGCGCGCGCGCCCGCCGGAGACACTCTGAGTCCGGAAGTGAGTGCCGGCACCTGACAGGAGGACAACGCTGCAACGAGGTAAGCTGTCCATGGCCACGGCCGTCGAGGTTAACGACCGAACGACGGACCGTGGCCATAGACGTTACACCAATTATCGGGCAAACGAGCGTTTATAGAAGGCTCGTTCCCGATAATAACCCTGTGTAAACAGGGCAACGATCAGCCAATGAATGAGCAAACTCTCGTTTATCGACTGATTGCATCATTCTCAAAGCCTAAACTATTATCGTTGTTGGCAGCACATCTCTCTGTGTAAACAGGGAGACGTGCTGCCGAAATTATAGAAATGTATTGGGACGAGCGTTCGGAGTAACGAGCTCCTTACTAGCCCCATACTAGCTCCTTGTGAAAGGAGCAAACGAGCGCCGATCAACGAGCTGCCTCGTTGATCGGCGCTCGTTTAAACGGCTCACGTTGGGCCGTGTAATACCACCTTTAACCTCTCAATGCTATGATATGGCTGCTTACAGGGAAACGTAGATTGTATTCATAAGCACAACAAATGGAGATAAGGTCGATTTTAGGTGGAGTGTCTCTTTAACCCCTTCATGACTGTTCACTGCATTTTGACGGAGGGCGGTGCAGGTCCTGAGTCTTTTGACGTTGCTGTAGAAATGATTTATGAGCGCTCCAGTGGACGCTCATTTTCTAAGCAAGAGTTGTTACTAACTGCTCCTGTACTTAGAGAAGCCTCCTGAAGGCAACTGGAATCAGAGGAACCTCCGATCTTGGCGGTTGAAAGTTTTGATCACGACAGTCCGTGACCGTGGCATGATCAAAGGGGACTCCCCTCTTTGACCTCGTCACCAGAAACACATTGATGCAATCGGAGACTGGGTAACCCTCTGAAGTCTGAAAGGACCCCAGGGCTGTCTGCTCAGTAAGCCTGCTGTTAGTGCACACACTATGTGTTGCCCTAACAGCAGCATGTGTCATAGTGACACAGTATATTGTATTAACATATAGGAGTATATTAATACATTATAAGCATTAAAAAAAAAAAAAAATGTTATCCCTTCACAGGATTAAAAAAAAAAATGTAACAAAAAAAATAAAAATAAAGAAATATCCACAAAATTTTTTATTATTTAGTATTAAATATATTTTATTGTCCATACTTTACATAAAAACCAAAAAGCTACACATATTAGGTATATTCATGTCAATAACCAGGGAAATTATTTAACAGGTTATTTAGCGCAAAATGTAAATTATATAAAAAAAAATAACAAGAAAATAACAAAAGTCTCTTTTTTTTTCTATGTTCACACCACAAAAATATATTACAAAAATTACACAGCAATTTAGTTGTACTCTCAAATGGTGCAGGATAAAAATAATTTCTCCAGCATAAAAAAAAGGCCTCATACATCCGCGTCAATGAAAAAATGTAAAAAGTTACGGCTGCTGAAAGGCAAAGAGGCAAAAATGAAAAAAAAATTAGCTTGTCATTAAGGCCAACCTTGCGTCAATCTTGTCTTGTAAACTACGAAAGATGAGATAAAATATTCCACACATTTTGAAACAATTTTATTTATTTTCTACTCAAAATAAAAAGGACAAACACAACAGCCTGCTGATTGTACAGTATTTTCCATATGTGTTATAGGGCAACAATAGATTCTGCTGTCTATTATCTGATCCATTGTTTTTCCTTCAAGAAAAGGAATTTCTTTCTTTAGAGCTAATAAAAAACAAACACGAAGAATGTTGGAAATGTTGGAAAAGTTCCAAAAATAACCAGGAATTGTTTTTCAAGTTGGAAATTCCAAAAAGAATGCAAAAATATATTGTGGCTATAGGGGCTGTTTGGAACAATGGGTCAGGAACACGGGTGATTTAGAGAAGTCTCTTCACCTTCGACCTATTTCCTTATGTTGACTGAAATTCCGAATGTTTGCTGCATTATGGCATAATCTTATGTGACAAAAACTTCATGACATAATTGGTGGAGGCCTGTACTAAGAAAACATTAGACTTTGTAGGTGAATAATCTGATGTTTATAAAATCTGCAGAAGCAAAAAGATTATAAAATTGCCTGTGAGCTAGGAACGGGCCTATTATATGCCCGGTACCCATAATTACCTATCATGCACATATGACAACAGACCATACTTGCCACTTTTCAGAATGGACATCAGTGACATTCTGAAAAGTATTGGGAAATTTTTTTTTGCTTATGCCCCATCCATTTATATAGAACACGTACCAAATGATGCCATTTAAATCACAAACAGTACAGATGATCCTTTCATCATACCCCAAGATGAATCCAGACCCCCTAAATATATAGACCTGAGACCAGACCCCTTAAATAAATAAATTCCCCAGACCTCTAAATAAATATAGACCCCAGACAATCTAAATAAAATAAATAAATACAGACCCTAGACAAGCCCCTAAATATGGACCCCAGACAAGACCACCTAAATAAATACAGACACCAGACCAGACCTTTAAATACATACCCCAAACCCCTTAAAAATAGATCAATGACCCACTAAATACAAAGACAAGACCCCCTTAATACAGACAACCCCTAAATACAGAGACAAGATCTCAGACCAGTCCTCCTAAATACAGACTCCATACCCCCTAAATAAACACAAACCCCAGACCAGACCCCCTAAACGGTTAGAGACCCCTGACCAGACCACCTAAATACAGACCTCCGTTTCCGCAGTCCTCTTCACTCCCGGGCGCCGCTGTAGACAACAGGCTGACTCCAGCTTGAGTGTCAGGACAGTGTCTGCAGCGGTGATGGCCAGTTAAGAGGACTGCAGGAACGAGGAGAGATGAGTTTTTTTTGTCCGAATGTGGGGCATGCGGTAGATTTTCCTGCTCCTCTGGGACTCTTTTTCCGGGAGTCTCCTGGACATTTCAGGCGAGTTGGCAAATATGCAATAGATTTAAAGAATTCCACCCAAAATGTAAAATTAACCATATACTAGTAAATCAGTAGAGCAGCAGCCAAAGTTTAGTTATTATGTTTTATGAACTTCCAGAGATATTGGCATTTTTCTATTCAGTTGTGTCAGCCATTTATGCAGAGACTATCCAGAGAGCTGTGACCTCTTGTACAGACCCCCCACGTATATCATAAACTGATTTGCACCTTTAACAGGTCAGAAGATTTATTTTTTAAGTACAGCAATGAATCATGTGTCCCAGGGGGCATGTATTTTGTCTCGACCTCGTACTCCCCCCTCCAGTGCTAGATGGTATAAAGCAAAAAATTCGGGAACAGGGCTAGTCTTCTGTCTGTAGCGAAGATTAGAAAAGCTAATGTATTTTCCTTCAACTAGGGCCTAGGTCTGCCTCCTTAGTCAGTCTCAGTTTAAAGAGGCTCTGTCACCAGATTTTGCAACCCCTATCTGCTATTGCAGCAGATCGGCGCTGCAATGTAGATAAGAGTAACGTTTTTATTTTTAAAAAACGAGCATTTTTGGCCAAGTTATGACCATTTTCGTATTTATGCAAATGAGGCTTGCAAAAGTACAACTGGGCGTGTTGAAAAGTAAAAGTACAACTGGGCGTGTATTATGTGCGTACATCGGGGCGTGTTTACTACTTTTACTAGCTGGGCGTTCTGATGAGAAGTATCATCCACTTCTCTTCAGAACGCCCAGCTTCTGGCAGTGCAGACACAGCCGTGTTCTCCAGAGATCACGCTGTGTCGTCACTCACAGGTCCTGCATCGTGTCAGACGAGCGAGGACACATCGGCACCAGAGGCTACAGATGATTCTGCAGCAGCATCGGCGTTTGCAGGTAAGTCGATGTAGCTACTTACCTGCAAATGCTGATGCTGCTGCAGAATCAACTGTAGCCTCTGGTGCCGACACGATGCAGGACCTGTGAGTGACGTCACAGATCTGCACTGCCAGAAGCTGGGCGTTCTGAAGAGAAGTGGATGATACTTCTCATCAGAACGCCCAGCTAGTAAACGTAGTAAACACGCCCCGATGTACGCACATAATACACGCCCAGTTGTACTTTTACTTTTTAACACGCCCAGTTGTACTTTTGCAAGCCTCATTTGCATAAATACGAAAATGGTCATAACTTGGCCAAAAATGCTCGTTTTTAAAAATAAAAACGTTACTGTAATCTACATTGCAGCGCCTATCTGCTGCAATAGCAGATAGGGGTTGCAAAATCTGGTGACAGAGCCTCTTTAAGTAGAAGGAGACTAGTGAAATATTTTCGACCGGTCTGCAACACCTTTCTTTGTAATTTCTATGGTTTTTGTCTTTTTAACCCCTTATTTATTAATTTGTATATTCTTGAGCGTACACACCATTGAGACTGTGCCAACTACTCTCTTTCTCTAGTACGAGACCAAGAGTGTTGTCATAGTCCTACCCCTTTAAGAAGAATTATTGAATGGTAATTAATAGGTCTGGGCATAAACGAAGAATGCAGCCTTTTTCATTTGTATAGTAGAACAATCATCTGAGTCCTAGTTGCTCCCTGAAAAACAGAGGAATCCTGGGAATATTGGAAGAGTTCCAAAAAAAATCAAGAATTGTTGTTCTTAAATAAAAAAAAAATGCAAAAATATGTTGTGACTAGAGATTGTTTGAAACAATTGGTCAGGAACACGGGTGATTTGGAAAAGTCTATTGACCTTCGACCTATTTCCTAATGTTTCCTGTTACATAGCTACATTCCTATGGCATAATCTAATGTGGCCGAAAAATCTTGACATCATGAATGTGAAGTCCTGTACTAAGAAATGATGACATGTTGTGATCAATGGTAGCACCTCATTATAGTGATATCAGTCAACCCCCAAATTCCATCAACATGACCGATAATGGGAGATAATTAGCAAATTACTTCAGTGTCACTTGCTAATTATCTAGGTAAGTGGCCTCCGACCTGAGGCTTTCCAGCTGTTGGAAAACTACAACTCCCAGAATGCCCGAACAGCCACAATGACAACATAAGATACCATGTATGATGATGTCACACCCTCTTAGGATGAATATAAACTACAATTGCAATTAACAGTTACAAATACAAAAACAATTAAATAGTGTATGGGCCTTTTTTTGGTGTGATGTTAGAACTGTACTGTGTGTCTGCCCTGCTGCTCCCCCTTCCCTCTCACAGCATGAAGTGGCATAAACACAGAGGGAGAGATACTGAAGCTTCATCCCCTTCCTCCCTGCCTTATATTTACTGTTTTATACTAGTCCGATTTTTTGGACACTAAAGAGGTTTCTGAACATATACAGAGAGACTGCAGACAATGTTCCCTCTAAGGCCCCATGCACACGACCGTACTTTTTTCCTCCCGTAAATACTGGCGTAAATACGGGTCCTTTGTCACACGTTTTTAACCCGTATTTACGGACCCGTGCCCATAAATACGGGTCCGTAGTTACCCGTATTCCACCCGTATTTATGGACCCGTTTTCTCTGCTTCTCTTTACACGTAGAGAGAGATATTGCACTGCACTAATCGCCAGCCTCTTCTCTCTATCCACCTCTGATCGGCAGCCTCTTCTCTCTATCAGTGCTGGATATAGAGAAGAGGCAGCCCTTTCGGGCAGAGTTTCCGCAGCGGAACGCAGCGATAGAAAGAAAAAGAAGTTCATACTTACCCCGGCCGTTGTCTTGGTGACACGTCCCTCTTTTGACATCCAGTCCGACCTCCCTGGATGACGCGGCAGTCCATGTTACCGCTGCAGCCTGTGATTGACTGCAGCGGTTACATGGGATGAAACGTTATCCCAGGAGGCCAGACTGGAGGAAGAAGCAGGGAGTTCTGGTTAAGTATGAACTTTTTTTTGCTGCAGGTTTTTGAAGGAAACATTAGAAATCTATATTGTGAGCGCCGCGCATGGTACTCACTGTCCAGTGGTAGTCACTGTCCAGGGTGCTGAAAGAGTTACTGCCGATCAGTGCAGCCCCTTTTCTCTATCCAGCACTGATTGTTTAACTGTTTCAGCACCCTGGACAGTGACTACTGCAGGACAGTGAGTACCATGCGTAGCAACGCTCCCGTAATTACGAGTGCACACACGTAGCCACCCGTAATTACGGGAGCCCCACAGACTTCTATGGGCCGGCCTGTGCCATAATTACGGCCTGAAATAGGACACGTTTTATATTTTTCAACGGCACGGGCACCTTCCCGTAAGCAAACGGGAAGGTACCCGTGGCCAATAGAAGTCTATGGGCCTGTAATTACGGTCGTGTACTGAGCGGGGCAGTTAGGGAGCAGGGCAGGTCTCCATGAATGGTGGGCGATCTGATGACCAAAAGTAATACTCGCAGTAAACGCTAATATAGTGTACTAGATAAGAGAATAAGAAAACTTATTTTAAATTAGTTTTAATTACTTTTTTAAATACTATAATATTACAAGTCCATCAGTAAAATAGACACCTGTTATAAACACCAATTATAGGCATCAATGAAAGAATCCCTCATTACACCACTGTCCCTGTAGATAGCGCCACACAGACTCCCTGTAGATAGTGCCCCACAGACCCCCTGTAGATAGTGCCACACAGACCCCTGTAGATAACGCCACACAGACTCCCTGTAGATAGTGCCACACACCCCCTGTAGATAGCATCACACACACACCCTGTAGATAGCGCCACACACACCCCCTGTAGATAGCATCACACACACACACACCCCTGTACATAGTATCACACACAGCCCCCTGTAGATAGCATCACACACAGCCCCCTGTAGATAGCGCCAGACACAGCCCTCTTGTATATACTGCCACACAGCCCCCCTTGTATATAGTGCCACACAGCCCCCTTGTATATACTGCCACACAGCCCCCCCACTTGTATATAGTGCCACACAGCCCCCCTTGTATATACTGCCACACAGCCCCGCTTGTATATACTGCCACACAACCCCCCTTGTATATACTGCCACACAGCCCTCTTGTATATACTACCACACAGTCCCCCTTGTATATACTGCCACACAGCCCCCCTTTTATATACTGCCACACAGCCCCACCTTGTATATACTGCCACACAGCGCTTTTCCCTTGTATATACTGCCACACAAGCCCCCCGTGTATATAGTGTCACACAGCCCCCCTCTCTTGTATATACTGCCATACAGCACCCCCTCTTGTATATACTGCCAAAGCCCCCCCCCCACTTGTATATACTGCCACACAGCCCCCCTTGTATATACTGCCACACAACCCCTTTTATATGCTGCCACACAACCCCCTAGCATATACTGCCACACAGCCCCCAATTGTATATGGTGCCACACAGCCCCCCCCTTGTATATACTACCCCACAGTCCTCCTTGTATATACTGCCACACAGCCCCCCTTGTATATACTGACACACAGCGCTTTCCCCTTGTATATTCTGCCACACAGCCCCCTCTCTTGTATATACTGCCACACAGCCCCCCTCTTGTGTATACTGCCACACAGCCCCCCGTTTATATAGTTCTAAACAGCAATCCCCCTTATATATATTTTGCCACGTCGCCCGCCCCCCAAAAATTATATTGTACTTATCTTGTCCCGTTCCCACAACGGACGGAGTGCTGCACTGCCTTGCATGTGGGATGCATGCACAGACCAGCGTTATAGAGTGACATCATCACCCCGGCCTGCGCAGAGAGTCTTCACAGCGCCTTATAGGCTGCAGGCCTAACATGGCCTATAGTATTCATTTGTATCTGCGTCCTGAGGATGCAAATACAAGTGAATGTGGCTGTGGCTAGCACCGGGGCCCCCCGGTGCCTGCAACACAGCCTGTAGACTGGGAAACGAGAACTACAGGCTGATGGACAGTGAGGAAGATGCTACTTTCCCCCTAATAACATATATTACAATGTATGTATTCAAATGTACTACTGATTAATAAAAAAAAAATGATGAGGAAGAGTACACTTTTAGGTCTTGTCAACACGTAATGGAATTGCTGCGTATTTTCCGTCCGGACGGAATATACGCAGTGAAATACAGTAGCAGCAAAGTGGGTGAGATTTAATTACATCTTATTGTAAAAAATGTCATTTTTTAAATTTCACAGCCCAATTCAAATACGCGCTGTGGAAAAACTGTGCGGTCAAAATGGTAACAACAACCATAAATCAATTCCCTGAGGGGTGTAGTTTCCAAAATAGGGTCACTTCTAGTGGGTTTCCATTGCTTTGATACCTCTGGGGCTCTGCAAATGCGACATGGCACCCGAAAACCAATCCAGCAAAATCTGGACACCAAAGAACAAATAGCACTCCTTTCCTTCTGAGCCCTCCCATGGGCCCAAACGGCAGTTTATCACCACAAATGGGGTATTGCTGCACTCAGGACAAATTGGGCAACAAAATTGAGTTTTTTATTTCTTGTGAAAATAAGAAATTTTGAGTTAAAACTAAATATTATTGGAAAAAAATATTATTTTTTTAATTCCCAGCCCAATTCAAATAAGTTCTGTGAAGAAACTATGGGGTCAAAATGGTCAGATTACCCATAAATGAATTCCTTGAGGGGTGTAGTTTCCAAAATAGTGTCACTTCTGGTGGGTTTCCATTGCTTTGATACCTCTGGGGTGCTGCAAATGCGACATGGCACCCAAAAACCAATCTAGCAAAATCTGCACTCCAAAGAACACACAGCGCTCCTTCCCTTCTGAGGCCTCCCATGGGCCCAAACTGCAGTTTATCACCACAAATGGGATATTGCTGCATTCAGGAGAAATTGGGCAACAAAATGGGGTATTTTGTTCCCTGTGAAAATAAGAAATATTGATAAAAAATAAACTTTCTAAATGCCGTTTTGAATACTTTGAGGGGTCTAGTTTTCAAAACGGGGTGTTTTATGGGGGTTTCTAATACATAGGCCCCTCAAAGCCACTTTGGAACCAAACAGGTACCTTAAAAAAAAGACTTTTGAAATTTTCTTAAACATATGAGAAATTGCTGTTTATGTTCTAAGCCTTGTAACGTCCAAGAAAAATAAAAGAATGTTCAAAAAACGATGCCAATCTAAAGTAGACATATGGGAATTGTGAATAGAAGTGTATGATGCTGACGAATCAGCATCATCCACTTTTCTTCGTTACCACCCAGCTTCTGGCAGTGCACAGACACACAGCGTGTCCTCGCGAGATCACGCTGTGACGTCACTCACTTCCTCCCACAGGAACTTCATCGCGTCGGATGAGCGAGGACATTCTGTGTGTCTGAACTGCCAGAAGCTGGGTGGTAACGAAGAGAAGTGGATGATGCTGATTCGTTAGCATCATACACTTCTATTCACAACGCCCAGCTAGTAAAACAAGTAAAAACGCCCAGATGTACACACACAATACACGCCCACTTGGACATAACTTTAAACACACCCAGTTGTACTTAAAGAGGCTCTGTCACCAGATTTTGCAACCCCTATCTGCTATTGCAGCAGATAGGCGCTGCAATGTAGATTACAGTAACGTTTTTATTTTTATAAAACGAGCATTTTTGGCCAAGTTATGACCATTTTTGTAGTTATGCAAATGAGGCTTGCAAAAGTCCAAGTGGGTGTGTTTAAAAGTAAAAGTCCAAGTGGGCGTGTATTATGTGCGTACATCGGGGCGTTTTTAATACTTTTACTAGCTGGGCGCTCTGAAGAGAAGTATCATCCACTTCTCTTCAGAACGCCCAGCTTCTGACAGTGCAGATCTGTGACGTCACTCACAGGTCCTGCATCGTGTCGGCCACATCGGCACCAGAGGCTACAGTTGATTCTGCAGCAGCATCAGCGTTTGCAGGTAAGTCGATCTTACCTGCAAACGCTGATGCTGCTGCAGAATCAACTGTAGCCTCTGGTGCCGATGTGGCCGACACGATGCAGGACCTGTGAGTGACGTCACAGATCTGCACTGCCAGAAGCTGGGCGTTCTGAAGAGAAGTGGATGATACTTCTCTTCAGAGCGCCCAGCTAGTAAAAGTATTAAAAACGCCCCGATGTACGCACATAATACACGCCCACTTGGACTTTTACTTTTAAACACATCCAGTTGGACTTTTGCAAGCCTCATTTGCATAACTACAAAAATGGTCATAACTTGGCCAAAAATGCTCGTTTTTTAAAAATAAAAACGTTACTGTTATCTACATTGCAGCGCCTATCTGCTGCAATAGCAGATAGGGGTTGCAAAATCTGGTGACAGAGCCTCTTTAAGAAAGGCTCATTTGCATAAATATAAAAATGGTCATAACGTGGCCAAAAATGCTCGTTTTTGAAAAAAACAAAAACGTTACTGTTATCTACATTGCAGCGCCGATCTGCTGCAATAGGAGATAGGGGTTTGAAAATCTGGTGACAGAGCCTCTTTAAGGCCCAAACTAGGCTGCGTCCTTAAGGGGTTAAAGACAAAAAATGTGATTAATATGACAGTAAGATATAGAAAAAGGCAAAGCTGAACTTCTGCCTTGCTCCTCCGCTGCCCTCAGCTCCAGTTTAGCCGTGAACTAAATAGCTGAGTCTTTTGAGATAGTTTGAGACATTTTCAATTCTGTCCCAGTTTCAACCGGGAATGACCCCCCAAATGATGGAACCCACTTTTAATGCAAATTTGCATAAACTGCTCCTTTTGTGGTATGGTTTTCGGGGTTGTCAACCAGCCCACTTCTAGAAACCAGTGTTTCTCAGATTACTCTAATGTTCAGATCACGATTGAACAGAAAAAAGGGTTGCACCTTTCTTTATGCCATGTTAACAGGACTGGAATTACCTATAGGCAGCCCGAGGGGAAATGCACCTGCTGAAGGGAAAATGTATATATGAATACCCTGAATTATGTGTATTTATATGTTAATTAGAAGGTGCTCCACAAAAGTGGATGTTTACTGTGTTCCGCTCCCCCTTACCTAGAAATGCACTTCAATTGTTCGGCATGGTGTGTGGATGCAGTAGCATGGCTTCGCATGGGCTCTGTACGAGGGCAGAGCGAGTCTATATAGGAGGCATTTTGGCACGTCTCCTGATGAGAAGTGCCATTGACTTATCATAAAGAGTCACTTCGACACTTGTTTTGAGAGCCTGTTGGGTACAACTGAAGGAAGTGCATAGGGACTGATGGCGGTCAGAGAACCTGAGAGAGTCCTTGAGAGGATTGGGTCATGTCAGCATTCGCCGCTGCAAAAGCAGCCCTGTGTATCCTGCTGAGCGGTTATGGACTGCTTCCAGTGTCTTGACTCTACCGGACTGCTCAGTATCTTGGGTGTGCTCCATGGGTGGAAAAGGCCCTGCGAGAGGTTACGGACCTAGTCACCCCTGCCTGGAAAAGTGACCAAAAGACCAGAGACTGCCAAGACAAATGCCCACCTGAGTTGAACCGCCAAGCTAAGTGCCTCTAAGACACTGTAACCGCCAAGCCCTGTTCCTTTAAGAGACTGTAACCGCCAAGTTGTGTGCTGACCCTTCAACCACAACACTAAGTACTACTGCCTGTAACCATTACACTTTTGTGCCCCAGCCGGAGCAAGGCCATGTTTCTTTGAAATGTACTGTGTCCATCTCCAATACTACGCCATCCCCAGGTGAGGTCCCGTGTTAGGGTCAAGGGCCAGATACAGCAAAATATGACCCACTTAGAGTGATGTGACACCCAGGAGAAAACCCAATGAGGGACAAGTGGAAGGCTGCAAAGGGTGCTAGTTATTGTGAGAAGATTGTGTCTCCGCAAGTTCCGATTTATTTTGTAAGACCAAACAAATATTTTAGGGTGGAATCAAACCCAGTGTTTTTACAAAAAATGACACATTTTATCAGCATTTTTCCTGGTCCCTTTTGCCAAGTTTCTAGCTGTATAAAAACGCTGCGGCCAGATGTTAGCTTTAAGTCAATGGGGAAATATAAGACGCCCTTACAACATTGGCATTTTTTTATTTTAACTTGCATTTTTTAGGTCAGTGGTGTTTTTTCAAAATTGCAGCAAGCCTGGATTTGTTTTTTTTTTTTTTTTTTTGTTGCATTATTTAGTGGGGTATTTGTTCCATAGACCTCCATAAGGTTGGAAAAAAATGCCACCAAAAAAATAAAAAATGTAAGTACCATTTTACTAAAAAACTTGAGTCTTTTGTGATGCGTTTTTTGGCCACTAAGTGTGTGTGAAGGAGGCCAAAAAGCCAAAAATTACTTAAGATGTGGCCTAATTGATTTCTGGAGTCTAAGTGGCCAGACAATCTATGCCAACCTGCTTCTTAGGTAAAAATCCGATACTGCATATTATGGGTGGAGAACCCCTTTAAATGACACCTACGAAGAACTCTAGTCTATAATAACTATAACGGACCACACTGTAGAAGATGTTTTCGTCTTGACTTGTGTCAGGAAACAGAAGGTTGAAGCATTTAACGAACTGTTAAATATCGGTAGCAAAATGTAAAAACATTCGGCAAACAGAAGCTGCTTATATGTACAGATCCGAGTCTACGTTCTAAGTGGCTTCCTAATTTGGCAGAATGACATATTTATTTGATCTAGACATTATCGCTGCCAAGAAAGGGAACCACAGGCCTAAGACATGAAGAACTCAATAAAAAAAACAAAAAAAAAACAGAAGGAATAGTGAGGCAGCTGTGGACTCAGCCGCTCTGGAAAGAACGTGTTTTCTACTGAGGAAATCCGCATGACGTCCTTCAGCCCATTAAGACATGTACAGATTGTAAATGATAATAATGACTAACATAAACATGTCCAGATACGCTAATGTGAGGGGTAAAGTTAAATGTTACTGTATGTGCCCGTGCTCGGGTAACGAAATGTCCCTTTATTAACTGGTGAGGAAGTACGAGCACAGTTTATCCCACATCCCCCTGACATCCCATGTGAAGTTTTCCAGAGGACACCGGCGAATAGACACAAATATTGTACACATAATATAATCACGCCAGTTTTTGAGCGCTAAATCGTCAGTGGACAGGCCCTAAAGGGGAACGCAGCACAAAATCCAATGCATTTCATTTATTATCAGTGTGCAGATGTTATTTATTTTGAAGGAAAACTCTACTTTTGTTCAACACATTTACAACATTCACCAGTTTAACTCTGTAGTGATCAACTCGACGTATTGTGGGGCTCTCAAAAGCAGCCATTGACTCCTTCAGGCATACTTGGCTACGGTACCAATCTTGCTGCAAAAAAACCAAGTGGGGGGCTGTGGTAATTTTTATTAAAAAGAACGTTTCTGTGTAATTTTGGGGGCTTAACTTTATGGGGGGGTTAAAATGTCTCATGATTTGGGATGAAAATGTGTGTGAGCATGCTTAGCTTATATTTGTGGTCGGAAATTTCTCCTTAAATTTTATTTGGCTAAAACTCATCAGAAAAAAAAAATCCAACACAGATCTGAGATTTTGGCAAAATACATACGTACAAAATAAGGACGACAAGTGTATAGAAAAAAAAAAGTCGATAGATAGATAGATAGATAGATAGATAGATAGATAGATAGATAGATAGATAGATAGATAGATCTTGCAGAGCCGAGGAGTCAGACAAGGCTGCAGCCTCAGTCCAACGTTCTTCAACATCTACATCAATGAACTGGCCACAGCTCTGGAATCCTCCTCAGCACCAGGTCTCGCCCTCCATGACACCCAGGTGACATTTCTGTTGTATGCAGATGACCTTCTGTTGCTATCACCAACCGAGAAAGGTCTCCAAGACAACCTGCAAATCCTAGAAAAATTCAGCTCCACGTGGGCACTACCCATCAATGCAAAGAAAACCAACATCATGGTGTTCCAGAGGAGAAACTCAAAATCCCCCAGGCACCCGACCTTCACACTAAATAACGCCACAATCACAGCGACCGACAGGTACACTTACCTGGGCCTAGAAATCAACCAATCAGGAAGCTTTAAACAAGCCATAGAGATGCTGAAAGACAAGGCGTGCAAAACCTTCTATGCCATCAGAAGAAAACTCTATCACCTCAAACCACCAGTGACGGTCTGGCTGAAAATCTTTGACTCCATCATCTCCCCAATCCTCCTGTATGCCAGTGAAGTCTGGGGTCCGGACACATACCCAGACTGGTCAAGGTGGGATTCCAGCCCAACAGAAATTTTCCACCTAGAATTCTGCAAACACCTTCTCCAAGTCCATCGGAGTACCACAAATAGTGCCTGTCGGGCAGAACTGGGCAGATTCCCACTACACCTCACAATCCAGAAGAGGGCACTATCATTCTGGGCCCATCTACACAGCAGCAGGCAAAGTTCCTATCACCATAAAGCCTTGCTACACCAAGGGGTCCCAGGTAAACCAGGCCGCCCAGAACATCTCACCCTGACCCGGCCTGAAGAAAATGTCACTCAGCACGGCCTCACAAAAGCCGAAATCAAGAAGACAATAAACGAGAGCCAAGAGGAGTATATCAGTGACTGGAGGAACGACATAAAGACATCCCAGAAACTGACAATATACCGGAGTATACAGCGAGAATATAAACTGGCGCCATATCTGGAGAAACTGCCAAACCCCAGAGACAGACAGATCCTGAGCCGCTACAGACTGAGCGCCCACAACCTGCTCATCGAATCCGGGCGCCACAGACAGATCTACAAGCCCAGGGAGAGCCGACTGTGCCAACAGTGCGACCAGGAGGCCGTGGAGGATGAGGCCCACTTCCTGCTACACTGCTCCAAATACTCAGCAGTGAGGGACACTCACTTCAGGAGACTCTACGATCTCTTACCGGACTTCAGCTCCATGGAAGAGAAAGAGAAACTCTACATCCTGCTGGGTGAAGAGGAAACCACAGTGGGCATAGCGGCACAATATGTCACTGCATGCCATAGACTGAGAGAGACATGATATGCCATAGACTTGTATAACCCCGACCCTAGATGTGTCCCTATCCCTCAACCCCTCAGTCCCTATCCCTCATTCCCTTACTTCTTACTTGCTTTAGCAATGCTAATATGTATTTGGTCCTGCCAATAAAGCTTCTTTGAATTGAATTGAATAGATAGATAGATAGATAGATAGATAGATAGATAGATAGATAGATAGATAGATAGATAGATAGATAGATAGATAGATAGATAGATAGATAGATAGATAGATAGATATGAGATAGATAGATATGAGATAGATAGATATAGATAGATAGATAGATAGATAGATAGATAGATAGATAGATAGATAGATAGATAGATAGATAGATAGATAGATAGATAGATAGATAGATAGATAGATAGATATGAGATAGATAGATAGATAGATAGATAGATAGATAGATAGATAGATAGATAGATAGATAGATAGATAGATAGATAGTGTAATGATGGGGGTAGGGAAACAGACAAGTGAGCCCTAATCTACCCGCCACTCAGTCCCTGCCTACTTGCAACGACCCGCCCTAGGCGACGGGGTACAACTGGGCGACGGTCCCTACGCTCAATAAGTGCACGACAGACAAACAGACAAGGGAACACAGAAGCAAGGGAAAAGGGGCAGTTGCCCACGGCAACACCGTGAGCAACAAGAGTGGTGAACGAGCCGAGTCAAACCAGGAGTGTACGAGGTACCAAACGCAGAGCAGGAGAGTAGTCAGTAAGCCAGGGTCAGTATGGAGCAAGGTCAAATAGTTCAGGAAGCTGCAGCAGGGCCAGGAAACCAAACGAGAAGAATCACAAGCAAGGAGGAACAGGAAAGGCAGGTATAAATAGACAGTGGGCGGGAGCTAGCTCCGTCTGGCCAGGCTGTGATAGGCTCTCCCACTCCTAAGCCTGCCATCCTGAGTGGTGGAAGATGGAGTCAGTCTCAGAGATATAGAAGCAGGTGCAGACTGATTACCTATGGGCGTTGACACAGAAGCTGTGCCTGGCAGATCCTTTACAGATAGATAGATGGATGGATGGATGGATGGATGGATGGATGGATGGATGGATGGATGGATGGATGGATGGATGGATGGATGGATGGATGGATGGATGGATGGATGGATGGATAGATAGATAGATAGATAGATAGATAGATAGATAGATAGATAGATAGATAGATAGATAGATAGATAGATAGATAGATAGATAGATAGATAGATAGACTTAGTAATGTTGCAATATAGTATTCTGGCAATAAGTAAATAGTTCCACACTAGAAGACTATGATGATATAATGTGACTTGTGTGACTATAATTGCATTTGATGGTTGACAATAAGACAATTCAGAATTCTTAAAATCCTTTCTTTGCATAAGCTTCCCTGAACCACCTCTAGTGTAAGTTTGCACTTACATCTTCTTACCTATATAGATTTTCAGTCACATACATAGTGATAAAGAAATAAACTATGCATCAAATTGGGGGCAAATATCTATTACATTTCCAATAAATTGTCACTCAAAGATCTGGAAATCCTGATGATCCAGCATGTGACAAATATGTAGTCTGGCACATTATGGTGGTCGGTTCAGCTTGTGGTCAGGCTGATTCTAATAATAAAGAAGAGGTGACCGTCTAAAAATAGCGGGCATATTTTTTTTCAATGATCTGGCGTATTGGATACTCCGACACCCCAGTGGTACAGAGGATACCAAATTATCTGAATTTCACGGTATTAAGTACTAAGTCCAGGGCACCAGTCTCGCGAAGTGCAGCACTCATCAGTTTTGACATTCAAATAAATGTATAAATTATGTTAAAAAATACATCTAATCATTTATATCATATAATTATGGACATTGATGAGGACGGTGATTTAGATCCACGTGATTAACCTATACACTGAGCTGTCAGCACACAGGGCAGGAAGTGTTGTCATGGGGACGCAGGAGGAGAGCAGCTGCAGGAATAACTTTAGGCAGATAAGACTCAGGTTATTGAATCTCTATTTAGCACTTCTGGTACTTGGCCTTTAAGTTTTGCCGTATTCCTGAGTCATTTGTTTAATTAAAGGGAACCTGTCACATTGAAAATGCAGTCTGATCTGTGGGCAGCATGTTATAGAGTAGGAGGAGCTGAACAGATTGATATATAGATTTGTGGGGAAATATTCAGTAGAACTTGTAATTTATTGATTTAAACCTTTGCTCATTCTGGGCTTAGGAGTCCAATGGGCGGTCCTAATAAGTGATTGACAGCCCTGCCTATATAAGTGTGCATACAAAAACAATTAGTGAGTAGGACCGCCCACTGGACTCCATAGCTCAGAATCAGCAGAGGTTTAGGTCAATAAATTGCAAGTTCTATAAAATATTTTTTCACAAAACTATATATGAATTTGCTCATCTCCTCCTGCTCTATAACATGGTGACCATAGATAGGACTGTTTTAATGTGACAGGTTCCCTTTAAGGATCTCTCTGTGATTCATTTTCCGCAGTGTAAATTTTTGCATAGTTTTCAAAAAGTGGAATTTTAGTACAGGTGTAAAGAATTAGGATGTCAAGAGCATATGAGGGAGGTCAAATAGGCCAATATTACAGAATGTCCCTCCATGGTTGGAGCAGATATCTGATGGGTTTACTGCAGGAAACCCATTTTGGACACCTGTAAAGGAACTTTTTCTATTTTCTTTACTGCACTGTAGAACAGACCGGACTACTATCCTCTATACAGGCCCCATAACCAAACTAATATCTCTATACAGATCCCAGATCATACTATCCCCTATACAGACTTCAGACCACACTGCTATCTCCTTTATAGACCCCAGACCAGACTACCTTCTATAGAGACACAAGACCAAACTATCCCCTATACAGACACAAGACCTGACTATTATGCCTTATACAGACCCCAGACCAGACTACTATACCCTATACAGACCAGACTACTTTCCCCTATATCGACCACAGACCAGACAATCCCCTGTACAGTGCCGGGGCGGAGCTGTAAACCTCTCCCTGGACATGATGGCGGAGTGGGGACCTGCTCTCCAGAGATTAGAGACGTTAATTATATTAGTTATATAGTGCCAATATATTCCACAGAGCTGTACAGAGGATGTCCTTACTTACTGTCCCTATTGGGGCTCACAATCGGTAGGTTTTTTGGGTATGGGAGAAAATGTGAGTACCCGGAGACAAAACCCACGTAAAAACGGGGGAGAACACAAAGACTCCATCCAGATGTTGTCCTTGGTTGGATTTAAACCTCTGCTGCCAGGCAATAGTGCTAACCACCGAGCCACTTGCTGCCTGTCATAGTCCATGGACGACGGATATGTTAAATGCAACCCATAGACTATATTGGTCTCCGTTTAATGGATATATCATAAAGTCTCGTGACCCTAGTCCACCCCCAGTTCACGTTGATACCATTAAAGTCTATGGATGGTTGATGTCACTGTTCCATCATCGCCTACCTTTAACGTATACGTCGGGAGCTTTTTCCCAACATATATGTCAAATGCAGGCAAAAAACATGATATGAACAGGGTCTCACAGAAAATAGTGATGGAAAGAGTCGAGGTTACTACGGCCGTGAAGAACTGATACACAAGTACGTTCTCAGCTAATGGTGTGGCTACTGATACCTCTATCCGTTCCTGAGCTTCCCTCCGTTCAATGTCCAGGAGCGGCGGGAAAGGTAGGTGTCATGTAGGGCTCGTGGACCCACTGGGCAGTACCGCCTTGGCGGTATGGCAGCTGGCCAACAGGGCGCAGGTCACAGTCTATAGTTCGTATAGGGTACCAGTGGCAGCTCGGACAGTAGCAAGGCAGGCTCGGCTGGGACTAGGCAGCAGGCAGATGTCAGGCGTGGAGTAGCAGGACAGGCGTGGTATACAGCACAGCACGACTACAGCTCAGCACGACACTTGACCAGGATAGCACGGGACCATTTGCTCAGACAAACTAGGATACGACAAACAACGCTAAGGCATGGAAGAAAGGGACTGGACCCTTCTTATAGTCCAGGGCACTCATGGGCTGATTACACATTAAAGTCCGGTGCATGCGCTGCCCCTTTAAGAGCGGGCACGAGCGTGCGCGCGCACCCTACGGGACCCGGCCGTGGTGAGTGGAAGTGCCGACCCATGGCTGCGGTCGTCAGGAGGTGAGTGAACCTGATGGCCCGTGGCCATGAACATGACAGCAGGAATGGAGAGAGGTAAACATGTGGGGCACCCTAGGGATTCGTCAACTATTCCGGGAGTCTGGGAGATTTCTCCTTTTTCCAGAAGTCTCCTGGATATCTTGGAAGAGATTGCAAATATGGTTTCATGTATATGCCACCATTGTAACAAGTCAGTTAAAATTCTGCCCTCCTAGATATTCCACGATCAACTGTGAGTGGTATTCCTGTAAAGTGCAAGTGTTTAGGAACCACAGCAACTCCGCCAGGAAGTGGAAACCACATAACGTTACAGTATAGTATATAAAAGTCTCTCTCCTGACTCACTAATTGCAGAGATACAAACCTCCTATGGCATTAATATCCACAGAAAAACTTAGCCCCGGGAGCTTCACGGCATGGGTTTCCATGGCCGAGCAGCTGTATTCCAGCCTTACATCACCAAGCACAATGCCAAGCATCAGAATCTAATCTGATTCATGCAGTTTGGGCTAGGCAGGAGGAAGGTGCACTTTGACTTTCTACAGGGCCCTTTGAATTCTATGTACCCCCTGAATTTCCATTAACTGGACATTCTTGTTCTTCAATATACTGTATGCTCGTACAGAGAGTCAGCTACTTATAAGGTCCAAAGGACCCCAATGTAAAATCTGTAACAGGTCCCCCACCTACCATGGGATACTTGTTGTCTTGTTATGTAGCAGAGGGGCCTTTAGGCCCCCTCAGGCACCAGGTCCGGGTGCTACTGCTTTCTCTGGAATACCTTTAGCTATGTCCTTGATAAGGCAACTGTGGACCCACATTTGCAGAATCAGTGCAGGTCAGAGTTTACGGACTCACATTGATGTAATTTTCCAAAATGTAAAAAATTATTCAGGTTGAATTTCCCCTCTAAATTACTTAGATAAAACCTGCAGCCTATGTTCTCGCCCATCAAGAAGGCCTCCTATGCTTTTCTTTATTTTCATTCACACGTTGGTGAATTTTTTTCTAATTTTTGTATTTATAATCCTAGAGGTGGCAACAGTTTTATTCTACACAGCTCATAATTCTTGTGTGAGGTCCCCTACCGCAGGCAACCTTGTGTTCCCTAATCCTCCATACATATATCTTCCCATAGAATTCCTCATCCTGGCTACCTCAGCATATTATTCTACAATTTGCACTGTATATAATCCTGTTTTATCTCCGTTACTTAGGAACTGGCTGTAGATTTCGGGAGGGGGAGGTTTTTTCGAACACATATTTCTATCCCCTACATCTGTAGGCCTCACCCTGAACATCCTGTCTACCAGATGCTGCTTCTCAAGCTTCATTATGCTTATATTAGGCTTAATCTCCCCGTAATAAATAATTTTAAGGCTGTCTACAGAGAACGCGTAGTTAGACAGAGGGCATAAGTATCACAGGCGGCTTCCAGCCAGCAAAGGGCATTTTGTTATAGCCTGGGGGATGAGGGAGTTTATCAGGTCCGTGGACTGTGAGGCACACTGAGGATCTCTTGTTGAAAGATTGGCCGGGTCCAGTAGGAAACGGATTAGATCATTGTCTAATTAAACACTGGCAGCCTTTGTGCTGCAGGTTTAGGGAGGGTGTTAAAATGACAGCAGTGAGTCACACAGTGTGTCCTTGTCTGACTGATTTCCATATCTGGGCTTCTCCTAAAAAAGGAAGCCATAAGTTGCATCATGCTTCTGTGTGTGTCTGTCAGCAAGGCCTGTGGATACTGTTCCCTGTGTCACAGCCATGCAGATCCTTATCACATGAGGGCTCTTACGTCCTTACCCAAGTCACTCTATCAGTGGTGTACAAAGAAGAGAGGGGACCCCACAACACACTGGGCCCCCCATTATGGTGTCGGGTTTTGCCACCAAGTACAGAAGGGCATGGCAGTGGCATAACAACTGCAGTCGCAAGGGGTGCACCCAGATCCCCTCCGTCTGCCACATCAGGACTTTCGCATACGTGATCCTGACGCTGACGATGTATCTGATGCAGCACTCAGCATCTAGCGTCGGGACATTGTGTGCTGCATTGTATATAACGTCCTGACTCGGCCTGGAGTCAGGATATTGTATGTGCCGCGGCACAGACCTTGTGTGCTGGAGCGGGCCCCATGCGGTCAAGTGAAAAAGATGACAGGAGCAGCAAGGGGGGTTTGTGGGGCTCAGTACAGGGCTTGCCGCTATCTAGTTGCACTCCTGGGGCCTGGTGCTTGTTTCCCCTTCCATGACCTTTCTTTGACCCTTCGGTCAATTCCACATCCCCTCGTTTGCTAACAATACAGTTCCTATGGACAGGGGAGTCCTGGATCCAATAGCAAATAGGATGAGAGCAAACAGGGCTGGGCCTTTCTCTCTAAGGGCCTCATGCCCCACGATATGTACGCCCTGATGTCTGAAGATAAGATATTACATGATACTCTAGGCAAAAATATGGCTGCTGATCACAGGGGTTGCTGCAGGGGGAGCAATAGCTTATACTAGACACGATGTACATCCATACAAGTGGTCTCTTGACTGGATATATGCAATACATATATAGAGAACTCTACATCTATCCTACCCTGCAAAGGGGCTGGTAGAGATGTGTACCTTTAGAGCGGACCCGTCAGCTGAATATGCTGCCCGATGTAAGGCCATCATATTACAGGGAAGGGTCCGTCCTAATATTAGCCAAATCGGCACAAAAAATATTGTGCTGTTCGACTAATAGAAGCAATCAAAGCATACATCAGACTCATAGTTATGAGTCCGGTGTATTCATGATGGGAGCACTACCTTCGCCTCTCATTGAGAATAATCCTGTACCTGTAATATGCTGCCCTTACCTAGGACACTACAGTATATTCAGCTGACAGATCCATTTTAAGGCTGGGTTCACACGAGCACATTAACGTCCGTAATGGACGGACGTATTTCGGCCGGAAGTCCCGGACCGAACTCAGTGCAGGGAGCCGGGCTCCTAGCATCATAGTTATGTACGACGCTAGGAGTCCCTGCCTCTCCATGGAACTACTGTCCCGTACTGAAAACATGATTACAGTACGGGACAGTTGTCCTGCAGAGAGGCAGGGACTCCTAGCATCGTACATAACTATGATGTTAGGAGCCCGGCTCCCTGCACTGAGTTCGGTCCGGGACTTCCGGCCGAAATACGTCCGTCCATTATGGACGTTAATGTGCTCGTGTGAACCCAGTTTTTTGCAGGAGGAAAATCTGCCTCAAAATTCAGTTTGGAATTTTGAAGCAGATTTTCCTCTGCCTGCACGCCGACTTTCGCTGCGTTTTTCGCCAGCGGCCATTGAGCGCCGCGGGCATAAAACGCCACGAGATATGCTTTCTCTGCCTCCCATTGATGTCAATGGGAGGTCAGAGGCGTAAAGGCCCAAAGATAGGGCATGTCCCTTCTTTTTCCTGCGAGCCGTTATTTTTGTCGCATTTTTTTGTCGCATTTTCCGACGCGGTTTCCGCATCAAAAAACTCTGCGTGAACTCCCTCTCCCTGCAGCAGCACTCAAATTGTTGCATAATTGTTGTCAACAGTTTTGGGAGATTGTAACATTTCACAAACGTATTAAAGATGTGCGCCATTTTTCTGCACAGCATTTTGGCGTAAATTTATATATAAAAGTGTGAATAATATGCCTAACAAATTGCGCCAAATTAATCCCACCACTTGCACAATTTTGTTCAATTTATCGCAGTTTGCACACATGTACACTAATAATTAGCATGAAGTATGGTGCACCTCTTTAATACATTTGGCGCATCTTAGCCACGCCTATTTTTGAAGACTTTTTTCAAAACTGTTAAGAGAGGTGTGAAATGTGTCAAAAACACATAAGAAATATCGCGCTCCCACCATGTCCTCCACTGTTTTTCTCCCCCACTATGTGTCTAGGAAAGTGATGTGGGAAGTGTCCAGAATTCAGTGAGACAATCTTAGATCCCAACATTTTCCCAGAATGCCATGCATATGACCTAATAGAAGAGATCGATCATGAATAGCTACTGCCTGATGGAATTTTCCACTACTGATCGCTGTAGAGATCGGCACAGGAAATAGCTGCTGATTGGTTGCTCAACTGGAACTTCTTGTTGAGTAGGAGATAAGTGTGTTGTGCTATAGGGGAACCCTGTCTGATGTGTTTGTAAGGGAATTCGTGTGACAGTAACTAATAAGGCCCCATGCACATGAACGTAAAAACGCCCGTAATTACGGGCCGTAATTACGGCACGTTTTTACTGGGCCATGGACTTCTATTGGCCATGGGTACCTCCCCGTATGCTTACTGGAAGGTGCCCGTGCCATTGAAAAATATAGAACATGTCCTATTTCAGGCCATAATTACAGCACGGGCGGGCCCATAGAAGTCTATGGGGCTCCCGTAATTACGGGTGACTACGTGTAGGCGACGTCAGGAGATAGTCACTGTCCAGTGTGCTGGAAGAGTTAAACGATCGTCAGTAACTCTTTCAGCACCCTGGACAGTGACTTCCGATCACAATATAGATCAAACCTGTAAAAAAAAAAAAAAAGGTTCATACTTACCCAGAACTCCCTGCTTCTTCCTCCAGTCCGGCCTCCTGGGATGACATTTCAGCCCATGTGACGACTGCAGCCAATCACAGGCCAATTACAGGTTGCAGCGGTCTCATGGACTGCCTTGTCATCCAGGGAGGTCAGGCTGGATGTCGAAAGAGGGACGCGTTACCAAGACAACGGCCGGGTAAGTATGAATTTCTTTTACTTTTACTGCGGAAAGGGCTGTCCCTTCTCTCTATCCTGCACTGATAGAGAGAAGGGGCTGCCAATTAGTGCAGTGCAATTTTGCAGCGAAAATGTGCCCGTAAATATGGGTGGAATACTGGTGACACCGGACCCGTATTAACGGGCACGGGTCCGTAAATACTGGTGCAATACGGGTCGAATACCTGTGACCAAGGACACGTATTTACGCCAGTATTTACGGCAGGATAAAAATACGTTCGTGTGCATGAGGCCTAAGTCTGTGGGCACTGCTACATAATTATTACATGGTAACTGCTATGTGGCTAGCACAAATTTGTAAGTAATTATATATATTATATGTAAATGTTATTACTTTGTTGGTACTACTATTTGGGATACTATACTCTATGGGCAATGTAATGTGATATATCTGCAAGGAGGCACCAATTTGTAGGTATTATGTGGCACTAGTGTGGTGGCCATTGCTAGGTCTGGGCACCGTACTTTCTTGAGATCACATCATTGTTAGTTTTGGAGGGTTACCCAAGGTTATAAGCGGTAAGGCTACAGAGGGAATAATCTCTTAAATATGTATTGCGGCACGTGCTTCTATGCTTCTGCGATTGTGATTAGACATAAAAAGCGCCATTCATGGACGGAGTCTGGTCAGACACAGCCCCCCAGACAGCAGTGGCACTGTTTGTGAAAAAAATCCGACCCTTTTTTGTAATCTGGGATAAAGTGCCTATTTGTAATTTTGAGTAGTCCCAGAAAATCGACATATATTACATATCACTTAACAATAGGACGAATTAAAATCAATACATAATAAGTCACAATTGTCGCCTGTATATCTGATGCTGTCCATTACACTGCATTTGGACGTATATTTCAGCCAATACATCTTTATTATTACCTCATCCTCTAAACAACTGACTGGATCATATTAACCAGTGCATATAAAAAACCCATCAATGATGAATTACACCTGGGAACCTAGGTGACTGCCGTCTATAAGATTATGAGATCATGAACTGGGTATCAGCCCTTCTGATTATACATATTGCTCTTATTTGAGTCACAATATTATTACCCTATACCTTATTATCATCTAACATCGTCTAATGGGACCTCGGCCCACCAGAGGGCCCAACCTCCATCGATACAAAACATGTTATTCTTATTTTACATGACAGATCATTATTTTTATCTGGTTTACTATTTCTACAAGAGTTTCAAGGTCACAACTCTACCCGTGTTACACAACTAAGTTTTATCTCCAAAGCCATACGGACTCCACTTTTCTTTTTCAGAAAACCCATTCTGAGTTAATAGAAGGCAGTCCGCCATTCCGGACCCTCATTGATTGAAAAGCGGCTACAATAAGTATTTCTCTATGGAGGACTCCGCATTACATGGACAGCTGATTGATTTCAATGGGAACTGTGTAATGCTCCATTTCCCCTGTGGTGGCGCTGCAGGGAACATTAACACTTGCTATCGGATTCACCCACCGATTACAGATAGATGAGGGGGTCCTTTCTAATCTTGAAACAAAAGGGGATTGTCCAAAGCAAAACATTTCTGAAAATCACAATATATAGAACCAATTTTCATTGATTTAAGGCACAGAGTGACATCATTGAAGAGTTAGTGATGTCACCTGTAATAATTGTCTTATAGCCGATGTTCCTATTATGAATGGACCCTATACAGTGTAATTTTTTTTTTTACAGATTACGGTTTGTTATACGAATTGAGGCATAGAAAGGAAAAAGACAGAGAAGGCGACTACAAGTACAACAGACAGGGCTAGGCCTTAGGGTTTGTGACCTGCATGGGCGCGCAGGGCGCATCAGCTTTTCCTGCTGATGGGGCGTCAGAGATGGCCTGGATTATAATATTAATTGTATAGCAGTATTATAGCTAGTTATTAAATTACTTTATGTATGGAGATGTTATGTGATTACTGTTTGTTAGTATTATTTGAGCACTGCATAGTGGTATTAACATTGTGTTGCACTGCTACTTAGGCACAGCATATTACTTTTGCAGTGTCTGATGGTGGCGGCACTGTATTGCACTGTTATTTAGGCAAATGTATGGAAGAATGGAAGTTATAAGGCCAACGTCTGGGAATGTTATTTGGGCACTATACTGTAATGGTGCTATAATTAGACAATGTTTGATATGGTTATTTGTGCACTGCGGGAGCATCAATAGCAGGCACCGTCCAATGTAAGTTCATCCCTGACAAAAGAAAACACAGTTTGATAATCTTGTTTTTTCTGGGAAAGTGATTGTCCAAAATGGGCATTCCATTTAGATAACATTATACTACTCTGTGGAAATCATATACACGATTCCATCACAACATTAAAACCACTGAGGTTTCGTTCACATCTGCGCTAGGGCTCCGTTCCGACATTCCGTTTCCATCACCATTGATTTCAATATCGCGGATAGTCAATATCGCCAATAGTCAAAACGACGGAACTCTTGCACAACGGAGACAAACGGAAACCATTGGTACCAGATCCGACACCATTGTGTCTGTCAGGGTTCCGTTTCGATGGAAAGCTCAGACGGTATGACGGAACGGAGCCCTACCGCAGTTGTGAACGAAGCCAGGTGAAGTGAATAACATTAATTATCTGGTTACAATGGCGCCTGTCAAGGGGGCGAATATATTAGCCAGCATGTAAAAAGTCAGTTCTTGAGGTTGATATGTTGGAAGCAGGAAAAATGGACAAGTGTAAGGATCCGAGAGACTGTGACACGGGCAAAATTGTGATATCTAGACGACTGGGTCAGATCATCTCCAAAACAGGAAGGACAACCGGTGACCGTCGACAGCGTCATGGGTGTCAAGGCTCATTGATGTGTGCCGGGAGCGAATGCTAGCCCGTTTCTTCCAATCCCATAGAAGAGCTACTTTAGCATAAATTTCTGAAAAAGTTACTGTGGGCTATGATAAAGAAGGTGTCAGAACACACAGTGAATCACAGCTTGCTGCGTTTGGGGCTGCGTATTCGCAGACTGGTCTAAGTTTCAATGCTGGCTCCTGTCCACCAATGAAAGTACCTAAAATGGGCATGTCAGCACCAGATCTGGCCTATGGAGCAATGGAAGGCGGTGGCCTGGCCCAATAAATCCCTTTTTATTTTACATCATGGGAATGGCCGGATGTGTGCACATCGCTTACCTGTGAAAGAGTTGGCACCAGGATGGACAAACCGGCGGTGGCAGTGTGATGCTCTGGACAATGTTCTGCTGGGAAACCTTGGGTCCTGGCATTCATGTGGATGTGACATGTACCACCTCCATTAACAATATTGCAGACCAAGTACACCCCTTTAAGGTAACGGTATTCCCTAATGGTTGTGGCCTCTTTCAACAGGATAATGCGCCTGCCGCACTGCAAACATTGTTCAGGAATGGTTTGAGGAACATGACAAAAAGTTCAAGGTGTTGAATTGTCTCCAAATTCCCGATATCTCAATCCAATTGAGCATCTGTGGGATGTGCTGGAAAAACAAGTGTGATCCAAGGGAGGCCGCACATCACAACCTACAGGACTTAAAGGATCTACTGCTAACGTCTTGGTGCCAAAACCACAGGACATCTTCAGAGGTCTTGTGGAGTCCATACCTCAACAGGTCAGAGCTGTTTTGGTGGTATGAGGGATATCTACACCATATAGAAGAACTATCATAGTATATAATTTATCTAGAATATATGGGGTGCGTTCCCATATATCAGTTGTATCAGCATCAGTCTCTCAAGTGATAACAACTGATGCAAAAACTGATGCAATAATGTATCAGTTGCTATAAGGCTTTTTCACGATTTTTACTACAAAATCATCAGTTTTTACCACAATGGTCCACCAAAAGGGTAGTCTAGGCTCTGAAAATGTTACATAGTTACATAGTAACATAGTTAAATAGTTAGTACGGCTGAAAAAAGACACATATCCATCAAGTTCAACAAAGGGATGGGAAAGGGGAAGTAAAAAATGTCTACACATTGGAGCTAATATTTTTTTGTTCTAGGAAATTATCTTAGCCTTTTTTAAAGCCATCTACTGTCCCTGCTGTGACCGGCTCCTGCGGTGACTATTCCATAGATTCACAGTTCTCACAGTAAAGAAAACTTGTCGCCTCTGCAGATTGAACCTTTTTTCTCCAGACGGAGGGAGTGCCCCCTTGTTTTTTGAGGGGGTTTTACATGGAACAGGATTTCACCATATTTTTTGTATGTGCCATTCATATTTTTATATAAGTTAATCATGTCCCCCTTAGTCGTCTTTTTTCAAGGCTAAATAGGTTTAATTCTTTTAATCTTTCCTCATAACTTAGATTCTCCATACCCCTTATTAGCTTTGTTGCTCTTCTTTGTATTTTTTCCAACTCCCGGGCATCCTTTCTATGAACTGAAGCCCAGAACTGAACTGCATATTCTAGATGAGGCCTCATTAATGCTTTGTAAAGTGGTAATATTATATCCCTGTCCAGTGGCGGATTAAGTAGACCATGGGCCCTGGGCTGTAACCCAAACTTGGCCCCCACCCCTTCCGCACCGCCGCCCTGCCGCGCTGTAACTATTGTTAACAGTACCTTTTTGGGAAAGCATTAACAAATGGGTGTTACCATTCCCCTTGTCACAGGGCTGTGTCCCTACATACTGACAGTATCACACTGGGCTGGGACACATCCTCCTGACAAGGGGAATTGTCTATCAGTTCTGGACTGCAGAAAGACTTTTTGTGAAATACAAGGATTTCCTATAATAAACATGTCAGGAGAGGTGACAGATTCTCTATATATCTAGTGACTCACAGGTGACGACGTCTCAGATTCTAGTAGTTTTTTTCCTCTTTTCTTATCCATCCGGTCCAGAGCTCATGACGACTTCTCCCGGCCATGACCCATTTCTGCAGAATCTGCCACTCAGATGTCTGCGGCTCCTCGCTTTTTCAACATTTCCACACCTATAAACGAAAATAAAATTATCATGGTGCCACATACTGTGCCCCTAAATATGATAGCACCAAAGACTGCGTGCCTGAATATAATAATACCACACACTGTAAAACACCACATACACACAGCCCCTGTACATAGTGCCACACACAGCCCCCTGTACATAGTGCCACACAAAGCCTCTGTAGATATTACACACCCCCACAGATCGGGCCACGCACAGCCCCTGTAGATATTATAGATATTACACACCCCCCTATAGCTAGCACCACACACATCCCCCACGTAGGGAGCGTTACACAGAGCCCCCTATAGATAGCACCATACAACCCTCCCCCTCTTGTAAATAGCGTCACAGAGCCCCCCCTGTAAAGAGCGCCACACACATACCGCTGTGGATAGCGCCACACAGCCCCCCCTTGTATATAGTGTCACACAGCGCTCCCCCTTGCATATAGGGCCACTTAGCACTCCCCCTTGTATATAGGGCCACTTAGCGCTCCCCCTTGTATATAGGGCCACATAGCGCTCCCCCTTGTATATAGTGTACACAGTGCTCCCCCCTTTGTATATAGTGCCACAGAGCGCTCCCCTCTCCCTTGTATATAGTGTAACAGAGAACTCCCCCTTGTATATAGTGTCACAGAGCACTCACCCCCTTTGTATATAGTGTCACACAGCGCTCCCCTCCCCCTTGTATATAGGCCACACAGCGCTACCCTCCCCCTTGTATATAGGGCCACCCAGCACTCCCCCCTTGTATATAGGGCCACCCAGCACTCCCCCTTGTATATAGGGCCACCCAGCACTCCCCCTTTGTATATAGTGTCACTGAGAACCCCCCCTTGTATATAGTGTCACGGAGCACCTCCCCCCTTGAATATATGCACAGCGCTACCCCCACCTAAAAAAATAAATATATATTTTACTTACCTTGCTGCGTTCTCGTGGCGGCCGCTCAAGCTGGACGCATGTGAATCCTCCGGACTAGACGAATGAGCAGACCAGCCTGATGCAGTACCTCATCATGCCGGCCTGCGCAGAGAGCCTTCCCAGCGCCTGATAGGCTGCAAGCCTAATGTGTCCTGCAGCCTATAATATTCGTTTGTACCTGAAGACTCAGATACAAATGAATGTGGCTGCCGCTAGCACAGGGGCCCCCTCCGGTGCTAGCGACGCCACCGGGCTTGAGGGGGCCCGTGCGGTCTTGTGCGGTTCGAGCGGCCATGGGCCCCCTGGGAGCCTTGGGCCCCGGGATGCCGCCCGAACCGCCCTAATGATAATCCGCCACTGTCCCTGTCCCGCGAGTCCATGCCTCTTTTAATACACGACAATATCTTGCTGGCCTTTGAAGCAGCTGATTGACATTGCATGCTGTTATTTAGTTTATGATTTACAAGTACACCCAGATCCTACTGAACAAGTGACTCCCACAGTATCGCTCCCACGAGGACATATGATGCATGCAGGTTGTTGGTACCCAGATGCATAACTTTACATTTATCTACATTAAACTTCATTTGCCAGGTGGATGCCCAAACACTTAATTTGTTTAAATCCGCTTGCAATTCACGAACTTCCATAGACTGAACTATATTACATAGCTTGGTGTCATCTGCAAAAATAGAAACAGTGCTATTAATCCCATCCTCTATATCATTAATAAATAAGTTGAATAATACTAAACCCTGGGGTACACCACTTATAACCGGTGACCATTCAGAGTAGGAATCATTTACCACAACTCTCTGGATACGGCCCACAGCCCCCTTGTAGCGCCACACAGCCCACCGCCCCCTTGTAGGTAGCGCCACACAGCCCCCTTGTAGGTAGTGCCACACAACCCACAGTCCCCTTTTTGGTAGCACACCCCCCTTTCCTGGAGATAGCACTCCGCTTGATGTCTTTGTCCATATATGGACAGCGACATCAGGGGCAACTCCTGAAGCGGAATCCCCGTACACAGCGTTGCCGACGCTGTGACCGGGGATTCCACTCCAGGAGAAGCCCCTGTCGTCTGTGTCCATTTATGGACAGTGACGTCACTGGCTTATCTTGGAGTGGAATCCCCGGTCACACACAGAGTCGGCAACGGTGTGTACGGGGATTCCGGTTCAGGTCTTGCTTCTGATGTCACTCTCCATATATGGACAGAGACATCAAGCGCTCCGTCCAGGAGAGAAATCCTTGGCCACACGGGAATTCCGCTCCTTCAGAGAGCTACAGTGGCACTGGTAGATAGCAGAGCAGGGAGATACCTCCCTGCTCTGCTATAGTGGCGTCACTACCGCTGTAGCAGCTGCAGCGGCTGCTAGCAGTGCTGCCGGCCATGGGGGGTCCCGTTCTCCGTCCCGACGGGTGGCACGGTTGCCCTCATGACCGGTGTTGCCGCTAGCAGCCACTATGGCTGCTACAGCGGTAGGGACGCCACTGAGTGAAGAAGCGGCCAGGCGGAAAGGCGACTACTGAGTCGCCGGGCCTGGGCGCTTCTAAAACAAGCAGGGGAAGGGAGCCAGTGCTGCGCCCTCTTCCACCTGCTGGGGTGATGCGCCATGTGCAATGGCACAGGTTGAACACCCCTAAGGCCGGCCCTTTGTGGGAGGGCTGTCGTCAGGGTCTCCGTCTGGAGCAGAATCCACGGCAATGCCATGACCGGTGATTCCGCTCCTAGCTCACATCCACCTTCTCGCTGGGTGCTGCCGGAAGGTGGATGCGGCAGCACCCGGTGTTCATCCGGACACCATTAAAATAGATAGGATATGGCGCCGGACATCCCTGGGAGCCAGAACCAAAAACGCTGCAGGTAACGTCTTTAGATCCGGCTCCCAGGGAGGTCCGGCGCCGTACGACGCCACAACTAATGTGGCCCGTGCTGGAACAGATCCCATAGAAAGCTATGGGATCCGTTCTAGCATCAGTTTGCCTCCGGCTTTTCTTCAACACGCCGGAGGTAAACTGAAGCGGACGTTGGACATATGTGAATGGCTTCTAAGTAATAATACTCCATCTGCTGAATATGTTTCATAACATAACAAGTAGAAAATAGTTTAGTCATCAAGAAACCCTACGTTTTTTTCTTGAATTACATATTTTCCCATACTGATGTTGTAGAAATGGGGTTGACCTTACCAAATGTCTCTCCTACGGCCTTTCAGTCGTTTACTTTTTCATGAATTTCTGTGTGACATGCAGTTAACTGGCTAATATTCAACAATGTGAGGATTTGAGGCTGAAGTGCCTTAGGAAATACAACATTCTTACTCTGTTCCTCAGAAAATTATGTTACGCTAAATCCCTCTGAAGACGCACAATCACAAGTGTTTATTCAAGAGTGGAAAAAACATTTCAAAACATTGAAAATAGGCCATTTTCTGTCCATACATAGCTAATGATTTAGAAGGATCATTTGGAGAACAAAAAAATACTAATTACCTGGGGATATTTTTTTTTGTCAACATAAATCCTTACTTTGAAAAAATCTGAAAACTCAGATTTCTGCCAACTACGGAGCTCTTCTCGAACCCAAAGTTTAATTTACCTGAACGGAGCCATTCTGGACATCCTCCACACTTCTCGTCTAGGCCATAGTTGGATTCAGCCTAAACTGGCCTTGACAGTATATGGTGAGCCCCCTGGAGTTTGTATAGCAAATTCTCCAACTTCAGAGTACTGGTGACCACAGACATTGTACATATTACATGCGTAGACAGTGTGGTCACTGATACAGTAAGTGAAAAGCATATGGGAGTGTGGAGGTATCGAAACACGCAGAATCTGAAGACAGAATAAAGGGGCAAGGGGTTATCAGATCGGGCATTTATGGTATATCCTGTGGAAATTCTAGGATCAAATTTACTACATTACTTGTAAAGAAAATATTCAATCATGCTCGATAAGCAGTGTGAGTGAAGAGTGCGGCTTGTAGTCAGCAGCAACTCCGCCCTGCACAGTATAACTTCAGTTTTAACGTTTTTGCCACTTTTTTTGCAAATATGAGAGGAAAATATCTGAAGCAAAAAACACAGTAAAAAGCTGTTTGCTTAGTGTACCCTATCTATTCTTTCCTCTATACCCCTTCTTTATGTGCTCTATCCCCCCACACTCTGTACCTTAGCTCCCCTGCCCGTGTCTCCATATTTTCTGCCTGTCTGCAGCTTGATTTGTTTTGTTCATAAGTTTAAAACCCCTGTTATTCCATTACAATAAAATGTGTAGGATTAAATGTTACAAAGTCTAAAAGACAAATAAATAAATAAATAAATAAACAAACCTCTGCTTCTTATCATTCATTAGGAACAGTGTATCCAAAGCCAGCGTCAGCCACAGTGTGCCCAAAAACAGCCTCAGCCATAGTGTGTCCAATAACAGCGTCAGCCACAGTGTGCCCAATAACAGTGTCAATTATAGGACCACCGTAACCAGCGGCATAGCTAAAGGCTCATGGGCCCCGATGCAAAGGTTCTTCTTGGCCCCCCCACAAGCTTCTCATGGGCGATTGCCCGCAGCTTTCAGTTGCGTCGCTGGGTATCCTAAGTGACCCAACGATGCAGCACCAGCAGCCAGGGGCGTCACTAAGGTCTTGAAACGTCAGGGGAAATAGCCCCAATACATATGTCCACCCCGAAAAAATGTGTATGTATATGTGTATATAGGAGACAGCATATCTATAGCACTACGACCCTATAGCTATGGATAGGATTAGATACAGTGGCTTAGCAGACTTTATCACATATGATTGGATTAGATACAGTGGCTCAGCAGACAGTATCACACATGATAGGATTAGTGTCACAAGGGGTTCTTAGTGGTATGGCAGCTGGCCAACAGGACGCAGGTCAGAGTCTATAGTTCGTATAGGGTACCTGTGGCAGCTCGGACAGTAGCGAGGCAGGCTAGGCAGGAACTTGGCAACAGGTGGACGTCAGGTGTGGAGAAGCAGGTCAGGCGTAGAATACAGCACAGCACGGCTACAGCAAGCACGGCACTAGATCAGGATCAGGAACAGGAAACACTGGGAGCAGGAAACACTAGGGGGCCATTTGCAAGACAGACTAGAAATACAACAACAAAGCTCAGGCATAGAACTAGGGGGCTGGACCCCTCTTATAGTCCAGAGTACTCACGGGTTAAAGTTCAGGAACGAGGCGCACTGCCCCTTTAAGAGCGGGCACGAATGTGCGCACGCGCACACTACGGGATCCGGCATTGGTGAGTAGACGCGAGTGCTGCTGGCTTCTCCTAAGGAGGAGGCCGGGGCCAGCACTTGCTGACTCGTGGCTGCAGCTGTCAGGGGAAGAACGGAGCTGACAGCCCGCAGCCACGGACATGACAATTAGATACATTGGCTCAGTTCGCTGACATTGCGGCTCCAGCACTGGACCCAGGAAAGGTAAGCATGAGAATTGTTTTGCTTTTTTATGTGTTACTAATTGTTTTTGTGTTTGTGTTTTTTTACAAGTTCGGTTGTTGGACTACTTCACATTCGAGGACTACTTAGATAACCGTGTTTATTTTATTCTCAATAAAATGGATAACGAGGGTTGTGTGGGATTTTTAGTTCCATAAAATATTTTTTCTATGTCTTTGTATTTTTCTAAACTTTATTACTACCACCATAGTAATGGCCACTGGCTGATTGACAACGTCCATTACTAAGGCGGGGCTTAATGTTAGCCGGTGCAGAGGCTAACACTAACCCCCGATATTACCCCGATACCCACCACCACCAGGGGTACCGGGAAGAGCCAGGTACGATCCAGTACCCGACCATCTGTATGATGGAGAGGCACTGGCGCGGCAGCAGGCTAGCATTATTAGGCTGCGAAAGCACAAAATCAGTGGGCCTTCCCACCCTGGTAATGCTAGGCTGCTGCTGCAATGTTGTATTTGTCTGGTTATAAAAATGGGGGAACCACACATCGTTCTTTCCAATTATTTATTTTTTGAAAAAATTATGTGGTGTCCCCCCCATTTTTCATAACCAACCAGATACAACACAGCAGCAGCCTAGCATTACCAGGGTGGGAAGGGCCACTGTGTTTGGCCTTTCCCAGCCTAATAGTACCAGCCTGCGGCCTCCCCAGTAACCGTCTGTCGCTAGAGATGGTCGGGTACTGAATCGTTCTCCGTACCCCTGGTGGCGGTACTAGACTGCACTATTGGTTGCGTCAAGAACAACGGAACCCTGTCACAACGGTGACAAACAGAAAACTTTAGCAATGTTTACATCACCATTGAGATTAATGGTGAGGGAAACGGAAGCTGAGGTTTCAGTTTGCCATTCTGTTGAGGGGTTACCTGACGGAAACCTCCGACAGAACCTCTCAATGGAAGGGCAACGGTGACGTGAACACAGCCTAACACATATGGTAGGCTTAGATACAGGACCCATGTGCATGTGTGATACTGTTTGTTGGACCCTGTATCTAAGCCTATCACAAGTAGGCTTAGATACACGGTCCAGCAGACAGTAATCTTAGACAAGTATTAGATTACTGTCTGCTGGGGCCCCGTATCTAAGCCTACCACATGGTAGGCTTAAAGGGGTTGTCCAGTCCCTAAACATTGATGATCTATCCTCAGGATAGGCCATCAATAGCTGATGGGTCGGGGTTCGACTCCCGGGACCCCGCCAAAAAGCTGTTTTGAAGGGGGTGCAGCGCTCGTATTTCCTTTACTTGCTCACACTGTGAGTCACTGACACGTCCGTGTCGGTGACTCACAGTGTGAGAAAGTGACCGGAATGAAGGGGAAGTAGCGCTCTTACGAGCGGATGCACCCCCTTCAGAACAACTGATTGGCGGGGGTCCCGGGATTTGGACCCCGACCTATCATCTCCAGCAGACAGTGGTATTAAACTTACCCTCCTCATCGGCCGCAGTGGAGGTCCTGACTCCATCCAGGGTCGGGATGTTGTGCGCAGCACATAGCGTTGTGACGTCATGCACTGCGCACTGCGCTATGATGTCAGGACCTCCACTGTGCTCCAAAACAAGGAAGGTAAGTACTGTCAGTTACTATAATAACAGGGGTTCGTGTAGTTTATTACATAGGCCCCAGTAACTATAGTAACTTTTCATTGATGAGGTGCGGGGGGCCGCGGGCCCTCTGGCTTCGGGGCCCAGTATACCCTTTAACAGTGGCAGCCATAACAGTTTTTACACACAGTATAATACAGGTTCTTGAATGCCAAGGTACCCTGATAACAGCGACAGCCACTATGTACCCAATAACAGTGACACCCGTGACCCACAGGACCACCATAACAGTGACACACACAGTATAATACAGCTTCTTGAATGCCAAGTTACCACGATGACAGTGACAGCCACAGTGTACCCAATAACCGTAGCAGTCCTAGAACCATCATAAGGGTATGTTCACACGGCCTATTTACGGACGTAAATCGGGCGTTTTTGCCCCGACTTACGCCCGAAAATAGCGCCTCAATAGCGCTGACAAACATCTGCCCATTGAAAGCAATGGGCAGACGTTTGTCTGTTCACACGAGGCGTATATTTACGCGCCGCTGTCAAATCACGGCGCGTAAATAGACGCCCGCGTAGAAGAAGTGACCTGTCACTTCTTTGGCCGTAATTGGAGCCGCTATTCATTGACTCCAATGAATAGCAGCGCTAATTACGGCCGTAATTGACGCGGCGTTCAAGCGCCTGCACATGCCGGTACGGCTGAAATTACGGGGATGTTTTCAGGCTGAAACATCCCCGTAATTTCAGCCGTTACGGACCCTCGCCGTGTGAACATACCCTAACAGTGGCACACGCAGTGTACCCAATAAAGCTGGCCATACACTATAGATAGCTGTCGGCCGAGCTATTCCATACAAAAAGGAAAAAGCCGCCTCCAAACATCTCTGACATCAGTTTATCTACTAACGAAGAATAGGGTTTGTCATGTTGAAATTCAATAGCCCGATCCTTCTGTACCCTGACATCTGCTGCCAGGGGAGATTTTGTATGCCACCATACACATTAGATGGTCAGTCAGTCCTGCTGAAATTGGCAGGTTCGGACGACATACATATAATATGTATGGCCAGCTTTACATGACAGCTGCAGGACTCCCAGTAACAGTCATAGAGCCCCATTAATAGCTGAAGGACCCCCAATAATTACCACAGTAACAATGACAGTCAATAAAAAAAATACCCTGTGGTGTATGGCTGCAGGTTCCTCGAACAGAGCGCAGGCAAGTGCCACACATTCTTCTCCTTTGCATTTCGGCCAAGTCAGAGAGAGGGAGGAACAGCGGCAGCATTGAGGAAAAAGGAATGGACGGGTCGTAAGTGAAGCGTTGGTGTGTTATGTGACATCAGGAAAATTCTGTGGCGAGCCCATAGTGGCACTCATGCCACGTGTTCCATCCATTCTACATCATCATGTATGATGGAAAGTGACCTTATTGCTGGCTGTCCCACATTCATTGCACTGGGGTCCAGGGACCTCTGCTGTGATGTTTTTTTCTGCTCTTGGTAATGAATGGGAAAATTAGATTTTGTTTAATCAAATTCTAATTACAGAGTACAGAAGAATGTTTCACAAGGTTGTTAAGAGGCCCTCAGTGAGAACTCCTCTAATCCTCCTTAGCACTGTAATCATGTCTGGATTACTGTAAAGCTTTCTTCATAGTGGCTATTACTTGGAGAAAAATAAATGGGATGTTTGCATGTTTTTACAGGATTTAGAGAAAAATATCTGGAGAGGCTGCAAAAACTACCCATAAATAGTCCTACAGGGGATTTAACCCCTAAGTTACTTCTATGAGTAGGGACGGGAGATGGGTCAAGAATTTTATCAAGCTAGTTAATGGTGGCCACACATACTACCAGTGTTCGGACCACCAGACTAAATTATTCTGAGAGCTGAACCATTAGCTATAGAACGAGTCTATGTTCTGTATTTATTGCATGGTAATCTATGCTGTTTATGTTACACACGCGGGTCATATTACCAGCTAGTGATTTGCCTTTAGGTTTGTCTATGCTGAGCCTCGTTGGCACTGTTTTGGCTGGGCATTATTACTTTGTCCGAACCTGGGTGCACCAGAGAATCCTCCTGTGGGCCAGTCCAATTGTGTGTACTCTTTAAAATGACAGACAACTAGCCCCAGGTTTTATTAAAACTTCCGTTTGACCAATAATAATTCTACTATGTAATTGTCCTGCATCCCACTAACAGGCTGTTTTTCAGCAGATGTTGATTTGACTACAAAACTTAATGGTCAAAACCAGTTTCTAGCTCTAGGGGGTACAGTTGGGTCTAGCGGGTACAGTTGGGTCCTAATTCCTGAGGGAGCCCATAGGCACTTTTCCCACATAAGACAACCTTAATACTATAAAAGGTAAAGGTTTTACATTGGTGCCCAGCAGTATCAAGCTTCGCTTCAAATCAGAAGAACCCTATCTTGTGGATCCTGCCCTGAGGCCTCCACCACCTTGGGGACCTAAGGGGAATGGACTACACACTGGCCCTGATGTACCTTTGCAGATACTATTCAGCCGGGAAGAGGTGGCCATGCATGCGTGTGGCTCTCCCTTTTGAAGTCTAAGCTATATTCATAACTCCCATCGACTTAATTGGAGAGGGCCATACGAGACCACCACCACTCCTATATGTAGAATATGGGTCCCAGATGCGGAATGGAGGCCCCACCAACCTTAATGTCTCTTTTGGGCTACAATTTTAACAGAATATTGCCAAATTGGGATTAACAGCCGATCACCGGGGGTTAGAGAAGCCGATCCTGCTGAGATCTGCTGACAACCCATTTACCCCTTGAGGACCGGGACTAATTCTGAATTGATGACTGTACAATTTTTTTATTTTGCCTCTGCATTCCAACAGTTATATAACTTTTTTTACATTTCTTTCGCTTGACGTAGCTGAATTGTTTTTTGCAGAACGAGTTGCACTTTATTCATTTACCATACTTTGGTACATACGCGCTAGCATTTAATTTATTCAATATATTTTTTTGTGCAAAAATACATAATGTATTTACAATTTTTTTAACATTACTTTTTAAATTTTGATTTCTATGTTTTTAACTATAATACATGTACATATGCCAGTACATTAGCCTGTGTAATGATAGTACAACAGGGTATATGGTCAGACAACCTTGGGGTCCTTCACTGGCCCCCTGTTTGCCCATATAAGGTATAGACCCAGATCGCATCACAGATCAAAGAGGGTCCCCTTCAGTCTCTCTCTTTATGTGCCATAATCAGAATTGATCATGGCATATAAAAGGGTTAGACGATGGAGATCAGAGGTTTTTCTGATCTCCGCACTTGTGTGTTACAGCCATTGCCCCGTTCCTGATCGCCCGGGCACAATAAAAGTGCCATTGCGAAAGGAACCTTTACCAGAGAACTTCTGAAGAAACATCATCTTATGTAAAGCGTCTTTTATGTAATATCTGCAGGAGACACATCTATAGGCGGATAATGCGCCTTAAGCTGTGTCATCTACAGGAGGCTCTGGACGTATTTCATTTCAAGCCAATCTTCTAGAGAAATAAATGCATCTAATTCCTTTCATCAAGAAGAGAAAATTAAAGGAAGAATGGCAGGATTGTATGTCATCTGGAAAACCTTAACCTCCCTGGGTAACATGCAGCAGGCAGACAGCGAGGAGCCTGGGATTCATTTGGTAATTTATTTTATTCACTAATAATCTGTGTCAGGTTAAACAGCATCAACAGCATCTATACAATATCTACAGTACATGTCTATATGATAAACAGTTATAATCTACATGAAAAGTTGAGTAATTTTGTAAATACATTGTATTACTTATCTGGTATTGATCCTTAGTTACCGTTTGTATTGTAGTCCGGAGCTGAATTCACAATTCTGCTGGTTGTCAATGGAAACTGTCAGTAAAACTTTAATGTTCACTTTCGCAACAACAATATTTTTGTGCTCTAATGCATATAAAATTAAAAATGAAGCAACTTTGCACAGTCTTGATTAAAAATCTCCTATTGTTTTACTTTTACGGCTCATATGCAAACCTATGCGCCTCCATGTCTGGTATTGTATATGAACTATGGCTGGTGTAAATTATGTGGGCACATTGGCTGACATATTTACTGTATTACATATGCACCATGGCTGGCACTATTACATGCACAGTGGTTTAATTGTGGTCACTATTTCCTGCACTCTATATGAACTGTGGCTGGTGTAAACTGGGCACCATAGCTGGCATGTTCTACGTATCTTGGCTGGTATGAGAGCACTGTGTTATTATATAATAATAATATGTGGGCACAATAGTTGGTATTATTACATGCTTTTAGGTTAGTTTGTGGGCATTCTGTCTGGTATTGTATATGAACTATGGCTGGTGTAAATTGTGCACTATAGGTGGCATTTTATACGTATCCTGGCTCGAACTGAGGTATTATATACGCACTATGAGTGAGTGGTATTATAGTAGTGGGCACTATGGCTGTCAGTATTATATTTGCGCTAGGGCTGATATTACTGTATTACAACATGGCTGGCACAATTGTACAAATACTACCGTTAATAATCTTTACACATGTAATATTATGGTTTACGAGACGATCATGCTCTTCTCATCGTGCCCATATGAATAACAAACAACCTAATGGCAAATGCTGCCACCTAGCTGCCAGTACCTGTATAACCACTAAACTCTGATCATAGAATGCAGCCTTCTCTGAGGTTCTCCAGACAAAATTATTACTCAATAATAATTTTTAAAAAATGCAGTCAGGTCTGGGCTGTTTGAGCCACTACCAAAGGAAATAGCTTATTTTCTTCACACTGCCATACAGTGACCTTCACCAAGGATTAGACGATGCCATGCTCCCCAGCACCCATCAGGCATAGCACCCTGTAGAAAGAGCAGGTGGCAGCGTGGCTCAGTGTCTGCAGCTACAAAAGCAGTGATCGTGGAAGTTGTTGTTGGAGAAGAAAGAAAGAAAGAAAGAAAGAAAGAAAGAAAGAAAGAAAGAAAGAAAGAAAGAAAGAAAGAAAGAAAGAAAGAAAGAAAGAAAGAAAGAAAGAAAGAAAGAAAGAAAGAAAGAAAGAAAGAAAGAAAGAAAGAAAGAAAGAAAGAAAACCATGGGTTTATTCCCAATAAAGTTTTTCTGTATTTTACAATATTGCAGTTAAAGGGCTGTAGCCCCTTTGTTCTGATGATCGTGGGGGTCCAGCCCCACCGATCACACATTGATTTTGTGACTCCATATGTACCCCCAGTTGTCCTTTGTTTAACCCCATCCCAACAGCTGCAATTTTGATTTTGTATTTCAACATAAAGTGGTGGTGCAAATGCTTTGCTATAGCCTTGATCCACTCAACTACTCCCATCAGCCTGTACAAATATTTTCCATTCCAAAATCCATCATCTTTAGTGTTTTAGTGGTAAAACGAGCTTGATTCATAATTATTACAGCTTAATGATGGTAACGGATATTTGAACAGCGGATCTAGTATATGACACTACTATATTCACTAATTGTTATTTGCCACTCAAGGCGATATCATGACTTGCTATATGTGGTTTTACAGAAGGTAAACTCATTTCATTATCTTAACAGTGAGTTATCAGCAAGATGAAACGTTCAGCTCTGCTGCATGTGTAGTAGTGACAGGGTCATGGAGATAGGTTGGGTACATACTGATCTAAGTGCACTAATTATGGGCTGTTGTCTGTGACCAGGCATTGAACTTTTCCTGGCTCTCGGCGGATTTCTCACAGCTCTCCTGTCCACACCAGCTCTGTACTTCCCACTTCATGCAGCTTGGTTTAATAGTACAGTAGGGAATTGTTAGTGGCTGCAGAGACAGGAATCTGCTATACAAAATATATGTGTATATTTATGGCTTCTGCCTAACCAGTTGATAGAAAAGACAGTGCAGTCAATCCTTGCCCCAACTAAACCATTGTGGCCCCAAAGAGTTAAATGACAAATTCAGCTCTGCTACATGCAATCCTGTGACCATATTAAAAAAATATATGGATTATAATAAGTATTCATGCCATCATTTCAGCATTGCAGATAGAATGCAAGGTATCCCATGTTGGGAGGTTTACTTTTACATAACCCCCCAAAGCTAAACGCTTCACCTCCATATCAAGTTCTTTGTGGCCTTTTGGATACTCTGAAGATAAACATTGTTACCCCAAGTTTATGATATTAAGTCTAGGAAAAGCTGCAAATAACTGGTGGTAATGTATGGATTTGATATGGATGCACTGTATGGTGGTATTATTGTGGCACTGTATGAGGGTTCTGTTGAGGCACTGTATTCTGGTATTGTTGAGGCACTGTATGGTGGTATTAGTGAGGCACTGTATGGTGGTGTTATTGAGGCACGATATGGTGGTATTATTGAGACACTATATGGTGGTATTATTGAGGCACTGTATGGTGGTGTTATTGAGGCACTGTATTATTATGGCTTTGTGTGGTGGTATTACTGAGGCACTGTATGGTGGTGTTATTGAAGCACTGTATTATTATGGCTTTGTATGGTGGTATTATTGAGACACTGCATGGTGGTATTATTGAGGCACTCTATGGCGGTGTTATTGTGGCACTGTATGGTGGTTCTGTTGAGGCACATTATGGTAGTGTTATTGAGGCACTTTATAGTGATATTATTGAAGCCCTGTATGGTGGTATAGTTGAGGCACTATGTAAAAGGACGAGTTTAATTGTGGGGTTCACTGGCTAGGCTCGCCCACTACTACTACCTCCTTTATATTAGGGTCACTAGGGTTATGCCCAGTTCCCCTACCTTTCTTTTATACTAACATCAATCTAATTGCTTTGCTACTAAGTAAGTGTATACAACTGTATAGTAGAAATAAAGGTAATATTTATTAATACACACAGTAAATAATACTTCGATAAAATACACCAAACACAGTAAATATATCACAGTATAGTATCAGTGTATCCCAATACACATAACAATATGTATTGAATACATTGATACTACACGTGGTACAGTATAAACAAGGTATTACAAATACTAATCTATCCCACCACCCACTTACCTAAGCATACATATAAGTTACATTGCAGTACACATACGCTCACTATGTCTGTCCCGCTCCCTCCTAAATATAACTGTCCCTGTACACTAAGAGTTAACAAGGGAAAAAGGGTTAACCAGGGATGTGTACCAGGGGATGTGCAGGTAGGTCAGAAAGGGTTATTAGGGGATGTACGGGTAGGTAAAGGGTTAACTAGGGATGTACAGGGGATGTGCAGGTAGGTCAGAAAGGGTTACCAGGGGATGTACGGGTTGGTGAAAGGGTTAACCTGGGAATGTGTAGGTAGGTAAAAGTGTTAACCAGGGGAAGTGCAGGTAGGTAACTCAGGGATGTACCAAGGGATGGAGGATGTACAGGCAGGTGGGAAAAGAGTTAACTAGGGATATGGGAATGTGCAGGTAATGTGAGGGTGGTTAACCAGGGGACCAGGGGATGTACAGGTAGTAAACTAGGGATGGATAAAGGGTTAACAATGGGCAATGCTCGTTGTATAGGTGTAATGACGGGGTAGGGAGACAGACAGGTGAGCCCTAATTTACCCGCCACTCAGTCCCTGCCTACTTGCACGGCCCGTCCTAGGCGACGGCGTACAACTGGGCGACGGTCCCTACGCATAATAAATGCACGACAGACCAACAGACAAGGGTACACAGAAGCTAAGGGAAATGAAGCAGTTGCCCACGGCAACACCGTGAGCAACAACAGAAGTGAACGAGCCGAGTCAAACCAAGAGTGTACGAGGTACCAAACGCAGAGCAGGAGAGTAGTCAGTAAAGCCAGGGTCAATTTGAAGCAGAGGACAAAAGTACAAGCAGGAGTAGCAGAGCCAGGAAACCAGACAGAATCACAGGCAAAGGAGGAGCAGGAAATGAAGGTATAAATAGACAGAGGGCGGGAGCTAGCTCCATCTGGCCAGGCTGTGATAGGTTCTCCCACTCCTCAGCCTCCCAGCCTGAGTGGTAGCAGATCGAGTCACTCTAACAGAACTAGGCACAGATGCAGGCTGATTAACCACGAGCGTCGACAAAGAAGCTGTGTCAGGCAAATCCATTACAGTACCCCCCCCTTTTATGAGGGGGCCACTGGACCCTTCCTAGGTGGACCTGGCTTGTTGGGGAACCGAAGATGGAACTTCCTGAGCAATAACCCGGCGTGAACATCCCGGGCAGGTACCCAAGTCCTCTCCTCAGGCCCGTAACCTCTCCAATGGACTAGGTACTGGAGGGAGTCCTGGACCATCCTGCTGTCCACAATCTTGGCTACCTCGAATTCTACCCCTTCAGGAGTGAGAACAGGGACCGGAGGTTTCCTCGAAGTAGCCAAGGATGGGGAGCTTTTTTTTATTAGGCTTCATAATTACGGGAAATACCTGTGCGCCCAAGGGACCTCCCCGATGGTCACGTAGGCGTGGAAGTTTTCCGGCTGCTTGTTCTTACGCCTAGGACAATCGTTCACTTGATGCTTGTCATCCCCACAGTAGAAGCAGAGACCATTCTTCCTGCGGAACTCTCTACGTTGTTGGGGAGACAAGGAGGCCCCGAGTTGCATAGGTTCATCCGAGTTTTCCGTGGAAGAACGAAGCAACGGAACCTCTGGAGCCATCATAGGGGAGTCAGAGGAAAAGGCACAAAAACGTTCGAGTCGTCGTTCCCTGAGACGTCGGTCAAGACGTAACGCTAAAGCCATAACCTGATCTAGAGAGTCCGAAGAGGGATAACTAACTAACAGGTCTTTCAGGGCGTTCGACAGACCCAATCTAAACTGACACCTCAGGGCAGGGTCATTCCACCGAGAAGCTACACACCACTTCCTAAAATCAGAACAGTACTCCACAATGGGTCTCTTACCCTGACGTAAGGTCACCAGCTGACTCTCGGCAAAGGCAGTCTTGTCAGTCTCGTCATAGATGAGCCCGAGAGTGTAAAAAAAAAATCAACAGACGAAAGTTCAGGGGCATCAGGAGCCAAGGAGAAGGCCCATTCCTGGGGGCCGTCCAGGAGCCGGGACATAATTATACCCACTCGCTGGTTCTCAGAACCTGAGGAGTGGGGCCTTAAACGGAAATAGAGCCTACAACTCTCCCGGAAGGAGAAAAAAGTCTTCCGGTCCCCTGAGAAACGGTCATGTAACTTAAGGTGGGGTTCTAGAGGTGAGATGGGGGGCACTACCAAGGTAGCATCACGCTGGTTGCACCTCTGAGCCAGGTCTTGGACCTGTAGGGAAAGACCCTGCATTTGCTGAGCCAGGGCCTCAAGGGGGTCCATAGTATGTCAGGGACTAGGGTAGAAAAGGTATTTGGGCCTGTGATTATGTAATGAGGGGGTAGGGAGACAGACAGGTGAGCCCTAATCTACCCGCCACTCAGTCCCTGCCTACTTGCACGGCCCGTCCTAGGCGACGGCGTACTACTGGGCGACGGTCCCTATGCTCAATAAGTGCTTGACAGACCAACAGACAAGGGTACACAGAAGCTAAGGGAAATGGGGCAGTTGCCCACGGTAACACCGTGAGCAACAAGAGAAGTGAACGAGCCGAGTCAAACCAGGAGTGTACGAGGTACTAAATGCAGAGCAGGAGAGTAGTCAGTAAAGCCAGGGTCAATTTGAAGCAGAGGACAATAGTACAAGCAGGAGTAGCAGAGCCAGGAAACCAGACAGAATTACAGGCAAAGGAGGAGCAGGAAATGAAGGTATAAATAGACAGAGGGCGGGAGCTAGCTCCGTCTGGCCAGGCTGTGATAGGTTCTCCCACTCCTCAGCCTCCCAGATTGAGTGGTAGCAGATCGAGTCACTCTAACAGACCTAGGCACAGATGCAGGCTGATTAACCACGGGCGTCGACAAAGAAGCTGTGTCAGGCAAATCCATTACAATAGGGGAAGGTAAGGGTTAAATAAGGGGAAATGCTCCTTGTGTAGGGGGAGAGAGATTATACTTAGCACTCGTTGTGCAGCGGAGGAGGACATTGGTGTTGCCGGTAGCTGGAGTGATGAGGAGTCGGAGAGGTCTGTTGGTGGAGCGGTGAGCAGGTAAGTTGAGCTCCTCGTCGGTGGAGTGGTGAGGGAGGTAGGCTGTGCTGCTATTTAAACCCTGTCAGTACGCTCGTAAATGGGGGAGAGTGGTGCTCACATGGGTTGGCACTGTGATAACACATCACTGGCCGACTCATGAGCGCCCGCGTGAAAGCACGCTCGCGAGGGAAGTTTAAATATGGAGACAGGAGATCAAAAGCAGTATCTCCTGTTTCCATCAGTTTAAAGCAAAGCAGAACAATGACTAATTGTCCTGCTTTGTTTTTAGGCCGTTTCTCATGACCAGGTCTCTACAGCCCTGGCTCATGAGACTATATATATATATATATATATATATATATATATATATATATTTTTTTATATATATATATATATATATATGAGACACTTCGCTTTTACAATCCCCCTGTTTTTGTGGACTCGACAATGCAATTTGGGGAAGTGTTTGTGGGGTTGTATTTACTCCCTTAGCCTCCCTTGTTACTGGTGATGGTCTAAGATGGAAGGAAGTATGCTTTTGGACTTAGGTACTCGACATCACTTATCTCCTCAAGGACACCTTCCCGCCAGTCCTCAGACTCAGGAGTCTAGTGTCCATAGAATGAAGCTGAAATGAAAACCTCACCTCACAGTCCATAGAACAAATTTGAAACAAAACCTCACAGTTCATAGAGCGAAGTTGAAACGAAACCCTCACAGTCCATAGTACGAAGTCTCAAACTCCATCAAATGCACGAAGTTCATACGAAACCTCACAGTCCATAGAACAAAGTTAAACAAAACCTCATAGTCCATAGAATGAAGTTGAAACTAAACCTCCTAGTCCATAGAGCAAAGTTGAAACGAAAACCCTCACAGTCCATAGTACGAAGCCTCAAAGTCCATCAAACGAACGAAGCTCATACGAAACCTCACAGTCCATTTTACGAAGCCTCAAAGTCCATCAAACATTCGAAGCTCATACGAAACCTCAAAGTCCTTGTTCTTTCGTGCTTGGAATTCCTCCCTCTTTAGAGGCGTCAACGGGTCTTCCCAGCAGCCGATCCAATTTTAGCATGACAACCTTCCTCAGTACAGTCTGTTTATTTTCCAACTCTTCCCAGCATCTTCATTGAAGATGAAACAATCTTTGTGGGCCGATACCCAGGTCACTATAATGGCAGGGTAACATCCCTGAGGAGGAGGTGATGTCTCAGTACCCAGGAATCTAATTGTGGGGCGGAGCATCCTTCCATTTCCCCTCTACCTAACCTTCAATCCATCATCGAATGGACCATACCAGTTCTAAGGTTGAGGTGGCAATTACCTACAAGGGTGTGTGAAAACCTTACCTGTCCCTAAGAGTTCCTACACACTAGCCAATCATACAAACTAAGTGTAAAATAACCAAACATACAAAAATATTCCCCCCAAACCATAGGTATATGAACATATAGAGATTCATGCTCAAACGTCATCTCTCACTACTCCATAAACATGTGAAAGGTACACATGTATATGGGGTGACTACAGGCTGTAAATATATGCCGCCTACACGTAAACACTCACTCACTATGGGACAGGGATGTCCTCACTGAGTATGCCTATGTTGGGGATACATATCTACACCTAGAATGTCTATATGTACTCCTTGGAAGTTTTTATACGACCCATTGGTTCAGATTTACACTTTACAAATATATATATACACAATAAACAATTCCGGGTCGCAGGACTGTATCATGATGTCCTTAAACCCAGTCTACGAATGTATTCATGGCTTTCTGCTTGACCTCGTTGTATTTGGTCAACCAGTCCTTTCATTCATCTGTATATGAAGAACAGTCCAAAGTACATGATTACTACAAGAATGAGAAGGATTATCACCGGGTGGATGAGCAAGTTAAAGAAGGAAGTGGCCTTGGGACTATATCCAAACAAGCTCTTCCACTAAGACACTTCCGAGTCCATCTCAAGGTTGTTCACAATTCCTGTGATCTTTGTTGTGTCATGTTCCAATTGAATGGTAGCTCGGCCACATCAACATCTAATACGGGATTAAGAGTACAATACAATCCTGGGAGTAGTATGCCTCTTTCGGTGCAGTTAGTCGCGTGGATGGTATATGAAGCATTCTGCATTTGATACCAGCACCAATACCCTTGACCCATGTATTTTAGGTTTGATTGGTTGGCCTTCATTTCACAGGACCTCTCGGTATCCCAACACTGGTGTCTAAGCACCCGGTCCTAACTACCATGGCAGAGGATCACATCCTCCTTCTTTCACCATCCATCTGTACAGATAGATATGGATGGCTGACAACCTAAACGCGAACCATAAGGGAACATAGCCCCTAAAAAATGATAAGCAAAAATGTATGCAAAAGTAGAAAATCTTTATTAGATATGATATGCAATAACATAATATGGAATAAAAAGGATGGACCATACACGGTGATAAAGAGAATAAGGTCAGATGTAAAAGACCAGTGACAAACAGAGACAACCAACCGTCAGTGGCCGGAAACACTCACATCACAGGACGCGCCGCACGTCAAGATGACAGGGCGCAGCATGATGACCTCAGGCATGAGTCCCCATGACAACGCCGACGCTAGGCGGCACTCCCGGATGCGGGTCCCACAGCGCATGCGCGATCGAGTGTCTGTGCACATTCCACAGCCAAGACATTAAGGATAAAGACAAAAAAATTTGTATATGGAAGCTACTATTAAGTGGGACTGATATGAAATGAGGGGAATATGAGTAGAATGATAGTACCCTAAAAGAATACAATAATAATAACAATTAGGCTGGGTTCACACGACCTATTTTCAGACGTAAACGAGGCGTATTATGCCTCGTTTTACGTCTGAAAATAGGGCTACAATACGTCGGCAAACATCTGCCCATTCATTTGAATGGGTTTGCCGACGTACTGTGCAGACGACCTGTAATTTACGCGTCGTCGTTTGACAGCTGTCAAACGATGACGCGTAAATTGACTGCCTCGGCAAAGAAGTGCAGGGCACTTCTTTGCAACGTAATTTGAGCTGTTCTTCATTGAACTCAATGAAGCACAGCTCAAGATTTACGAGCGTCTCAGACGGCTCGCAAAATGCGAGGAGGAGCATTTACGTGTGAAACGAGGCAGCTGTTTTCTCTTGAAAACAGTCTGTCTTTTCACACGTAAATGACAGCTAGCGTGTGCACATACCCTAATAAACATATCAGAAAGACTAATATATATATATATATATATATATATATACACAAGCAAAATACATATAATTAGAAAGTGATGTGAAAAATTACTAATGTGATGTGATGTGATGTGATGTGAGGTGAAAGAATAAATAAATAAAAAACTCATATAAAGTGAAGAATTAAAAAGTAAAAAAAAGGAAACAACACGTGTAAATAAACCACTAAAAAGTGAAAGAGTGACACACCGAAAAATATATATATAATGTATATAAATGTCAATAATAAAGTGAAAAGATATATATTGCATGATATATATTGCATGATATAAAAACAAATACATAATAAATAAAACAATACATTATGTAATAAATAAATAAATACATACACGTACATAAAAAAATATTTATCTATATATTCCAAAAATATTATATACCGCATAGCAAACAAATATAATATTATATAATAAAATAATAAAGTGCATATATGAAATAACCGTAAAAGCAGTATTCAATAAGTAACCCAAAAAGTTTGAAATAATAATAATGTACAATATATATATATATATATATATATATATATAAAGAGAAATATATATGTAAATATACCGAATATATGCATATTAAAATAGGTACATTCATCTAAACAATATGTTCAATAAGCCCTCATAAATAAAAGGTATAGGGGAAGGTAAGGGTTAAAGCAGGGGAAATGCTCGTTGTGTAGGGGGAGGAGGACGTTGCTGGCGCCGGGAGCCGGAGTGATGAGGAGCCAGAGAGGACCTTTGGTGGGGCGGTGAGCAGGTAAGTTGAGCTCCTTGTCGGTGGAGAGCTGAAGGGGGTAGGCTGCGCTGCTGTGCATACCGACACAGGCATATTTAAACCCTGTCGGTACGCTCGTAAATGGGAACGAGTGGCGCTCGCCCCCCGCTAACATGGGTCGGCACGGTGATAACACATCATCAGCTGATTCATGAGTGCCTGCGCGAAAGCCCGCGAGAGCGCGTCATCGCCAAGTTTAAATATGGAGACAGGAGATCAAAAGCAGTATCTCCTGTCTCCATCAGTTTCAAGCATAGCAGGAAAATGACTAATTGTCCTGCTTTGTTTTTAGGCCGTTTCTCATGACCAGGGCTTTCTCTACAGCCCTGGCTCATGAGACTATGTATATATATATATATATATATATACATATATATATATATATATATATATATATATATATGGGACACTTCCCTTACACGCTGTATGGTGGTATTATTTAGGCACTCTCTGGTGGTATTATTGAGGCACTGTATGTTGGTATTATTAAGGCCCTGTTTGGTGGTATTGTTGAGGTACTGTATGGTGGTGTTATTGAGGCACTGTATGGTGGTATTATTAAGGCCCTGTATGGTGGTATTGTTGAGGCACTGTATGGTGGTGTTATTGAAGCACTGTATGGGGGTTCTGTTGAGGCACTGTATGGTGGTGTTATTGAGGCACTGTGTGGTGGTATTATTTAGGCACTGTATGGTGGTATTATTAAGGCCCTGTATGGTGGTATTGTAGAGGCACTGTATGGTGGTGTTATTGAGGCACTGTATGGTGGTTTTATTGAGGCACTGTATCGTTGTTATTGAGGCACTCTATGGCGGTATTATTGAGACACTGTATGATGGTATTATTGAGGCCCTGTATGGTGGTGTTATTGAGACCCTGTATGGTGGTTTTGTTGAGGCACTGTGTGGTGGTGTTATAGAGGCACTGTATGGTGGTGTTATCGAGGCACTGTATGGTGGTGTTATTGAGGCACTGTATGGTGGTATTATTGAAGCACTGTATGGGGGTTCTGTTGAGGCACTGGTGGTGGTATTCTTAGGTTACTGTAGGGTGGTTTTATTGAGGAACTGTATTATTAAGGCTTTGTATGGTGGTATTATTGAGACACTGTATGGTGGTATTATTGAGGCACTGTATGGTGGTATTATTGAGGCACTGTGTGGTTTTGACATTGATGCACTGTATGGGGGTTCTGTTGAGGCACTGTATAGTGGTATTATTCAGGTGCTGTATGGTGGTATTATTAAGGCGCTGTATGGTGATATTATTAGGTCACTGTATGGTGATATTATTAGGTCGCTGTATGGTGGTATTATTAGGTCACTGTATGGTGGTATTATTGAGACACTGTATGGTGGTATTATTGAGACACTGTATGGTGGTATTATTGAGACACTGTATGGTGGTATTATTGAGGCACTGTGTGGTTTTGACATTGATGCACTGTATGGGGGTTCTGTTGAGGCATTGTACAGTGGTATTATTCTGGTGCTGTATGGTGGTATTATTAAGGCGCTGTATGGTGATATTATTAGGTCACTGTATGGTGATATTATTAGGTCACTGAATGGTGGTATTATTGAGACACTGTATGGTGGTATTATTGAGACACTGTATGGTGGTATTATTGAGGCACTGTATTGTTGTATTATTGAGGCCCTGTGGGGTTTTGACATTGGTGCACTGTATGGGGGTTCTGTTGAGGCACTGTATAGTGGTATTATGCAGGTGCTGTATGGTGGTATTATTAAGGTGCTAAGGCGCTGTATGGTGATATTATTAGGTCACTGTATGGTGATATTATTAGGTCACTGTATGGTGGTATTATTGAGACACTCTATGGTGGTATTATTGAGGCACTGTATGGTTGTATTATTGAGGCCCTGTGTGGTTTTGACATTGATGCACTGTATGGGGGTTCTGTTGTTGCAATGTATAGGGGTATTATTCAGGTGATGTATGGTGGTATTAGTAAGGCGCTGTATGGTGATGTTATTGAGGCTTTGTATGGTGTCATTATTAAGGTGTTGTATGGTGGTATTATTGAGGCTTTGCATGGTGTCATTATCAAGCCGCTATATGGTGGTGTTAGTGAAGCATGTTATGCTGGCGTTATTGTGACAGATTTTTTGGGCAATATTATGGCAGTATTATTCTTAATTTCCTTTCCTCCAGTCAAAATGTAAGGAGGTCTCTACATGTATTTTGGCCATGGGGCCTCCACTTGTCTTGTTTTGTATTCCTCACACCTGATGATCTTCATCTAGGGATCAGTTAGTAGTTTTTTCCTAAACAAACAGTCCGGCTTTAGTTAGGGAACATTTTGTTCATTATTTTCCCTTCTAAAAACAATCTAATTATATTTGGCCGGTGACATCTCGCTGTCACTCAGTAGAATGTGTACATTCTCGCTCATGAGACTATATATATACACTACCGTTCAAAAGTTTGGGGTCACCCCGACAATTTTGTGTTTTCCATGAAAACTCACACTTATATTTATCAAATGAGTTGCAAAATGACTAGAAAATATAGCCAAGACATTGACAAGGTTAGAAATAATGATTTTTATTTGAAATAATAATTTTCTCCTTCAAACTTTGATTTCGTCAAAGAATGCTCCATTTGCAGCAATTACAGCATTGCAGACCTTTGGCATTCTAGCTGTTAATTTGCTGAGGTAATCGGGAGAAATTTCACCCCATGCTTCCAGAAGCCCCTCCCACAAGTTGGATTGGCTTGATGGGCACTTCTTGCGTACCATACGGTCAAGCTGCTCCCACAACAGCTCTATGGGGTTGAGATCTGGTGACTGCGCTGGCCACTCCATTACAGATAGAATACCAGCTGCCTGCTTCTTCCCTAAATAGTTCTTGCATCATTTGGAGGTGTGCTTTGGGTCATTGTCCTGTTGTAGGATGAAATTGGCTCCAATCAAGCGCTGTCCACAGGGTATGGCATGGCGTTGCAAAATGGAGTGATAGCCTTCCTTATTCAAAATCCCTTTTACCTTGTACAAATCTCCCACTTTACCAGCACCAAAGCAACCCCAGACCATCACATTACCTCCACCATGCTTGACAGATGGCGTCAGGCACTCTTCCAGCATCTTTTCAGTTGTTCTGCGTCTCACAAATGTTCTTCCGTGTGATCCAAACACCTCAAACTTCGATTCGTCTGTCCATAACACTTTTTTCCAATCTTCCTCTGTCCAATGTCTGTGTGCTTTTGCCCATATTAATCTTTTCCTTTTATTAGTCAGTCTCAGATATGGCTTTTTCTTTGCCACTCTGCCCTGAAGGCCAGCATCCCGGAGACGCCTCTTCACTGTAGACGTTGACACTGGCGTTTTGCGGGTACTATTTAATGAAGCTGCCAGTTGAGGACCTGTGAGGTGTCTATTTCTCAAGCTAGAGACTCTAATGTACTTGTCTTGTTGCTCAGTTGTGCAGCGGGGCCTCCCACTTCTCTTTCTACTCTGGTTAGAGCCTGTTTGTGCTGTCCTCTGAAGGGAGTAGTACACACCATTGTAGGAAATGTTCAGTTTCTTGGCAATTTCTCGCATGGAATAGCCTTCATTTCTAAGAACAATAATAGACTGTCGAGTTTCACATGAAAGCTCTCTTTTTCTAGCCATTTTGAGAGTTTAATCGAACCAACAAATGTAATGCTCCAGATTCTCAACTAGCTCAAAGGAAGGTCCGTTTTATAGCTCCTCTAAGGCTGGGTTCACACGACCTATTTTCAGACGTAAACGAGGCGTATTATGCCTCGTTTTACGTCTGAAAATAGGGCTACAATACGTCGGCAAACATCTGCCCATTAATTTGAATGGGTTTGCCGACGTATTGTGCAGACGACCTGTAATTTACGCGTCGTCGTTTGACAGCTGTCAAACGACGACGCGTTAATTGACTGCCTCGGCAAAGAAGTGCAGGGCACTTCTTTGCAACGTAATTTGAGCCGTTCTTCATTGAACTCAATGAAGAGCAGCTCAAGATATACGAGCGTCACAGACGCCTCGTATATTGCGAGGAGGAGCATTTACGGCTGAAACTACGCAGCTGTTTTCTTCTGAAAACAGGCTGTCATTTCTGCCGTAAAAGCCAGCTAGCGTGTGCACATACCCTAAACAGCAAAACTGTTTACAGCGGTGCTAACATAATTGCACAAGGGTTTTCAAGTATTTCTAATCATCCATTAACCTTCTAACACAGTTAGCAAACACAATGTACCATTAGAACACTGGAGTGATGGTTGCTGGAAATGGGCCTCTATACACCTATGTAGATATTGCATTAAAAACCAGACGTTTGCAGCTAGAATAGTCATTTAGCACATTACCAATGTATAGAGTGTATTTCTGATTAATTTAATGTTATGTTCATTGAAAAAAACTGAGCTTTTCTTTCATAAATAAGGAAATTTCTAAGTGACCCTAAACTTTTGAACGGTAGTGTATATATATATATATTTATATATATATATATGGGACACTTCCCTTACACACTGTACGGTGGTATTATTGAGGCACTCTCTGGTGGTATTATTGAGGCACTGTATGTTGGTATTATTAAGGCCCTGTTTGGTGGTATTCTTGAGTTACTGTATGGTGGTGTTATTGAGGCACTGTATGGTGGTATTATTAAGGCCCTGTATGGTGGTATTGTTGAGGCACTGTATGTTGGTGTTATTGAAGCACTGTATGGGGGTTCTGTTGAGGCATTGTATGGTGGTGTTATTGAGGCACTGTGTGGTGGTATTATTTAGGCACTGTATGGTGGTATTATTAAGGCCCTGTATGGTGGTATTGCTGAGGCACTGTATGGTGGTGTTATTGAGGCACTGTATGGTGGTTTTATTGAGGCACTGTATCGTTGTTATTGAGGCACTCTATGGCGGTATTATTGAGACACTGTATGGTGGTATTATTGAGGCACTGTGTGGTGGTGTTATAGAGGCACTGTATGGTGGTGTTATCGAGGCACTGTATGGTGGTGTTATTTAGGCACTGTATGGTGGTATTATTGAAGCACTGTATGGGGGTTCTGTTGAGGCACTGGTGGTGGCATTCTTAGGTTACTGTAGGGTGGTTTTATTGAGGAACTGTATTATTAAGGCTTTGTATGGTGGTATTATTGAGACACTGTATTGTGTTATTATTGAGGCACTGTATGGTGGTATTATTGAGGCACTGTGTGGTTTTGACATTGATGCACTGTATGGGGGTTCTGTTGAGGCACTGTATAGTGGTATTATTCAGGTGCTGTATGGTGGTATTATTAAGGCGCTGTATGGTGATATTATTAGGTCACTGTATGGTGATATTATTAGGTCGCTGTATGGTGGTATTATTAGGTCCCTGTATGGTGGTATGATTGAGACACTATATGGTGGTATTATTGAGACACTGTATGGTGGTATTATTGAGGCACTGTGTGGTTTTGACATTGATGCACTGTATGGGGGTTCTGTTGAGGCATTGTACAATGGTATTATTCTGGTGCTGTATGGTGGTATTATTAAGGCGTTGTATGGTGATATTATTAGGTCACTGTATGGTGGTATTATCGAGACACTGCATGGTGATATTATTGAGGCACTGTATTGTTGTATTATTGAGGCCCTGTGTGGTTTTGACATTGGTGCACTGTATGGGGGTTCAGTTGAGGCACTGTATAGTGGTATTATCGAGGCACTGTATGGTGGTGTTATTTAGGCACTGTATGGTGGTATTATTGAAGCACTGTATGGGGGTTCTGTTGAGGCACTGGTGGTGGCATTCTTAGGTTACTGTAGGGTGGTTTTATTGAGGAACTGTATTATTAAGGCTTTGTATGGTGGTATTATTGAGACACTGTATTGTGGTATTATTGAGGCACTGTATGGTGGTATTATTGAGGCACTGTGTGGTTTTGACATTGATGCACTGTATGGGGGTTCTGTTGAGGCACTGTATAGTGGTATTATTCAGGTGCTGTATGGTGGTATTATTAAGGCGCTGTATGGTGATATTATTAGGTCACTGTATGGTGATATTATTAGGTCGCTGTATGGTGGTATTATTAGGTCCCTGTATGGTGGTATGATTGAGACACTATATGGTGGTATTATTGAGACACTGTATGGTGGTATTATTGAGGCACTGTGTGGTTTTGACATTGATGCACTGTATGGGGGTTCTGTTGAGGCAATGTATAGTGGTATTATTCAGGTGATGTATGGTGGTATTAGTAAGGCGCTGTATGGTGATGTTATTGAGGCTTTGTGAAATGTCCGTGGCTGCGGGCTGTCATCTCCAGCCTCCCGCTGAAAGCCGAAGCCACGAGTCGGCAAGCGCTGGCCTCAGCCTCCTCCTCAGGAGACGCCAGCGCTTGCATTCACTCACCTCCGCCGGAGCGCGCAACGGACATCTTGAACGACCTTTGACCCGTGAGTAACCTTGGCTATAAGAGGGGTCCAGCCCCCTAGTTCGATGCCTGAGCGTTGTTAGTTTTCCCAGTCTGCCTTGCACATGGTCCCTTAGTGTTTCCCGTTCCTGTTGTTACCCGTACCTTGTGCCCCGTTCCTGTTTCCCGTGCTTTGCCCTAGTATCAAGTCGTGCCATGCCCTGTGTCATCTGCCACGTCCAGAGGAACCTGCCACGTCCTGTGTCATCTGCCACGTCCAGAGGAATCTGCCACGTCCTGTGTCATCTGCCACGTCCGGAGGAATCCGCCACGTCCTGTGTCATCTGCCACGCCTGGAGGAATCCGCCACGTCCGGAGGAATCCGCCACATCCTGTGTTATCTGCCACGTCCGGAGGAATCCGCCACGTTTGGCGCCATCTGCTGCACCCATCTCATCTGTGCCAGAGCTGCGGCCACCATCTGGACTATTCAGGTACCCTTGTGCGGGACATTGTATTTCTGGGGTATCCTGTTGTTTGGCCAGCTGCCTCCCCACTGCGGCGGTATGGCCTAGTGGGTCCACTAACCCATGCCGTGACAGTACGCTCAGGCCATGGACCCCGCTGGTCAACCTGAGACGTTGACTAGACAAGCCATGCTGGCTGAGATGGAGGATCTCCAGTCACGACAAGACCAGCTCCTCCTGTCGGTGAACGCCATAGCCCATCGGCTGCTTGCTCCAACCACAGTCATCACCGCACCTGTTCCTGCGGTTCTGCCTGCTACACTTCCTGTCTGTACCGGTACCAACCCCCTGTGTTTCTTGCCGCTACCTCCACGCTATGACGGAGATCCGAGGTCCTGCAGGGGATTTTTGAATCAGTGCCTGATACATTTCAGACTACATGCCAGGTCCTTCTGTTCGGATGACGTCAGGATCGCCTTCATCATCTCTCTCCTTACCGGCAAAGTCCTGGCATGGGCCAATCCTCTGTGGGAACATCAGAGACCCGGGACTTGCAGTGCTTCTTACAGACCTTCCGCTCGATCTTTGAGGAACCTGGGAGAGTTTCTTCGGCTGCTGCATCCTTGCTAACCCTACACCAGGGAGACCTCTCCGTGGGCAAGTATGCCATTCAGTTCCGTATCCTGGCTGCTGAATTGACCTGCAACAACGAGGCTTTGGTGGCTACATTCTGGCAGGGACTGTCTTCAGGGATCAAGGACGAGCTGGCTGCTCGCGATCTGCCATCTACCCTGGACGATCTTATCCTACTCGCCTCCCGTGTCGACATAAGGATCCGGGAACGTTCCCAAGAGGTTCTCCGGGGGAGAGAACTTCCCAGGCTGGATTCTGCTGTCCCGCAATCCTCCTCAGTCGTCCCACCAGAGTACCCGATGCAGAGTAATTATGTTAAATTGTCTACCCAGGAGAAACAACGCAGACACACTTCTGGACTTTGTTTGTATTGCGGCCATGGAGGCCATATTGTGCGTCTGTGCCCCCAGAGGCCGGAGAGACCCCATTGCCTAGGATTGGTTGGAGAGACAACCCTAGGGGGAACGGAATCTAACAGAGGATTCGCTTCCAAATTGACTATTCCTGTGACCCTGGTATCCGGCGACAGGACGCATCAAGTCTCTGCCTATCTTGACTCTGGCTCTGCTGCAAATTTCATCCAGAAAGAGCTTGTGGATCATCTTCAGCTGCCCACAGTTCCCCTGGAGACATCTTTGGCTGTTGCCTCAGTTAATGGACTGCCTCTGCCTGATCCCATTATCTCTAAAACCAAGCCGTTGAAGCTCCAGGTTGGAGCACTTCACTCTGAATTTATTTCGTTCCTTGTTTTGCCCAAGGCCATCAATCCTGTTCTGCTGGGCCTGCCTTGGCATCGACTACATGCCCCAGTCCTGGACTGGAATTCTGGAGAGGTTCTCCAATGGGGCTCCAAGTGCCATGGTCGTTGTCTGTTGCAGATCCATCCTGTCAAGCCTTCTCTGCCTCAGTCGCTGTCGGGACTGCCTCCCCATTTTGCTCAGAATGCAGATGTTTTCAGCAAAAAGGAGGCTGAGACGCTGCCTCCACATCACACCTATGACTGCCCCATTGAACTGGTTCCTAATGCCTCTCTTCCCCGTGGACGGGTATATCCTCTCTCCTTGCCTGAGTCTCTATCCATGTCGGCCTATATCAAGGAGAATCTGGAGAGGGGTTTTATACGAAAATCTTCCTCCCCGGCCGGGGCTGGATTCTTCTTAGTTAAAAAGAAGAATGGATCCCTTCGTCCCTGCATTGACTACAGTGGCCTCAACCTGATCACAGTCAAGAACAAATACCCGTTGCCACTCATCTCTGAGCTATTTGATCGCATACGAGGTGCCCAAAAATTTTCTAAGCTAGACCTGCATGGGGCTTACAATCTAGTCCAGATTCGCCGGGGTGACGAATGGAAGACGGCATTTAACACCCGGGACGGACACTACGAATACCTGGTGATGCCCTTCGGACTGTGTAACGCTCCCGCAGTATTTCAGGAGTTCGTTAACGACATCTTCCGAGATCTATTCTATGTCTGTGTTGTTGTTTATCTTGATGATATTTAGATTTTCTCCCCAGATCAGACGACTCATCGGAGGCATGTCCGTCAGGTTCTACTACAATTGAGGGAGAATCATTTATACGCCAAGCTGGAGAAGTGCGTCTTTGAGAAGAGTTCTCTGCCCTTCCTGGGCTACATCATCTCGGATCAAGGCCTCAAGATGGATCCTGAGAAAGTGAAGGCTGTCCTGGAGTGGCCATACATACATATGGCTTAAGGGCCATACAGCGGTTCCTGGGATTCGCCAATTTCTACCGGCAGTTTATTCCTAACTTCTCTTCTCTGACGTCTCCCATCTCGACCCTTACCAAGAAGGGTGCGAACGCCAAAGTGTGGACTCCAGAGGCAGAGTCTGCATTTATTAGCCTCAAGAGAGCCTTCACTTCAGCCTCGATCCTCCATCATCCTGATATATCTCGGCAGTTCTCACTGGAAGTGGACGCTTCCTCTGTCGGTGCAGGTGCACTTCTGTTCCAGAGGAGCTCCAAAGGAAAGGCAGTAGTATGTGGCTACTACTCTAGACTGTTTTCTTCTGCTGAGCGCAATTACTCCATTGGAGATCGGGAGCTGCTGGCCATCAAATTGGCTCTCGAGGAGTGGAGACATCTTCTGGAGGGCGCTGCTCACCCCATCCTGATCTTCACCGACCACAAGAACCTCACTTACCTTCCGTCCGCTCAAATACTTTATCATCGTCAAGCCAGGTGGTCGCTGTTCTTCACCCATTTTCTGTTTGTGCTCCACTACCGTCCGGCGGACAAGAATGTGAGGGCCGATGCCCTGTCCAGATCATTTGAGACGGAAGACACGATGGAGTCCCTTCAGACCATCATAGACCCGTCCTGCATTGTCACTGCTAATCCCCTGCAGGTTAGAGACATCCCTCCTGGGAGGACTTTTGTTCGGTTGGCAGACAGGAGAAGAATTCTCCGCTGGGGACATAGTTCTAAACTTGCTGGGCACGCCAGTGTCCGTAAAACCCTAAACCTGATTGCTCGTCACTTTTGGTGGCCCATGCTACCTAAGGATGTTCTGGACATTGTCTCTTCTTGCACGGTGTGTGCCTCTAACAAAGTGACTCACTCCAAGCCTGCCGGTCTGCTTCAACCTCTGCCTGTACCCAATGCCCCCTGGCAGCACATTGCGATGGACTTCGTCACAGACCTCCCCCCTCAGCAGGATGTAACACTGTCTGGGTGGTGGTGGACCGGTTCTCTAAGATGGCTCATTTTATCCCGCTGACCGGCCTACCTTCTGCTCCTCGTCTGGCAAGTCTCTTCATTCAGCACATCTTCCGCTTGCATGGCTTGCCTCTTCACATTGTGTCCGACCGGGGGGTTCAGTTTACCTCAAGGTTCTGGAGAGCCCTCTGTAAACTCCTGTATGTGAGATTGGAATTTTCCTCTGCCTATCATCCCCAGTCCAATGGGCAAGTTGAGAGGATCAACCAGATCATGGAGAATTATCTCCGCCACTTCATCGCTTCACAGCACGATAACTGGGTACAGCCTCTACCATCGGCCGAATTTTCTTACAACAACCACACAAGTGAGTCCACCACTTCCACTCCGTTTCACATCGTGTACAGTCAACATCCCAGTGTCCCTCTTCCTGTGTCGACTTCATCTCTGGTTCCCGCTGCTGACTCTGCATATGGGGACTTCCTGCAAATCTGGCAACAGACCCGGTCCTCTATTTTGCTGGCAGTAGATCGCATGAAGCGAAAGGCAGATACTAAGAGAAGAGAGCCGCCTCAGTATCTTCCGGGGACTAAAGTCTGGCTGTCCTCTCGGAACATTCGCTTGAAGGTTCCCTCATACAAGTTCGCTCCCAGGTTTCATGGACCATTCGAGGTCCTGCAGCAGATCAACCCTGTCGCCTACAAGCTTCTGCTGCCTCCTACCCTCAGGATTCCCAACTCCTTCCACGTCTTCCTCCTGAAGCCTGTGATCCTAAACCGCTATTCCTAGACTCCCAGCCCTGCGGTTGCTCCCAGCGGCTCCTCGGACATCTTTGAGGTCAAGGAGATCTTGGACACCAAGAGAGTGAGAGGAAAGACCTTTTATTTGGTGGATTGGAGGGGGTTTGGTCCCGAAGAGAGGTCCTGGGAGCCAGAGGAGAACCTCAATGCCCCTACTCTTCTAAAGAAGTTTCTCTCTCGCTCCGGTCCCAAGAAGAGGGGGCGTAAGAGGGGGGATACTGTAATGTCCGTGGCTGCAGGCTGTCAGCTCCAGCCTCCCGCTGACAGCCGCAGCCACGAGTCGGCAAGCGCTGGCCCTAGCCTCCTCCTCAGGAGATGCCAGCGCTTGCATCCACTCACCTCTGCCGGAGCCCGCAGGGTGCGCGCGCACGCTCGTCCCCGCTCTTAAAGGGGCAGCGCACGCACCGGACATCTTGATCGACCTTTGACCCGTTAGTACCCTGAGTTCCTGTTTCCCGTGCTTTGCCCTAGTATCAAGTCGTGCCACGTCCTGTGTCATCTGCCACGTCCTGTGTCATCTGCCACGTCCTGTGTCATCTGCCACGTCCGGAGGAATCCGCCACGTCCTGTGTCATCTGCCACGTCTGGAGGAATCCGCCACGTCCGGAGGAATCCGCCACGTCCTGTGTTATCTGCCATGTCCGGAGGAATCCGCCACGTCTGGCGCAACTTGCGGCTCCTGTGTCATCCACCACGTTTGGCGCCATCTGCTGCACCCATCTCATCTGTGGCAGAGCTGCGGCCACCATTTAGACTATTCAGGTACCCTTGTGCGGGACATTGTATTTCTGGGGTGTCCTGTTGTTTGGCCAGCTGCCTCCCCGCTGCGGCGGTACGGCCTAGTGGGTCCACTAACCCGCGCCGTGACACTTTGTATGCTGTCATTATTAAGGTGCTGTATGGTGGTATTATTGAGGCTTTGCATGGTGTCATTATCAAGTAGCTATATGGTGGTGTTAGTGAAGCATGTTATGCTGGCGTTATTGTGACAGAATTTTTGGGCAATATTATGGCAGTATTATTCTTAATTTCCCTTCCTCCAGTCAAAATGTAAGGAGGTCTCTACATGTATTTTGGCCATGGGGCCTCAACTTGTCTTGATCTGTATTCCTCACACCTGCTGATCTTCATCTAGGGATCAGTTAGTAGTTTTTTCCTTAACAAACAGTCCGGCTTTAGTTAGGGAACATTTTGTTCATTACTTTCCCTTCTAAAAACAATCTAATTATATTTGGCCGGTGACATCTCGCTGTCACTCAGTAGAATGTGTACATTCTCGCTTTATTATTTCTCGTGTATTTCAGTGGGCCGGTTGTTAGAGAAAAAATCAACAAAACAGGGACAAAGGCAAATGACGGCTTTAAACTCTGGGGGGCGTTGAGTTTTCCTTCGTGTTCTGTACTGTACTTTTCAGGGATTTCCTGTACTCTCTTGAAATATGTTTCAAAACAGCCTTGTCAGTGGGATTCTCCTTAAGGCATGACCCTAAGACCTATGGATTACCAATGAACGTACATGCCCACACACTGGAGGGAAGACTTTACATCTGTGTGCATTAATAACAGTGTTTTAAGATGATGTTCTTTTGATGTAGTTTAACCATTTCTTGACACAGCCATATTTTTTTCCTCTCCACATTCCAAGAGCCACAACTTTTTCATTTTTCAATTGACAAAGCCATATGAGGACTTTTTTTGGAGGACAAACTTTAGTTTTCCATTTAATGTACTATATAATGTACTGAGAAACGTTTAAAAATTATGTTGTGGTGTGGAATGGAGAAAAACAGCAATTCCTCTATGTTTTTTTAGGTTTAGTTTTTACATCTTTTACCCGGCAGTTAAAATGCCATGTTAAAATTATTCTGCGGGTCAATAAAATACGGCAATATAAATTTATATATTTGTTTTAGATTTTACTAGTTTTCCAAAATAAAAAACCTCAGCTCAAACCGCAAAAAACCCTCACACAGCGACATGGACAGAAAAATTATAGATAGATAAATAGATAGATAGATAGGTAGGTAGGTAGGTAGGTAGATAGATAGATAGATAGATAGATAGATAGATAGATAGATAGATAGATAGATAGATAGATAGATAGATAGATAGATAGATAGATAGATAGATAGATAGATAGATAGACAGACAAATAATGAGATGGCAGCTGGACCCTCCGAGTAATTAAAACCTCTTCTTTCGGGTATTTAAGACCAGTGTTCCCTCTAAGTTATATATTCTGGAATGGAATGAGTTAAAGCAACACTAAAGAGGTTTACAAGCCCAATAACAGCAGCACTTTCTGCAAGGTTTGGAATTTTTAACCCTATAATTTTCAAACTGCAGGGCTTAGAGGATGGTTAGGATGCTCAGCCCCCTTCTCTCCCAGCAGTAAGTGGGTCACAAGAAATGAAATAAAATCACAATGCACTAACTGCCTGAGAAATGTGAATGCTGAGTCAAATGGATCTAATGAGAGAGCAATCCACAGCTCCATATATATATATATATATATATATATATATATATATATATATATATATATATATATATATATATATATATATAAATAACCGCTGTAACACTGGAGCAGCTCTATAGGGACACAGTGTAATGTAGAGCAAGTAAATATTAAGTCTCCTCCTGACTTTTTATACAAGAAGTAACCAGGAGAGTCAGAACCAAAACAGTCAAACTCTATGTTTATAACGTTATATCAAGATAGAGAGGAAACGGCATAATGCCATAGTTCCATAACTGAAAGTCCAGCACCTTGTCAATCAAAATTACTTATTCCCTTCCTATCCCAGATAAGCCGACCACCAAAGCTTCCTTCATATGAGAGGTAATGCCTAAGACTAAGATCTGAGGTGTTTGGGTCCTCCCAATTGCTCCCTGGTGGCAGATGTCAGGGGAAAGAAGGGCTAGATATGTTGGATTTCAAAGGGTAAAATCTGCCGCAAATCCAAAGCAAAATTCGTGGTGTTACATGTGGATTTTGTCACAAATTTGATGCAGATTTGTGGCAAAATCAGCGGCAGAACATATCCACCACAACTTGCCTCAACCCTCAAGGGGTTGTCCAGTCCTAAGATATTTATGGCCTATCCTCAGGGTAGGCCATCAATAGCTGATCGGTGGGGGTCTGACTACCGGCACCCCCCTGATCAGCCGTGTTGAAGGGGCCAAGGAGCTTGTAGGGGAGCTGCTTCCCCTTCATTCATTATCTGCTTGTACTCTGAATTGCCGACACACTTCTAGAGGCAGTTCACAGTATTAGGCCCCATGCACACCACCGTAAAAAATCGCCGTAATTGTGGACCGTAATATGGTCCACAATTACAGACCCATTCAGTTCTATTGGCCGTGGACACCTTTCCATATTCCTACGGATAGGTGTCGGCGCTGTTGAACTGTACCGCAAAAGATAAAACATGTCCTATCTTTTGCGTTTTACGGGCTGTGCTCCCATACTTTGTATGGGAGAATGGGCGTAAAATGCGGGCTGCGGCCCGCCGGCCGTGTGCATGAGGCCTTACAGCTTTCTCCCATTGAAGTGAATGGGAGAAGGTGGGGGTGCCGAGGTCGGACCCCCACCAATCAGGTGGCCTATCCTGAGGATGGGTCATCAATTTCTTGTGACTGAACAACCCTTTAAAAGGAGTCTGTCTTGGGATAGTTTCCTTGACATGTAGCTAATTGGCTAGACAGTATCAGCATCTGAATTGCGTTTGTGTTTGAGATCATGCTGTGACTTTCTGCTGAGAGAGTGGGAGAGAGAGAGCTGCTTTTTTCAAATTCTGAACTGGGGACTGATGGGACAACACACTGTTAAATTACAGAATTACAATTTTGCATGTCGCTATGAATAATTTTCACGTACATCAAATGCAGAGGGTATTCTTTCTGGCGTTTTGGATGTACTTAAATGTATATACTTAAATGCAGAGAATGTGAATCATCCTGCACAGTCTAGCAGAGCACTTCCCTAAATTGATGTATTTTAGGACATTAAATCTTATCTTGCTAGGCAACAAACTATTTACTGCCAAGAATGTTGACAACCCATTTGTCACCTCATTATCATTTTCTTAAGGAAATGTTTAATCCTGAGGAGGAAGCAACAAATGTAAAACGAATTAATAGCTTAAAGAAACAATATTTATAATAGGTTCTCATATAATAGTGTGAGTATATAACATAGTATATAAAGTGCTAACACATCTCAATATATACTGCTACTGCATGACATCACGAGTGAGCCAGAACATATGTGCGGTCAGCAGAATCACACGATCCCTTTAAGACAGCTGCTCATTGGCTAACATCCTTGGTCCACACTCCCCCATGGCTTTTTTCTGTACCAATGTAGACATAGTAACCAATGGCGTAACTACCGCTATAGCAGCCATAGCAACTGCTACGGGGCCCACGGCATGAGGGGGCCCGTGTCGCCCGCCTGCACGGACCCCCACCATGGCCGGAGGCTCCGCTAGCAGCCGCTATGGCTGCTACAGCGGGACGCCACTGAACACTACGGCAGAGCAGGGAGGTATCTCCCCGCTCTGCCATTAAACAAAAGACATGTATCCCCTATCCACAGGATCGCTGGCATTGATAGGGCGAACGGGGGACTGAAAGTCCCCTGAAGTTCTCCATCACAAACCTCTGACTTCCGGGGTCTGTGTCGGCAGCTCCGTATAAATGAATGGAGGGCCGGTCGCGCTTGTGCGCATGCGTGACCAGCGCTCCTTTCATTTTTATTGAGCTGCGCAGACGCCGGAAGTCAGAGGTTAGTCATGGAGAACTTGGGGGACTTTCGGTCCCCCATTCTCCCTATCGCTGCCAGCGAACATACATGTATCCCCTATCCTGTGGATAGGGGATACATGTCTTTTGTCTTTTCACACTGTAGGTCGCATTTTTTTGTGGGGTTGGGGACGCTGTATGGTGTTCCCTACAGGGGGGGCTGTATAGCGTTACCTACAGGGGGGGCTGTATGGCGTTCCCTACAGGGGGGCTGTATGGCGTGACCTACAAATAGATCCCCCTATAGATTATTCTCTACAAAGAGCCCACCCCTGTATATAGTGTCCCTGATATAGCTCCCCTGCATATAGTGCTCCACATCCCCACCTATAGACCCCCTGTAGATATAGCTCCCCCCCGTATATAATGCCACTCACAGATTTATTATAAAAAAAAAGAAAACGTTACATACTCTAATGATCCTGTTCCCACACCAACCGGACCTCTTCTCTGCAGGTCTGCTGGGTCTGAACGACGCAAGCTGCGCAATGATCTCACAGTACCACTAGCGTAATTGAAAGGCGCTGATTGGCAGGGCAGAATGACTGTCAATCAGCGCCTTTCAACAACGGAAGCAGCGCAATTACATCATCGCACCGCTAGCGTCGTTGAAAGGCGCTGATTTGCGGTGCAAGTAATTCTGCCCCGCCAATCAGCGTCATTGTAAGGTGCTGAATGGTCGGGTACAATTCAGCGCTAATGCATGTATTTGTACCTGCGTGCTATAGACGCAAGTACAATTACTGCAAGAGGGGGTGGCTGTCGCTAGCACCGGGCCCCCTCCGGTGCTAGCGACGCCACCGGGCATGAGAGGGCCCGTGCCCCCGGCCCATAACTACTGCTAACGGCGCCACCGGGCATAGGGGGGCCGTGTTAGCTGGCGGCAAAGGCCCCTTCAAGCCGCGGGCCCCGTAGCAGCTGCTGTGGCTGCTACAGCGGTAGTTACGCCACTGGACAGTGACATCAGGGGCAACTCCTGAAGCGGAATCCCGTCAACACGCAGTGGCCGACTCTGTGACCGGGGATTCCACTCCAGGAGAAGCCAGTGATGTCACTGTCCATAAATGGACACATACGACAGGGGCTTCTCCTTGAGTGGAATCCCAGGTCCCAGCGTCGGCATATATGGACAGAGACATCAAGCGGAGAGCTCCAGGAGCGGAATCCTGGGCCACAGGGGGATTCCACTCCTTCAGGGAGCTACAGTGGCTCTATCTACAAGGGGCTGTGTGGCACTACCTACAAGGGGGCTGTGTGGCACTTCCTACAAGGGGGCTGTGTGGCACTACCTACAAGGGGGCTGTGTAGCACTATCTACAGGGAGAATATGTGAGTGGTGGATTGGTGGTCATTTTAGTGAGAGTGGCGGGCTGATGGTCATTTTACTGTGAGTGGTGGGCTGATGGTCATTTTACTGTGAGTGCTGTGCTGATGGTCATTATACTGTGAGTGCTGGGCTGATGGTTATTTTACTGTGAGTGGTGGGCTGATGGTTATTTTACTGTGAGTGGGGGGATAATGTTCTTCAAGTGGTTTCCACCTCTGAGCTCCAATTGAAATTAATAGGCGACAGAAAATACCTGCGGCTCTCGTTTGGAGCTTTTGTCTTGTGCATTAGCTTCAACGGCTTAAAAAAATGCAAAAAAAAAAGGTCAAACAACGCTGTCAATTCAAAATATGCTTCCTCGTGGAATTTTGAGGCAGATTTATTTTCCCCTACAAAACAACTCTGTGTGAACATACCCTATGAGTGTAGTGCTTGCTTTCAGCCGTTTTCTGTCTTTCTCAATACAATTTTTGGTAGGGGTGCCCTGAGGAAATTGTATTTTTCCAGTGGTGCCTTGAGTCCGAAAAGGTTGGGAAACTCTATATTAGGCTACAGGATAACGCCGGCCTACGCAAGGATCCCTTCGTAGAGCAGCTCAGTTCGTCGTGGGAACTGGGCCTAGGTGAGTACAATTTTTTTGTTTGGGGGCACTGTCTACAAGGGGGAGGTGGGGGGGGGGTGTTTGGCACAATCTACAGGGGGCACTATCTACAAGGGGGGGCTGTGTGTGGCATGCAGATGAGGGGGGGCTTTATACAGTGTGGGGGCCACTAAGAGGACATTTTACTGTGTACGGGTGCTACACGGGGCAATATACTGTGTGTGGCACTTAGGGGGCATAATACTGTGTGGGTACAATTAGAGGAAAAAATACTATGTCCTTGAAGGGGTTAGATTATATATATTATTAAATATTATTATACTGTATAGGGGCACTATAGGGGCATTATACTGTGTGGGGCACTATATAGGGCATTATACTGTTGGGGATTATACTTTTATTATGGGGCATTTTTTTCATGATGGGGTGGGGCGCCAAAAGATAATTTCGCACAGGGCACCATCTATCCTAATGCCGGCCCTGCTCACATGTATATACTAAGTGCGCCTATGTGTGCTCACATGTATGTACTGAGTGCGCTAATGTGCGTTCACATGTATGTACTGAGTGCGCCTATGTGTGTTCACATGTATGTACTGAGTGTACTTACATGTGCATGTATGTTTGTACAATGTTTGCGTCCATTTATGTAACCTGTGTATGTGTGCATGCTTTTCATGACTTATATCAGTATTATTTTAGCACTGTTAGATAATATTATTATTATTAATATTATTATTATTATTATTATTATTTGGGAGCTACATGTCAGTATTTTTTAGGATGTTTTATGTTTACAGTATGGCAGCATTTTTAAGTAAAGAGTAGGGCAGCATTGTTTATGTGCACTTTATGGCTTTATTTTGGGGTTATTTATGCACTTTAAGGGCACGGACTGTGTCTAGCATGTGCAATTGTGTCAATTTGTCATTTTGTGCATGCACCCTTGCATATCCACAGCTGTGAACCGCACGGTCTTGTTCTACTTATGTCTCTGATAGATATAGTAGGTGGTTGAAGAGACATGATAGATGATAGATAGATAGATAGATAGATAGATAGATAGATAGATAGATAGATAGATAGATAGATAGATAGATAGATAGATAGATAGATAGATAGACTTCAATAAGGTTACATTATTACACCAAAAAGAAAAAACATCCAAACTTTATGACTATACTGGATAATACATGTTCTCTGACAATACCTTAAAGGGAATGTGTTGCCAGCAAAACATGTTTTTTTTTTTTTAATTAAACAGTTAGTGTATAGGTGATTAAACATTGTTCTAATTTTTTTTTTTTTTTTCACGAGCCAGGAAATATTATAAATTGGATTCAATTTATAATATTTCCCAGCACTGGTCACTAGATGGAGCCATTCCCAAAATTGCAGCATTGCATGTGGTAAAGCAACCACATTGCTTTATGCTGCAAAATTGGGTAAAAATCCCTCGCTCTAGTGAGCTCTCAGAATCCCCCCCTCCTTTATTCTGGCTAGTGCCGGGATAAACGAGGGGTTTGAACGGTCTAACCTCCTACACTGTGTGTCGCCATTTTTTGAGCTAACACACAGTGTAGAAGGTTAACATACAGTAGTAAACACACTGGAACACGAACATACATAGAAATAACTTACCTGCTCCAGTCGCCGCCGCTCCCTCCGGTCCATCCGCTCCGTCTGCTGCCGCTGCTCCATGTGCACAAGTCCGGAAGCCGCGACCGGAAGTAGTAATCTTACTGTCCGGCCGCGACTTCCGGTCCACAGGAAAATGGCGCCGGACGGCGCGCATTTCAAATTGAACTGTGTGGGAGCGGCGCATGCGCCGTTCCCACACAGCGGCGTACACGAAAGTGGATGGAACGGGCCCCGTTCACAGTCCCTATGGGATTGGAGCTGCCGTATTCCATGTCTGTATGTGTCGTTAATCGACACATACAGAAATGGAAAAAAAAATGGCAGCCCCCATAGGGAAGAAAAAGTGTAAAAATAAAAAAAAGTAACACACAAACACACAAATTAAACGTTTTTAATAAAGCACTAACATCTTTAACATATTAAAAAAAAATTTGTGGTGACACTGTTCCTTTAAGAATGGACTAGAGATAAAATCTATGTTTGGGCCAAGTCTCTAAAAACATTATACCATCCAGACAAACTGGCAAAACATAGCGGCTTATTGCCCAGTTGTCTCAAGTAGGATCAATGTCTAAATGTTGACTTTGTTCTCTTGAAGGACTCGTGTCTCTACTCAGTAGACGCTGGCTGTGTAAACCTCAGCAGATAAGTGCAGGGGATATAGTTCCAGAAAAATGGGGATATCTCCTTCTGATCTGCTTACTGACAGGTTAAACAGACTTCAGCTGTGTCTCCATCGGGATGAATTTTGTCTCCTTTTTGTCGGACCATTGTGCCAATTCATACAAAAGAGAAGAACTCTACAAGGGGAACATTTCTCTTTAAACCAAGAGGCGCAATCTATCCAGACTGCAGGATCTATGGTCATGTACAGGTTGTACGGACTCTACACCTAAAGTCTATCCTTTGCTGTGCTTATAATAAATACAATCTATTATTTCCTGTTAGCAGCCATTTCAGGCTAGTAGGGGAGGCTTACCTGGCCCCATAATCACTATTTCATATCACATCAGAAACATTTCTGGGAAAGTTTAACAATCTAATTTAAATATAAATATTTGTTAATGTTTGGAGTCATCCTGTGTATTACATAAACCATAAAAAAAACTGTCAACATTAGAACGCCTCCTTACTGATGCGTTCCAGCAAAAAAAAATAGAAAATACTTAATATGGAATGTCTGAAGGTTGAGGGGGAACAGCTCGGCCGCTATTCTTTGACCAGTGCCATCTGCTTCCAGCATGGGCATCTGGTACCTGGGTGGCAGCCGGAGCAGCTTATAGGTGCTTGGTCCGGGTGTCGGACCCCCACAGATCATATACTGATGACCTACCCTGTGGATAAGTCATCAGATGTCCGTGCCCGGACAACTTCTTTAATATGACCGACACTGCAGCTCTTGGATCTAAAATCCAGCTATGGAAGCCATCTGGGAAGGCTTGTGGAAGCTGTAATTCAGAATCTTACTCCAGCTGAAAAAATGTGGAGGACTACCGGTAAAACTGGTGACCTCCCAGAAGTATCCAGGTGGTCTGCTGTCCTCCTGTATGGACTAGATGCCATGACTGGCTAGAACTCCTTGGCTATGTCAAGCCCCCCCCCCCCCATTATGATGGATTCCCGTTCAAATTCATCAGTGTACCGCGGCATTCCCTATTGGGTCTAAAGTTTCATTTCCTTTTGGGCTCTGAAGTCTGGGTTCTAAAATAATTTTGTGGTCTGATGAAGGTGTCCTGTGCACTACTCATAATTCAAGGGCATTTGTTTGGGGGGCATGGTCTATATAAAGGGACATGTCTGAATAGTTTGTGCGCCGCACTATGCATACTGCTATCAAAATCTCCCTGATGTCATTTCTGAAGAGTTAGCAAGTACGCTGTAAATAAAACTATGCAGGTTGTCTTCCGGATTTCCCAAAAATATAAATGTCTTTTAAAAATTCTTAAAACGTCGGTGGGTGCGGTCGGTGTGTACGTTTGGCATAGGTGGCATAAAATGCACCCAACCAGTACGCCAAATGGGCAGTTATAAGTCAGTATACCTTCTTTTTCACTATATTGGAAAGTGTGGCCTGCTGAGCTCCCCCCAACAACTTGAGGTGACTATATTCGGTCAGGACACTTTACCTGGAAGACCTGGCAGCTCTTCAGGGTATTCGGAAGGTCTCCCCTTTATCCGGGAGCCTCCTGGGCTTACCAGGTGAGTTGGCAATTATGGATTTTTGTTTGGCGCATACAATGAGAGATTTACCCAGTGTATGCATCAAACATAAAACCAAAATCAAGACTCTCTTGTAACAGGAGGATCGGTGCTACAGGATTGGAAAACGGCTGATGTTGTATCAATATTTACGAAGGGTAAAAAGGTGGAACCGAGTAACTACCGTCCAGTAAGTTTGACATCCTTGGTATGTAAAATATTTGAGGGTATTCTAAGAGATATACTGCAACAGTATATAGCGGAGAATAGTCTAATAACCGATAACAAGCCTGGAAAACAGTTCGTGCCTAACTAACATGCTCAGTTTCTATGAGGAGGTAAGTGCTAATTTTCATGTTGGTCGTGCGGCTGATGTGAATTTTCTGTATTTTGAAAAAGCATCTTAGCAGCGGGGTACCCCAAGGATCGGTGTTATGCCCAATTCTTTTTAATCTCTTTATTAATGTCCTTGTGGATGGGATTGATAGCAAGGTGTCAGTTTTTGCTGACTATACAAAACTTTGTAGGAAACTTAAAACTCAATTTGACTATAAAATATTAAAGAAAGACCCAGATAAACTGGCAGCATGGGCAAAAACATGGCAGATTAATTTTAATGTTGATAAATGTAAAGTAATGCACCTATGACTCAGTAGTATTAATGTATATACATTAAACGGAATAAAACTGGGGATAACGGAACAAGAGAAGGACCTGGGTATTCTAGTTATAAATAAGCTAAGCAGCAGCACTCAATGTCAAGCAGCAGCTGCAAAAGGAGTTCAGGGTGTATAAAAATAGAGATAAAAACTTGTGATTGAAATGTAATATTACCACTCTATAAATCCCTTGTAAGGCCACATCTCGATTATGGGATTCTGTTTTTTTGCTCCACTTTGTAAAAAGGATATAGGAGAACTGGAGAGGGTACAAAGGAGGGCGACTAGATTATTAAATGGAATGGGAGATGTCGCTTACAATGAAAGGCGAGGGAAATTGGGCTTGTTCAGCGTGGAAAAAATACGCCATATAGGAGATCTTATTAGCATGTATAAGTATTTGTGTGGTCAATACAAAGAACTAGCACATAATCTGTTCCTTCCAAGGACCCTACAAAGGACAAGGGGACATTAAGTGCATGTGAAAGAAAGATGATTTAGACATTAATCCCTTCAGGACCCAGCATGTTTTGGCATTCAGGACACAGCCGATTTTTTCAAATCTGACATGTGTTACTTTATGTCGTAATAACTTCGGAATGCTTTTAGCTATCCAAGCGATTCTGAGATTGTTTTCTCGTGACATGTTGTACTTTATGTTAGTGAAAAAATGTGGTCGATAAATTTGGTATTTATTTCTGAAAAACACCCAAATTTTGAGAAAATGTGCAAAAATTGTCATTTTTCTAAATTTAAACGTATATGCTTGGAAAACAGATAGTAATACCACACAAAATAGTTACTAATTAACATTTGCCATATGTCTACTTTATGTTTGCATTGTTTTTTGAACGTTCTTTTATTTTTCTAGGACGTTACAAGGCTTTGAACTTTAGCAGCAATTTCCCATATTTTAAAGAAAATTTCAAAAGGCCATTTTTTCAGGGACCAGTTCAGTTCTGAAGTGGCTTTGAGGGCCTTATATATTAGAAAATCCCCTTAAATCACCCCATTTTGAAAACTGCACCCCTCAAGGTATTCGAATCAGCATTCACAAAGTGTTTTAACCCTTTAGGCGTTTCACAGGAATTAAAGCAGAGGTGAAATTTACAAAAAAATGTTTTCCGAAATTCATTTCTAATACATATTTGTTTGTAACACAGAATGTTTTACCAGAGAAATGCAACTCAATATTTTATTGCCCAGATTCTGTAGTTTTTAGAAATATCCAACATGTGGCCCTAGTGCACTAATGGACTGAAACATCCAGCCTCAGAAGCAAAGGAGCACCCAGTGGATTTTGGGCCTCCTTTTTTATAGACCATATTTTAGGCACCTTGTCAGGTTTGAAGAGGTCTTGTGGTGACAAAACAGTGGAAACACTCCAAAAGTTACCCCACTTTGGAAACTACACCTCTCAAGGAATTTATCTATGGGTATAGTTCGCATTTTGACCACACAGGTTTTTCGCTAAATATATTGGAATTAGTCTGTAAAAATGAAAATCTACTTTTTTTCTGAAAAAACATAGAAATTTTTAATATTTACAAGGAATAATGAAGAAAATGCACCCCAACATTTGTAAAGCAATGTCTCCCGATTACGGCAATACCCCACATGTGGTAATAAACTGCTGATTGGACCCACAGTAGGGCTCAGACGGGAAGGAGCGCCATTTGGATTTTGCAGCACAGATTTTGCTGGAATGGTTTTCGGTGCCATGTCGGGTTTGCAATGCCCAGGAGGGACCAAAATAGTGGAAACCCCCCCAAAAGTGATCCCATTTTGGAAAAACACCTCAAGGAATATTTCTAGGGGTATAGTGAGCATTTAGACCCCACAGTTTTTTTTGCAGAATTTATTAGAATTAGGCCGCAAAAATGAATATCACAATTTTTTCCACTAAAATGTTGAATTTTCTCATTTTCACAAGGGATAAAGGAGAAAAAAACAACCAATTTTTGTAAAGCAATTTTTCCCGAGTACAGAAATACCCCACATGTGATCATACATTTTTTCATTAGAAATGAATTAACCCTTTCAGGACTGATCCATTTTTTGCTTTCTTATTTTCGTTTTTCACTCCCCACGTTCTTAGACCCATAACTTTTTTCTTTTTCCGTCAGTAGAGTGATGTGAGGGCTTATTTCTTGCGGGAGGAGCTGTAGTTTCTATTGACACCATTTAAAGTATCATAAAATGTACTGGGAAACTGAAAAAAAATTCTTTGCGGGCTGAAATTGGAAAAAAAATTTGATTCCATTTTTTGGGGGTTTAGTTTTTACAGCTTTCATCGTGCGGTAAAAACGAAAACTTTACTTTATTCTGCGGCTCAATACAATTACGGTGATACCAAATTTATATAGTTTTTTTTATATTATATTACTTTTACAAAGAAAAATCTAATTGTTAAAATAAAAATTGTTTTGTTTCACCACATTCTGAGAGCCGTAACTTTTTTATTTTTCGGTTGATTGAGCGGTGGGAGGGATTGTTTTTTGCGGTACGAGCTATAGATTTTATTGGTACAATTTTTTGGTACATAAAAAGTGATCAAAAAGTTGTATTACGGTTTTTTTGAGAGCTAAAGTGACACAAAAAAACTGCGATTTTGGTGGTTTCGATTATTTAAGTTTTTTACGGTGTTCACCATGCGAGTTAAATAATGGTATATTGTAATAGTTCGGCCTTTTATGGACCTAGCGATACCAATTTTGTTTATTGTTTTACATTACTTTAGAAGGAGAAGGTTTTTTTTTTACTTTAAATTTTTTTTTTTCACTACTAAAAACTTTATTTCTTCTACACATTTTATTAGTTCCCTTAGGGGACTTGAACCAGCGATCATTGGATCCACGGGTACAATATGCTGCAATACTAATGTATTGCAGTATATTGTTATTTTTACAGGCTTCTGTAACAGCAAGATCGCTGTTCCTGTCCGTTAGTCCCGGGTGTCAGCTCTAATACACCCGCAGCGTATGGAGCGGGCTCAGCACGTCAGCCGGCTCCATACATCAACCCCTGCACTTTGACGTGCAATTGAGTCATAGTGCGCAAAGGGGTTAATGCAAAGCGGATGGTTCAAAGTGAATATTGCAATTTTCCACTGCATTTTAGTGCATAATATGTTGTGCCCAGTTTGTGCCACTGAAGACAAATACCTCATAAAACGTTAAGCGGGTTCTCCCGGGTATGGCGATGCCATATATGTGGGCGCAAACTGCTGTTTGGGCACGCTGCAGGGCTCAGAAGGGAGGGAGCACCATTTTGCTTTTGGAGCGTCGATTTTGCTTGGTAGTAGTTGTTTGGGGTTTTGCTGGTATTTCAGTTTATGACATGGGGGCATATGTAAGCTGTGCGGAGAACATTAGGGTATATGTAATCTGTTCGGAGTACATCAGGATATATGTAATCTGAGGAGAACACCAGGGAATAATAAGAGGGTATAATAATGGGGTAAATAAATAATAATCCACAGATATGTGGCCAGTGTCGCACATATAAATGGCGCCCGATCTTATCCGCTTTTTGAACACTCTGCACATTTTGCATCGCCATATTCTGAGAGCCAGAACTTTATTTTTTCTCCACCGGAGCCGTGCGTGGGCTTATTTGTTGCGGGACAATCTGTCGTTTTCATTGGTACTATTATGGGGTATATGCGATTTTTTGATCACTTTTTATACCATTTTTTAGCAAGCAATTCTGACAATGTTTTTTAGTTTATTTTTTTGCAGTGTTCACTGTGCGCTATAAATGAGAATTTTACTTTATTCTGCGGGTCGGTACGATTACGGCGATACCATATGTATATAGGTTTCTTTATGTTTTGCAGCGTTTGCGCAATAAAATCACTTTTTTATAAAATAATTTATTTTCTGTGTCACCATATTCTGAGAACCATATCTTTTTTATTTTTTAGTCAAAAAAGCTGTGTAAGGTCTTGTTTTTTGTGGGAGGGGTTGTATTTTTTATCTGTACTATTTTCGGGTACATGCGACTTTTTGATCACTTTTTATTCTCTATTTTGGGAGGGGTGGTGACCAAAAAATAACAATTCTGTGGTAGTTTTTTATAGATATTTTTTGGGGTGTTCATCGTGCAGGAAAAATAACATTATAGTCTTATAGTTGGGGTCGTTACGAACGCGGTGATACCAGATATGTGTACTTTTTTTAACGTGTTAATTTTTTTTCCTATAATGAAAGTCTTATTATAGGAAAAAAAGCATTTTTTGTTTACATAACTTATAACTTTTATTTTTACACTTTTTTAAAACATTTTTATTATCTTTTTTTTACTTTTCCCACTAGGGGAAATTTAGACTTGCAGCTTTGATCGCTGCTAGAGTACATTACACTACCTACGTAATAAAGTAAAGTATTCTAAGTATTCTAAGTGTCATTGTGACGTGACAGTCACACTGACAGGAAGCCCAGGAGGACCTGCCGGAGGCTGCTCCTCCGAGGCTTCCGTACATGGCAACCCGGAGGCCATTGTCTGGTCTCCGATTGCCACGACAAGCATCGGCAGCCCCCACAATCACTTTGTGGGGGCTGCCGATGTGCTTCAAACCCCTTAAATGCGGAGATCGCAATCGGTCGCTGCATTTATGGGGTTAATTGCCGAAATTAGCGGCGAAGGTCCGCTGACCGGCAAGACTGGAGTGTCAGCTGTCGGGGACAGCTGACCTGCCGGTTTCCGGACTCTGTCCGTTAAGACAGTGTGCGCCGGGAACCGCTCCGCAACTGTACATCCTGGTGCGGGAAGCAAAACCTCTCCAGGACGTACAGTTGCGGCGCAGCGCGGGAAGAGGTTAATATAGGAAAGGGTTCTTTACAGTTAGAGTTGTCAAGCTATGGAATTCAGAACCCCAAGAGGCAGCGATGTCAGATACTATGTCAGCATTTAAAAAAAGGGCCAGATGATTATTTACTGACAAATGCCATTGAAGGTTATAACTAATCTAGCAATGAATGACGGGTAATAGATGGAGAAAGGTTGAACTTGATGGACCTGTGGTTTGTTTTTTTTAACCTATGCAACTATGTAACTATGTAAGGCTTCGTTCACATCTCCGTCAGGCTCCGTTTTGGCGTTCCATCTGAGCTTCCAGTCAGAACGGAACCCCGTCCGAGACAAACAGAAACCATAAGTTGGCGTTTGCATCACCATTGATTTCAAAGGTCACAGATTCGGTGCAAATGGTTTCCGTTTGTCATAGTTGTGCAAGGGTTCCGTTGTTTTGACAAAATCAATACCGTAGTCCATCGGGTAGATAAAGACACAGTCATCTGTGAGAAAGTAAAGACCTTGATTGACGCACGTGATAATTCAATTATGAAATAAATTCCACAATAATGACAAACAGCTGCAGAGTTACTGCTCATTGTAAGTACTGATGCAAGTAAGGCTATGTGCACACACAAACTCAAAAATTTCTGAAAATACGGAGCTGTTTTCAAGGGAAAACAGCTCCTTATTTTCAGACGTTTTTTAAGCCACTCGCGATTTTCGCTGCGTTTTTTACGGCCGTTTTTGGAGCAGTTTTCAATAGAGTCAATGAAAACCAACTCCAAAAATGTCCCAAGAAGTGTCCTGCACTTCTTTTTCGCGGCCGTGTTTTTACGCGGCCGTTTTGATAAACGTCCACGTAAATAAACGGCCAATCGGAACAGAATGCCGTTTTTCCCATTGCAATCAATGGGCAGATGTTTCGAGGCGTTCTGCTTCCGATTTTTCTGCCAAAACGTGTGAACATACCCTAACATTCATGCCATGTGAAAAAAGGATAGATTGATATGAGTGAGATGATAGATAGATAGATAGATAGATAGATAGATAGATAGATAGATAGATAGATAGATAGATAGATAGATAGATAGATAGATAGATAGATAGATAGATAGATAGATGATAGATAGATAGATAGATAGATAGATAGATAGATAGATAGATAGATAGATAGATAGATAGATAGATAGATAGATAGATAGATAGATAGATAGATAGATAGATAGAACCTCCCTATTTGTAAGTAGATTTAGCTTTAGTGCATATTTATTTATATTTAGTGGTTTAGGTGGCATTAGTGTTGCAGGGTGCTGTCACCATTCTATGTTTGCTGTATATCTGCAGTCATAGAATGTTCTTGCACCTGCATACATTTTGTATCATTTAGTTGGAATGTGCTGTTCAATTTTTGTTGTGTTTATGGTATCCATATATGTGGGGTTAGTGACTGCCTCCACTTGTTGATCTTGCACTCCTCCCATTCTGCCCTGGGTGATTTTAATCAGTTCAATGCTGGATCCTACCATCCCCAGGTATATATGTAGGCTTAGTCCCAGTTCTGTGTGTATGTGCAGCGTAGGTTCCCACCTTACAGAGGACGCCTTGTCGTGGCAGGTGGGCTAACACTTTTTGATCAAAATGTGCACTAAGAACCTCCCTATTTGTAAGTAGATTTAGCTTTAGTGCATATTTATTTATATTTAGTGGTTTAGGTGGCATTAGTGTCGCAGGGTGCTGTCGCCATTTTTTGTCTGCTAGATAGATAGATAGATATAGATAGAAAAGCTTGAGGAATGAAGATATGACTTTTCAAACGAAGATATGACTTTTATGCTCATTAACATACGGCACAGGAACATTAAAAAATGCTTTTTCTCCATTTCCTCCATCTATAAATTTAAAACGCAAATGTGAGACATTATGTCTCTGTTTCACAAAATATTCAGAGATTGGTAATTCAATCTTTTGAATCTTGATTGTATACTTATGCTGACTCTACCTTACCCGAAATTCCTGAGTGGTCTCCCCCACATAAAGAAATCCATTATGATCATTGGATAATACATATAACATAACTGTACTGACATGTAAAGAATTGTTTCACGTTGAATATCTCACCCGTTCTCGGGTGCAAAAACTTTTTACCCCTTAACATACTGTTGCAATTGAAACATTCAAGACAAGCGAAACAACCTTTCCTACTCACATTATTCCAATTAATCTGAGAGCTCAAATCCACCCGTACCAATCGATACTTCAAATAGGTGGGCCTTCTATATGTCATTATTGGGGGTATTTAAACTCTATCACTCCTGGAAATGTATCACCCAATAGTATTCTCTAAGAAATGTTACCAGGAATCGGTGCATAAGTCGATATAAATGGAATTCTTTCTTGTTTATTGTTAGGAAAACGCCTGTTCCGTTAAAATCACCATGACTACTGTTCTAGCTTCTGGGCGGTTCTGGTTTTACTTTGACCCCATCCCTTTTCTTTGTCCTTCTGCCTTCAGGTGTAGGGTTAGTATTTATACCTGACTTCCTCCACCTGTTCTTTGCTGGTGATTTTCCTGTCAGCATGTGTTTTGATCAAGCTACTTACCTACACCCTTTATCTCTGACTTCTGGACTTCTTGGAAATTGACCTCGGTGTGTATTTGAATAACCCCTCGTATACCAATTTTGATTATCTGCTCCTGGCGCTTCTGACCTCTGCTTTACCTGATATCCACTTGCTTACTGTTTTGGATGTTCTGTTTCCCCTCTTGCTGTCTGGTTCCTGTTCAGGTTTGCCTGCATTGCACCTCTTATCTAACACTGAACTCTGCTAAGACAACCTAGGTTCTATGCAGCAAAAACCATCCTGCCTTCCGGTTGGCTCTGGCAAAAACCATAGAGTAGCCTTAGACTCTGTCGATCAGAGTTGGGACGGATTTGAATTTGTGAAATTTATTTGCACGCTTTCCCCCTGGCAGTCCCCAGCAGCCTTTGGGGAATTGCTCAACTTGCAATTCCATAACATTTATTTTCTCTCTTTGATCTATTTTTAAACAGATCACATCGTTCCAGGTTTTCAACCCTTCTGAGATCTCTCTCCAGAACTAGTTTTAGCATCATTTTGTGAATTTATCACACCTAATTTTCTCATCTACGACAGCCTCTTCAGCCACCAACAACCCTTTTAACTATCAAGAATTGACTATATGGAAGGGATTATACTGTACTGCTCGGGTGACTACTTGCAACAGATTGTTCCGGTCTGTCGGTTTTACAAATATATCAGTAATTAACCGTCTGTCCCTTTTCAATACGACTGTATCCAGAAATTGTAGTTTCTCCTGTGAATAAACCACAGTAAACTGAAGTTCTAAAAAGTGGGAATTGATCTCATATTTAAATTTAGTGTAAAGGATCTGCCAGGCACAGCTTCGGGGTTAACGCCCATAGGTAATCAGCCTTCACCTGAGTCTATGTCTCTGAGACTGATTCCAGCTTCCACCACTCAGGCTGGCAGGCTTAGGAGTGGGAGAGCCTATCGCAGCTTGGCCAGACTCGGCTAGCTCCCGCCCTCTGCCTATTTATACCTGCCTTTCCTGTTCCTCCTTGCTTGTGATTCTTCTCGTGTGGTTTCCTGGCCCAGCTACAGCTTCTGACTATTTGATCCTGCTCCATATTGACCCCGGCTTACTGACTACTCTCCTGCTCTGCGTTTGGTACCTCGTACACTCCTGGTTTGACTCTGCTCGTTCACCTCTCTTGTTGCTCACGGTGTTGCCGTGGGCAACTGCCCCATTTCTCTTAGCTTTGTGTACCCTTGTCTGTTTGTCTCGTGCACTTACTGAGCGTAGGGACCGCCGCCCAGTTGTACCCCGTCGCCTAGGGCGGGTCGTTGCAAGTAGGCAGGGACAGAGTGGCGGGTAGATTAGGGCTCACTTGTCCGTTTCCCTACCCCTATCATTACATTTAGATAATGTTAACTCGTCACTCCGCCAAACGCACAACACATCGCCTATGTACCTACGTGATATCACGTAATATGTGCTATATATGATGTGCCCTTGATCATTGTATTTATGCTTGAGAAAGACCCTGATAGGGATGAAAAATTTGTGAGGTAATTTTTGGTAAATAAACAAAGAATATAAATTTTTTCAAACTGCAGCGCTGTAGTTAGTCTCTTATTGCCCCTGTAGATAGTGCCTCACGGCCCGCTGTAGATAGTGCCACAGTGCCTCCTGTAGATAGTGCCACACTATCTTTGTAGATAGTGCCACACAGTCCCCCTTGAATATAGTACCACATACAACCCTGTGTGTGGGATCAGACCAGGCGGGCTAGCATTCACTCCCCAAACGCATCAGTGAGCCTCGGGTGCCTATGACCCTGTCGCCAGTTCACCTGTTTACCTTACTTAGAGCCCTTTAGGTGTGTACTAACCACTGCATAAACATGATAAACATGAGGCATTAGTTGATATTTTGTCCAAAATAAACAAGATCGCAACCCGCATCAAAGGTCCTCATCGTCTTGCGAGTCCCTACACTCCTATTACAAACAAATCACTGAAAAATAAATTAAATTAATTTTAAATCACTGGAAAAAGGCTGTAGTTACTGATGCAAGGGCAGGTACAAACACCCGTTCCCAGAAAGATGTAGACAAACCACAATGCTACATAGAGAGAAATTGCACAGAAGCAAAATACTGATATACATCAACTTCTCCACCTACTATTTATAAGGGGGGTGGCTGCTTAGTATTATCGTTGCACACAGATGTGGTGAACCAGTTGTCAATTGCCATTACAATTTGGCCCCTGTCACAGTAGCACAGATCTTTACACTTGACCCTTTTTCCTGCTTCAAAATACTTCAACAACTGCCTATACATACCACCCCTTGACAGACGCCATTGTAACTAAATAATCAATGTTATTCACTTCACCTGTGCCGCCATCACCATACACTGCAACAATAATATACTGTAAAGTGCCTTAGTAACAATGCCACACTATAAGTAAATCCCATCACAAAGTTCTCACATAATGCCAATATAGGGTATGTTCTCACAGGGCGGACACACTGCGTAAAAGTACACATCATATCCACCCTGGAAATCGCAGGGAATTCCGGTCGAAAAACCACACCAAATTGTGGTCCACTGCGGAAAATAGCAGGTAAAAAAAAGAAAAAGCTTATACTTACCTGTAGCCATGGTGATGCATCCCTCTGACGTCCTGCAGACCAGCCTCTGGAATGACCTTTCATCCCGTGTGACCTCGGCAGCCTGTGATTGTCTGCAGTAGTCACATGGGATAAAACGTCATCCCTTGAGGGCGGGCTGGACGCAGGAGCAAAGAGATCTGAGATATGAGATTTTTTTTCCTAGTTGCGATCTTTGCAAAAATCGCAGCGTCTGCTATCTGTTGCGGGTTTTACCTCCCCATTGAATTCAATGGGGAAAACTCTCAAAAGAAAAGGAGCAATTCCGCAACATAAGTTGAAATGCTGCGGATTAAAAAACCGCACAGCAGATCAATTTATGAATGTTTTTTCGGCAGGTTTGTTACACAGCGTGTGGATGATATTTGTTCAAATCTCATCCACTTTGCTGCTACTGTAATACGCTGCGTTTTATCCATAATGATATCCGTGGCGGAAAATCAGCAGTATTTACGCTACGTTTGAACCTGGCCTTACAGTGACCAAATAACAGCCCCATATATAAAGTAATCTAATATCAGTGCTGTAGAATGTCTAAATAAAATTGCTATGATATTAATTAGGTTGTTGGGGGAAAGCTAGCCTCAAGTGCCAGGTCTTCTGTGGCGCCATTTGCAACCACACACCCCTTAGGCTGGCCCTGGTTGTGATGTTCGGGTGTCCACATACTTTCGGCCATACAGTGTAACAACGGTAGTTAGGTCGGTGCTTGGATAGAATATACTTTCCGCTCTTTTTTCTATGCTTCTAAAATTCCCGGATTTCACTAAGCAACGTTAACACGTGAGGATGTAGTAAACATGACAGCTCACCAAGTTTATGACTTACAACACTCTGATCATTTTTAGTGCTATATCCTGTTACTCATCTTCTCTTCTTCTCCTCCTCGTTTAAAGGAAATCAAAACAGATATTTCCTAAGATAGAATCCTACTCAAAAAGACATAAAAATAATCTGCCCAGGACCAGAAGTATCCAGAAATTGGTTTTGTCTCCAAGAAGCGAAGTCAGCATGATCCATAACTTGAATTCCATCAATATGACCATTTCCGTTTATGAGATTTGGTTTATTCCATGTTCAGAAGAAACTAATTTCTGAAGATACCAACCCGAGATATCAAGACTCGTTTCAGTTTTTTTTAATTTGATTGCCAATGAGGGGATTTGTGTCGTTCTTTTTGTGGTCACATCATAATGTTTTTGTCATTGTGTTTTCAGAAATTATCCACAAAGTCGTGATACATTTTCCAATAATTATTTTAATGGAACTATAGACTGGACAGAAAAATTATCTAGTAATGCCTCATGGATATAAGTGCTAGGGCAGTTTCATGTAAGGTGCCATTACACGCTTTGATAGTGTATATAATAGAGCGATATCTTGCTTGCACGACTATTTGCTATTGGTCTTAAAAATTTGAACATGTGTTTGCGTGCCACGATTCATCGATATGACAATGAAATTATAATCGTAGTCGTATGGTACAGAGGCAAGGCACTAAAATCTTGATGGGTGGTTTAATTTACAGAGCATCAAGCGACTGAATTTGTGCACAGCGATTTGCAGATCTTGCTATAACATTTTTTAACATCCCTGAAGATCTGGGATCACGATTTCGTCTATTGAAAATTGATTGTTTACGAGTGATGTTGTAACGTTTTTAAGCGATGATCAAAATTAGTCTAATAGTATGCATTTTTAAAACAAGCAAAGGCACCTTCTGACCATGTTCACATGGCTAATTTTCACGAGTATTTCAGCACTGACAAAATGTATTCAATGCCGAGATACGCATGAAAACCGCTTACAAACAATGTCCTATTGATCTTAATGGGAAACCACTCTGTTGTTCATACAGTGCGGTATTAAAACCGTGTCGCAGAAAAAAAAAGCAGTGACGTGTCACTTTTTTCCATACGTATTTCACGTGAAAACCACGTCGGGTAGCCCCACGCGAATTAGACCCATTGAATAGGGCTAATCTATGTTCGAATCCACGACAGATGAAACTGCAAATCTGTGGCTGAAATCTGAGGGTCAGCCTCCAAGTCTGATTTTTTCACTTGAAATATCTGCTGTGTGAACATGGCCTAAAGGCCCTATTACATGGGCCAGTGATCGGGAAACGAGCGTTCATATGACAGGGCAACGATCAACCGATGAACAAGCAAACGCTCATTCATCGGCTGATCGTATCGTTTGTGAAGCAGAAAATTTTATGGTTTTCGGCTGCACATCTCCCTGTGTAAAGAGGGTGATCTGCTGCCGACATGACGGTATTGCGTGGAGACGAGCGATTGTAGTAACGAGCGCTCGTCCCCATACATAACCAAGCATTGCTCCTTGTGAAAGGAGCAGACGAGCGTTGATTAACAAACCGTCTTTTTGATTGGCGCTCGTTGTTACTGCCAAATTTGGCCGGTGCAAAAGGACCCTTATTTTTTGTCACTTCTAATGCAATTTAATGTGGGACAATTGGGTCAGGGTACAATTTATGTTTGATCATAGGCAAATCCTTGTATTCATGGCCAAGTTTACTTTTTTACTTTACTATTTTGTGGTGGTCTTCTGTAATTCTAGCTATAGATCTTTATAGTGATAAAGTTGTTGAGGATCTAATATCAAATTTTTTTTGGGGTTTACTACTTTTACAAAATAAAAAAAAATGTTTTGTGTCGCCATATTCTGTGCGCCATACCTTTTTTTATTTTTCTGCCATTGTACGTGTGTGTGAGGGCATTTTGAGGTACATACGACTTTTTAATCAATGTTTATTACATTTAATTTTCTTATTCCTGTGACGTTCACCCAGCGGGACACAGCAATACCAATTATGTTTTTTTTTTAAATTCATTTTCACAATATTTTACATGAAAAAATAAAAAAGAGTAAAAAGAGTTGTTTTTTTTTTCCTTTACCTTTAAAGGGGTTGTCCAGGGTCGATCATGTACAGATGATCCATCCGGTGGATAGGTCATCAGTATAAAAAAAACGCTCTGAACCTGGCCATTGCAGGAAGGTGTAAGCTGTATAAAACAGCCAGCACCTGCTGGGTATGGCGTGGTCTCAGCTCCACGCCATATTGACGGAGCGCACATCCGCCGTACTTGTATGGACCATAAGGAAGTTTAAGTTAGTCTGAAATATTTTTTTATTTCTCTTGTCTATGAGTTGTATAGACCAGACTGTCTCATAGTTTGAAAATTACATTACTTGTTTTCTTATTTAAACAAAGACATTATTTTTCGTAGTATTTCTATAAGGGATAGAGCTAAAATGCATGGAGTAAAATGATAAATTAATATGTTTATGATCGATGATAGTCTGATGTTTTTAGTACTGCATCCTGTATTACTGTAACTACCGTACACATATGATAGTAAGCAGAATTCCTAGTTAAAACTCGTAAAAATGATACTGGCCAGGACTAGAACTAGCAAGAAATGAGTCTAGTCTCAAAGCAGTGAAGTCAGCATGACAAACACTTCATGATGAATATCTACGTAGACTTTTTCTAGAATTATCTGTGAACTAATATTTTTTTGTGCTGGCATCTCTCTTATAAGTGTGAAAAGCCGCAAACTGGGTTGGCAATCCACACTGGAAATAGTGGACGGATTTGCCAGTTACAAGGATAAAATAATTCTATATGGGATTATATAAGGACAGTTTTGACCGATGTCTGGAGAGAACGTCTCAGAGGACTCTGTTAGCGTTTTTGAATCATTCTGATTTTTATATATTTTTTTATGATAAATTGCCACTTTATTTTCTCATTCAATAATGGTATTATTACATGTAGAATATGTACTCATACTAATAATGATTATTTTGGTCTCCAATGTGTCCCCTGTGTCTTACCTCCCTTTCCTTGGTCTTCTTGAAATCTGTATTAGGCCTCATTTACACGAGCGTAATATACGCGCGTGCGATGCGCGTGCTTTTCACGCGTGTCGTACGCACCTATATTACTCTATGGGGGCATGCAGACAGTCCGTGAGTTTTGCTCAGCGTGAGTGCGCTGAAAAAAACTCACAAATCTGCGTTTTTCGCGCATCACGCACCCATTGAAGTCAATGGGTGCGTGAAAACCACGAAGGTCGCACGGAAGCACTTCCGTGCGGACTGCGTGATTCGCGCAAGAGCTGTCAAACTGAATGTAAACAGAAAAGCACCACGTGCTTTTCTGTTTACAAACATCCGAACGGAGTGTCTTAGACATGAGCGAACCGAACTTTACCGGGTTCGGCTGAACTCGTTTTGACCGAACCCGGCAGGAGACAGTCACTGTGCAGGGTGCTGAAAGAGTTAAACTGGTTCAGCACCCTGGACAGTGACTTCCGATCCCAATATACGTGAAAGTGTAAAAAAAAAAAAAGTTCTGACTTACCGATAACTCCCGGCTTCTTCCTCCAGTCTGACCTCCCGGGATGACAATTCAGTCCAAGTGACAGCTGCAGTCAATCACAAGCCAAGCACAGGCTGCAGCGGTCACATGGACTGCCGCGTCATCCAGGGAGGTGGGGCCAGATGTCAAGAGAGGCGCGTCACCAAGGACGCGTCACCAAGGACGCGTCACCAAGGCAACGGCCGGGAAGTTCTCGGTAAGTACGAACCTCTTTTTTTTTTAAACAGGTTACTCGATATGGTGATCGGAATGCACTGTCGAGGGTGCTGAAAGAGTTACTGCCGATCAGTTAACTCTTTCAGCACCATGGACAGTGACTGACGTCGACTAGCCTCATCTCTATGATGGCGGCTGCGCATCATACACGGATGACACACGGAGCTGTCAAGTGCCTTTTGCGCACGCAAAACGCTGCGTTTTTTGCACGCGCAAAACGCACACGCTCGTGTAAATGAGGCCTTAATTTTTCCACTACCCCTTTTGCTCTTCCATTGGACCCTGAGCGGAGATATGCCCCTGGGCTTCTGGGCCCCATAGCATCTACTACGCATGTTCTCCTGTTGCCCCAGCTGCGTTACATTTATCATACAACATAGAGGTTTATTGTGGTTACCATATGGTAGCCTTGTGTGTGACCGGGCATGTTAAAGGAGTAGAATTGTATGGAGAAAAATATGTGTCCATGATTTTTCATAAAATGTACGATACACATATCATGACTGGATATTGTTATGGGTCTGGCTTTGTGATATCCAGAAAAAGAATTGACTACATATGGCCAGTGGTACCCCCTTTACTCATAACTTTGGTTTGGCTCTGTAATGTCCTCCCCTCGTCATGGTCCTGTGTAGTCTCTCCGTGGGGCTGGTAGGAATGACAGGTAGCGCATGTGCAATCTGCACGACCACCTGACCAGTCAGAGCGCTGGGCGCTCTATTTAAATTCCCTGCAAGCTGGTCTCACTGCAAGTTATAGTGTTTGTTTGCTAACTTGGTTTTGCTATATCTTGTATTTTATTATTGGGACCTGTTTCTGTTCCTGACTACTCTCTTGGATATCGCAATTATCTCAAACTACAAAACTGTTCCTGAAACCTGGATTGTCTGACTACCCTCCTGAGATATACCACGTACTCAACTCTGTTACATCGTTCCTGCCAAACCCTGGATTGCCTGACTACCCTCCTAAACTCCGGAGCAGTACCACTTCGGTCGCTGATCCCTTCTTACGTGAGTCCTTCTAATCTTCGCTGGAATTAGTTATTTGAGTGTTGGCTGTTGTCTATAACACCCATTTCTCCAACCCCCCAATCATTTGTCTCATTCCATTTCCGCTGGAGTTATCAATCACCGAACTAGCTAGAGGCAAAGAACTCCTGGGGCCAGTAGAGTACCTTCGACCCTAACCAAAGACATGGGTGCTGAAGGGAAATTGTCTTAGTACTTAGCTGGCCCCACGACTAAAGTGCATGGAGATTCTCCCCTTATCAATCCTTGGATACGTTTGGTGGAACTGAGACAAAAAACGTGGTAGAACAAGAAGCTGTTGCATAAAGACCGGAGTTTAATTTCACCATCGCTGCGGTCACAAGTGCCACTCTCTGCTCTGAGTGACGGCTCAGAGACCTGACCAAAGAGACGGCGCTGGCAGCGTTCTCTAAGGATAGCCAGGAGCACTTGTGCATTAAGTGCCCACCTCAGTGGCACTTGCGACTGATGTTCCGTGGTAAATAAACATTGATTAGTCGGTCATGCAACTTGCATAACAGAGACAAACAGTACCCTTACAATGCTCTTTCACTTCCCTATCGCACTGTCAGCAGTATTAAGGCCTCAAACTGCTGACAGATTCCCTTTAACAAGTGAGTGCAGTTCCAAATGATACTACAGAGTATATTAGAAAATGTTAGAACTTTTGATTATACAGTGATTAAGCTTAATTTACATAAATCCGAAATAACCCTTTTAGGTGACTAGAAAATAAAGATGGTGCAGGGTGATGGAGGGTAAAGGGACATAGAAAGTGCAGGAAGATGGAGAGTGCAGGGAGATAGAGAGTGTGGGGAGATGGAAAGTGCTGAGAGATGGAGGATGAAGGGAGATGGAGACTGCAGGTAGGTGCAGGGAGATGAAGAGTGCAGGGAGATGGAGAGTGCAGGGTGATAGAGGATGCAGGGAGATGGAGAGCGCAGGTAGGTGGAGGGAGTTGGAGAGTGCAGGGAGATGGAGAGTGCAGGGAGATGGAGAGTGCAGGGAGATGGAGAGTGCAGGAAGTTGGCGAGTGCAGGGAAATGGAAGTGGAGGTAGATGGAGAGTGCAGGTTAATGGAGGATGGAGGGTGATGGAGTGCGCAGGGAGATGGTGAGTGCAGGGTGATGGAAGATGGAGAGTGCAGGGGGATGAAGGGTGCAGGGAGATGGAGGGTGCAGGGAGATGGAGGGTACAGCGAGACATAGGGTGCAGGGAGATGAATGGTGCAGGGAGATGGAGGGTGCAGGGTGATGAAGGGTGCAGGGAGATGGAGGGTGCAGAGGAATGGAGGGTGCAAGTAGATGTGCGATCAAGTCCCTCTAACTGAGCTACATTCCATTAATGTTGCATTGAGCAAAACAGAGGGGAGATTCACTCACAATAGTTTTCTGGCTTCACGAGACAACCTCTTTTCAACCCCTTTTACCCTATTAGGGCATATAGACATAATAGATGGGGATCCCCTATTTGTGACCCATCTCTATGAGCTGGAATGGAGAGGTGCTCACAAATGGCAGTTCTCACTCTGATGGACACGACCCATCCGTGTCCTATATGGTCGGCCATTCAGATAGTTCAGATGTGGATGTCCCTGGCAATAACCGCTGATTCCTGGGGCTTAGAGAAGCTGGAGAAGCTCCATTGCTTGTTCATATCTCATACAGGGGAAAAGAGACATATGACCCTTGGGCTTATTTCCTCTCCCTTGTCTGCAGCGGTTCTGCTCCTCAGATCTCTCAGGAGACACAAGATATTGACAGCAGGTTATGAGAGTACGACCCTCTGAGAATCACATTTGTGTGTTGATCTCCAAGCCTATGACCCCTTTAAATCTTTTATGGTATATGATGAGAATCGATCCACCAAATTGCCAGTCCATAGAATGCAATGGACCAAACAATCAGTTTAATTTCTGTTCATTTTTAATTTTGAAAGGAATTCACAAGGAAACAAAATCCATTAACCCAATGTATATTAATGGTGGACACATTGCAGATTGCTGATCAGTATGTGCTCAGAGAGATATGGGATGTGAAGACATGTCAATAGGTTGTCTATAGCAATGATACCTTTTAGCCCAATAAGTTATACATAGGTGATGTTTTATGGTCGTGCAGGTGGAACGTCACATCTCCAGACAAATAATTGCTGTAAACTATTCTCTTCTACAATAACTCACCGCATGCTACAGGCAACACAGATGGTGCCCCAGTGACGGGATTGATAAATGATACTTTACTGTGCTTATTTTTAGAAATAGTCCAGGCTTTATCTGGAAGATTCTTCCTTATAGATTACACGCCACATGTCAAAATGGTGCAGGCTACTATATCCAGATTATTAGGAAAGTGCATAGGACAGAGGTCCCCAAACACTGTAAACATTTGAGCAGGGGAAGAGACAGCCATGGTAATGCCAAAATCTACTGGGAAAAATGTGGGAGGTGCTAAAGATCTACCGCATTAAATAAAAAAAACTGACCCCACTAAAGTAAAACACAAACTAATGTAATACACGTGTTTGCAGCTCCTTAATTGTTTTTACTTTTCAGAATGCCCCCACTAACATTGCCATCAGAGTGCCCAAACTCCTGGTGCCAACAGAGTGCCCTCCATTAACAGTGCCATCAGAGTGCCCAATTAAGCTGGTCATACATTTCAGAAAGTTGTCAGCCGAACGCTTGTTTTTGCCGACAGAAATTTCTTCCAACTCCCCCATACACATGCTCGCTTGGCCGTGCGTGTATGTGTTCTCAATAGGGAGAAGGAGTAAAGCTGCTGCCTGACTCCTCTGGCAGTGACTTATCACCTTGCAAACAAAAGGATCGGGCATGTTGAAATCCTTCTCTCCCCTGACTCCTGCCATCAGGGAAGAGTAGGGACACCTCCATACACATTAGATGGTCGTCCGGTCCTGCAGAAATTGGCGGGTTCGGCTGAAACACATTTAATATGTACAGCCACCTTTACATTTGCCAGCAGAGTGTCCAACATTAACAGTGCCATCAAAGTTCACAATTACTTGTGCCACCAGAGTGCCCTCCATTAACATTGCCAGAGTGCCCCAATTACATGTGCCAGCAGAGTGCCCTCTATTAATATTGGCAATATGCCCCAATTACTTTTGCCGTCAGAGTGCCCTCCATTAACAGTGCCATCAGAGTACCTTCATTACTATTGCCACCAGAATGCCCTCATATAGTGACACCAGAGTACCCCCCCCCCCCCCACTACTTACATGCTTTAATTTACTATAACTTTCATGTTGTAGTGAACAACGTCAGATTGCCTGGTACAGTCACGTACCTACAGTAGGGACAAATCACGCAACTACTATGGGGCCCATGATGAGAGAGGGCCTGACACTGAACAGCTTCTCCTCTTTCCCAACATACAGTCATAGTGCTTTTCTGTAGCCGTGTAGCTGTAATTTTTGTATATGCCATTGGGTACAATCTGTCATTCTTTAGTAGTATGCCCCTAATGGTTAAGATTTGTGTGCCGTGTTAATGAATACTATTCAGGCTACAATAGAATTTCACAGCGGTGTACCATGGGGCATTGTGCCAGCGTTATTAATTAATACCCCTATACTACAAACAGACGATCACTGTTTGACTAATCATTTAACTTCTAAGGCTGCCTATACACATAGAGATTGTCTGATGCGTGGCCAAGAACATCACGGCAAATCTACGTGTTTTTTGGCCTTGCAGCTTTAGCATATGGTTTCAATATATTGCATCTGTACAAGCTTCTGCCAATTTGTGTGCCATAGTAATGAAGTGAAAAGTTAATTAAATCTATTGTAAATCACTGTTGTTAAATGATAACGTCCAAGGCATGGGGAGAGAATACTTTTCAAATGCACCATGTAGTTGCATATCTTATGGTTGTATTAGAATGGACATGGGTCGGTGTCACGATCCGTGGGTATGTGAACCCACTAGGCTGCACCACCGTAGCGAAGTGGCAGCTGGCCAAACAACAGTCCTAGTACAAGAGTACCTTTAATAGTCCAGACAGTAATGGAGGCTCGGCACAGATGAACTTGCAGACACCAGACGTGGTGTATATCAGCAGGCGTGACAGGTGGCACAACACGACTCCAACACTCTAAGGCACAGGAACAAATACAGGATACAGGTAGCAGGGCACGGGAACAACGGGAACAGGATAACACTAAGGGGCCATTTACTAAGCCTAACATGGGTAAACACAACAACGCTCAGGCAATGAGTGAAAGGGCAGAGCCCCTTTTATAGTCCAGGGTGATCATGGGCTAATTAGAGATTATTTTCATATGCGCACACTGGCCCTTTAAGGCAGGGCGCGAGCGCGCGCGCACCCTACGGGAGCCAGTGAAGTAAGGCGGAAGTGAGTGCTGGCGTCTCCTAGGAAGGAGATGCTGTCCAGCACTCACAGAGTAATGGCCGCAGCCGTCGAGGGGTGAGTAGGCACGACAGTCCGTGGCCATGGCTGTTACAGTGAGGTATACAGTAATATAGGTGATACTTGCTTATGATAATGTATTACGTTGCTATTACTTCACATAAAAAGAAAATAGAGTGTAATATATAGTGCAACATTCGAGGACGTGCAGATTTTTTCTGACTATTAAACAAGAAAATTTAATTAAAAAATCTGGAGTGGAGAGCTCTCAGGACATTCTCCACAAGTGACCAATAATTTTGAGAAGACGTTGCAGGAGAAATGTAGTTTTACATGACGGACATCCAGATGAATGGCTGTCCATCTAATAGATGGACGACTCGAGTTTTGGCTCATAAAGGGGGTCTCAAGTGAGGACTTAATAGGGCATATGGACAGGGGTCATCTTCATGAATTAACTCCTTTTAAGGGTCAATGCTGGATTATGATGGAGTACGACATACTTGATGGTTTTATGTCCGAACAGCATAATTTTCAGATCATTATTGTGAGCCCATAGCAAAAAGAAAGCCATGGCCCCTAATTGGTTAGCTCTTGCTACCACCCAGCTTCACCATCCCTTGGCAGAAGAGGTCCAGAATATATATTCACTAATCCTTCCAAGTTTGCAAGACCTGTAGACAGGAAGAGCCCCTAGTTTCATACCACCTATGAAGAACCTCAACTGCCCCCAATAGACCAACTGCATGGGCTTCCTTTATGTTGCATAAACCCATGGGCAAACAAATACAGATTACCAACGATTTTGGTCACGATTGGGCCAGACTAGGTGATGAGGGCTGCTGTACAACTTCCAAGGTCACATGACTTTTTAATAGGAGTCAATGCAAAAGTCACTTGACTATTTCAACTTCACAATATTTTCATTTGTATGAATGCAACCGATATCCTGCGATGATGTGCCCTACAAAATATGCAGCCAACTGCAACTTTTTGGTGGCTGCCTCTACGCATCTTCATTATGTCAATCATTGCAACCTAATGCAAGGCTATGGGGGATCAAGAAGTGGCTTATGTAGCCTCGGACATAAAATATTTGCACATGGGTGCTGCATTTGGGTTGATGCTCCTTTTTAACATCTTTATGTGAGTACTTTACTGGAAATGCCCTGCAGTTTTACTACTTGAATTTTACAGCTCTCAGTTTTTGTTGCAGATCCATACATGAACTTGACAGAGTGCAGTTCAAATAAGCCTAATGTGAACAGTTTACTGAAAGAGAAGAAACGGAGGAAATGATTGAATACAAAGCCGTCGGGATCCTGGGCCGAGAGCCAAGAACAGTTCTGGGAAACAAAGTTGGGACAGGACATATCACGTGATCTTTTTGTACTTAGTGTGTTCACACAGCTCAGTAATTCTGTCTATAACTACATTGTAGAAGGTTGTGTATCCATGGAGCCCCATTCACCACACAGATGCCAAATGTGTCCCTTTGGCATCCCTGTCGGCTGTTATACGTCGGTATTGGAGATGAGCGTATTTCCCAAAACTTGTTTTGGTTTCGATTCCATCAAACCGCCTGTTTAATTCTATTCAGTCCGAATAAATTTGTTGCAAATCCAAACTGTAATTATCCCTTTTTGGTGGTGCTATTATTAGCAAAACAAGGAGTGGCATCACGTCTGTGATGTCTATATCAGCAGACAGCAGCACCTTATCAGCACCAAAGGGAAGGACCTCCAAAGTAGTATTCTCAGGAATACTGCCTGTGCCATGCGCATCACAGGAAAGACAGCGGGAGCTCAGGGAGTTAAATGCATGGCTGAAGTCTTGGTGTAGAGGAGAAGGATTTGGGTTCCTAGAGCACTGGGCTGACTTTTCATTGGGGTACAAACTGTATTCTGCAGATGATTTGCACCTAAATGGAAGGGGGTCCGCTGTGCTGGGGGAGAGAATTCTAGCTGGGGTGGCGGAGTATTTAAACTAGGGCTGAGGAGGGAGGTCAATGTAGAAAAAAAAGGGGTAGCCAGGTTAGAGAGGGGTCAGACTATATTGGTGGGGGGAGAAACAGAATGTGGGGAGAGGACTAGACAACAGGATAAGGAGATCCTTTCGTTACAAAACATCAGTGTAAATAAAAAGGCCCGATTAATGTCAAATCACATTTCTGATAATAAAAGTGAAAAACTGACAGGCAAGTTAAAGTGTATGTTCACAAATGCCAGAAGTCTAGCAAGCAAAATGGGGGAGCTGGAGGCCTTGATACTGGAAGAAAATATAGATATAGTTGGTGTTGCTGAAACATGGCTGGACTCTTCACATGACTGGGCTGTAAATCTACAGGGTTTTACACTTTTTCGGAAAGACAGGACAAATAGGAAAGGTGGTGGTGTATGTCTGTATGTGAGAAATGATATGAAGGCGAGTGTGAAAGAGACAATAGTGGGTGAATACTGTGAGGAGGTTGAAACCTTGTGGGTGGAACTAGAAAGGGAGGTAAACACTGAAAAAATTACTTTTGGTGTAATCTATAGACCCCCCAATATAACTGAGGAGATGGAAGTTCAGCTATATAAACAGATGGAGCGGGCTGCACAGGCGGGTACTGTAGTGATAATGGGAGATTTTAATTTCCGGGATATTAATTGGTGTCATGGTTCGGCTTCAACTGCAAAGGGGAGACATTTCCTCAACCTGTTGCAGGAAAATTTTATGGGCCAGTTTGTGGAAGACCCGACTAGAGGTGAAGCTCTGTTGGATCTGGTCATTTCTAATAATGCAGATCTTGTTGGGAATGTCAATGTTCGTGAAAACCTCGGTAACAGTGATCATAATATAGTTACCTTTTACCTATACTGTAAAAAACAAACACAGGCTGGGAGGGCAAAAACATTTAATTTTAAGAAAGCCAATTTCCCCAGGATGAGGGCTGCAATTCAGGATATAGACTGGGAAGAACTAATGTCAAATAATGGAACAAATGATAAATGGGAGATTTTCAAATCTACTTTGAGTTATTATAGTGCAAAATTTATTCCTACAGGTAACAAGTATAAACGACTCAAATTAAACCCCACATGGCTTACACATTCTGTGAAAGGGGCAATACATGACAAAAAAAGGGCATTTAAAAAATACAAATCTGAGGGTACAGCTGTAGCCTTTGTAAAATATAAGGAGCTTAATAAAATCTGTAAAAATTTAATAAAATTAGCAAAAATACAAAATGAAAGGCAGGTGGCCAAGGATAGTAAAAAAAATCCCAAAAAATTCTTCAAGCATATAAATGCAAAAAAGCCCAGGTCTGAACATGTGGGACCCCTAGATAATGGTAATGGGGAGTTGATCACAGGGGATCAAGAGAAGGCAGAGTTACTAAATGGGTTCTTTAGCTCTGTATATACAACAGAAGAAAGAGCAGCTGATGTAGCCGGTGCCAGTGCTGTTAATATATCAGCTGATATACTGAATTGGATGAATGTAGAGATGGTCCAAGCTAAATTAAATAAAATAAATGTGCACAAGGCCCCGGGACCAGATGGGTTACACCCTAGAGTTCTTAAAGAGCTTAGTCCAGTTATTTCTGTCCCCCTTTTCATAATATTCAGAGAATCTCTAGTGACTGGTATAGTGCCAAGGGACTGGCGCAGGGCAAATGTGGTGCCTATTTTCAAAAAGGGCTCTAGGTCTTCCCCGGGTAATTATAGACCAGTAAGCTTAACATCCATCGTGGGGAAAATGTTTGAGGGGCTATTGAGGGACTATATACAGGATTATGTGACAATAAATAGCATTATAAGTGACAGCCAGCACGGTTTTACTAAGGACAGAAGTTGTCAAACTAACCTAATCTGTTTTTATGAAGAGGTGAGCAGAAGTCTAGACAGAGGGGCCGCTGTGGATTTAGTGTTTTTGGACTTTGCAAAGGCATTTGACACTGTCCCCCATAGACGCCTAATGGGTAAATTACGGACTATAGGTTTAGAAAATATAGTTTGTAATTGGATTGAGAATTGGCTCAAGGACCGTATCCAGAGAGTTGTGGTCAATGATTCCTACTCTGAATGGTCACCGGTTATAAGTGGTGTACCCCAGGGTTCAGTGCTGGGACCCCTACTATTCAACTTATTTATTAATGATATAGAGGATGGGATTAATAGCACTATTTCTATTTTTGCAGATGACACCAAGCTATGCAATATAGTTCAGACTATGGAAGATGTTCATGAATTACAGGCAGATTTAAACAAACTAAGTGTTTGGGCGTCCACTTGGCAGATGAAGTTTAATGTAGATAAATGTAAAGTTATGCATCTGGGTACCAACAACCTGCATGCATCATATGTCCTAGGGGGAGCTACACTGGCGGATTCACTTGTTGAGAAGGATCTGGGTGTACTTGTAAATCATAAACTCAATAACAGCATGCAGTGTCAATCAGCTGCTTCAAAGGCCAGCAGGATATTGTCGTGTATCAAAAGAGGCATGGACTCGCGGGACAGGGATGTAATATTACCACTTTACAAAGCATTAGTGAGGCCTCATCTAGAATATGCAGTCCAGTTCTGGGCTCCAGTTCATAGAAAGGATGCCCTGGAGTTGGAAAAAATACAAAGAAGAGCAACAAAGCTAATTAGGGGCATGGAGAATTTAAGTTATGAGGAAAGATTGAAAGAATTAAACCTATTTAGCCTTGAAAAAAGACGACTAAGGGGGGACATGATTAACTTATATAAATATATTAATGGCACATACAAAAAATATGGTCAAATCCTGTTCCTTGTAAAACCCCCTCAAAAAACAAGGGGGCACTCCCTCCGTCTGGAGAAAAAAAGGTTCAAGCTGCAGAGGCGACAAGGCTTCTTTACAGTGAGAACTGTGAATCTATGGAATAGCCTACCGCAGGAGCTGGTCACAGCAGGGACAGTAGATGGCTTTAAAAAAGGGTTAGATAATTTCCTAGAACAAAAAAATATTAGCTCCTATGTGTAGAAATTTTTCCTTCCCTTTTCCCTTCCCTTGGTTGAACTTGATGGACATGTGTCTTTTTTCAGCCGTACTAACTATGTAACTATGTAACTATGTAAATTAAAAAAAAATTGGGGAAAAATTGTCACTTGGACACACTCAAGTAAACGGTGCTTTATAAATGCGTGACTGAGAACAATACGCCATTTTTTGGTGCCACTATTAGATATATGCAAAACAATGAGTGACATCACATCCGTGACATCTATTTCAGAAGGCAGCGGCATGCTTTCAGCACCAGGATTAATAATATTGAAGAAGAGTTGTGAATGATGTGATGAAGATTGATTAGTCACAATTTAATGTAAGAATTGTGTAGCTGCAGCAGCACTCACTCACAGCAATTGCTGCCTGCGCCTGCCTAACTAACACGCGGACACTGACTGACTCCTTTCTCGCTCTAAAAATCTATCTCTCTATCAAATTATTGTACATCTAATTATCTATTTTCTAATCTCTTCTCCACACTATAAAACACACTTAGGCTATGTTCACACGGAGTATTTTGGGGGAGGAATATCTGCCTCAAAATTCAGTTTGGAACTTTGAGGCAGATATTCCTCTCCCTGCACGCCGATTTTCGCGGCAATTATTGCGCCGTTTTTCGCCCGCGGCCATTGAGCGCCGCGGGCATAAAACAGCGAGAAATACGCTTTCTCCTGCCTCCCATTGAAGTCAATGGGAGGTCAGAGGCGGAAGCGCCCGGAGATAGGGCATGTCGCTTCTTTTTCCCGCGAGGCAGTTTTACTGCTCGCGGGAAAAAGACGCCGACGCCTCACATTGAAATCAATGGGAGGCGTTCTCGGGCCGTTTTTGCCGAGTTTTGCGACGCGGTTTCCGCGTCAAAAAACTCGGCAAAATACCCCGTGTGAACATAGCCTTAAGGTGATGACGGCGGCCGTGTAAATGAGCGCCGATCAATGAGACAGCTCATTGATAGGCGCTGGTTTTCTCCTTTCACAAGGAGCTATGTATGGGGATGAGTGCTCCTTACTCCGATCGCTCGTCCCCATACATTTTTAGCATGTCAGCAGCACGTCTCCCTGTTGACACAGAGAGATGTGCTACCGACAACGATAATTGTTATGGCATTTAAAACGATGCGATCAGCCGATTGGCTTATCTTTAGTTGGTATACCTTTTAACTGTATGGAATAGTGCAACAAGCTACACTAATCCATATTGAAGCATCCAGTAAAAAAATGTATACCGCCTGGTATAGGTTTTTATAACATGGGAGCCTATTGGGGACATTTGTCATTGTATGCTTATACAGTGGCTCACGTGGAGACTATATGTTGGGAGCTACTCTCAGCGTATACCTCCAACATACATTGCAAATGCACTGTGAATAGAGCCTTATACCGTTAGTGAAGTTCAGGTGTTATATCCCATGTCTGACAGCGGGGTGGAACAAAACTGTTGTCTGTTTCTAATGGCAACCAGTAGAACTTTGAAAGCTTCAATATGTACAAAGAAAAACAATATTAAATAGAATAAAGTTGGTGCAAACGGTTTCCTTTCCTGATGAAATAGTTGCGTGAATCATTAATCAGAGTCTGATGAATACAACCGGCATTTATACATCCTACTCATTCACATATACATAGTCATTCAGTACGTGACTACACCACGTCTGCATTAAATAATTGATGTTTTCATGTCTGATCCTGAAGTCATGTGTTACTCCACTCCCTCTGCTCCCTTTTCTTGCTAAACTACAGACAGTAGAAGTAGGGAAAGTTGGATGAGAGTAACATATGATTGCAGGAGCAGACTACACACAGGGTTGGTTTATAATCTGTAGCCATAGAGACACATAAATCTGCATGGGAGCTGTAAACCCAAAATGGTAGAGTTTAAAAAAAAATTGTTGCAGAAGTGCAAATACCCTCAAAATTATGATGGCAGTGAGACATTTGTGCGAATTACCAATTATTTTTTTTAATTAGCAGTTTATAGTTTAAGAGAGATTGCTATGTCATTGATTTTATTTAGACAATGCAAAAACTTCAACGATGTCTTAGTATAAGGCAGATTTTCACATTCTCATAGCACTTGGCTGGAAAGGTTTTTCCGAAAAGGGAATTTAAATGTGGCCAATGTGCCTCTTGCAGGTATCTGCAAGAGGCACATTTCCCCAAATTACTTAGAATTGGAGAAATGACACATAAACACTTCATTAGACGTAAGACAGATTTTGAAGTGTATTTAATTTTTTGGCCTTGTGGCTATTTTTATATCAGCAAAACAGTATTATGTCTGGTGCCGATGTGTCCTGGCTCGTCCGACACGATGCAGGACCTGGGGCAGGAAGTGACGTCACAGCGTGATCTCTCGAGAACACGCTGTGTGTCTGTGCAATGCCAGAAGCTGGGTGTTAACGAAGAGAAGTGGATGATGCTGATTCGTCAGCATCATACACTTCCATTCACAACGCCCAGCTAGTAAAACAAGTAAAAACGGCCAGATGTACATACACAATACACGCCCACTTGTACTTAACTTTAAACACGCCCAGTTCTACTTAAGAAAGGCTCATTTGCATAAATTTAAAAATGCTCATAACTTGGGCAAAAATGCTCGTTTAAAAAAAAAAAAAACGTTACTGTAATCTACATTGCAGCGCCGATCTGCTGAAATAGGAGATAGGGGTTTGAAAATCTGGTGACAGAGCCTCTTTAAGTCCATTGCTAGAAGCGAGGGGTGTACGTTTGATTGACTGTATTATAATTTTACATATGGCTAATGCAGATGTATTAATGTTTGCAGGAATAGACTGGGTCGAAGCACCAAAGACTGGTGGCGATCGCCATAACCTGCTGTTAAAGGGGTTCTCCTCTTTGGACAAACTCTACCTGTTATAAGCAGAGGCGTAGCTAGGTTCTCCAGCACCTGCGGCAAAGATTCAGTTTGGCACCCCCCCAACCTCTTTCCCGACATCTCCTTCCCCCTAATCATGTTTGTTTTCTCTACCAATCGATGACGTGTCATTTCTTTTTCACATTGTTTTTTTTATGTAACTCGAGCATAAAAACATTTGTACATTTTACAAGCAATATAGTTCTATACACCACACCAGAACCAAGCTCATTACATATATACAGCACCAGAACAAAGCTTATTACATATATGCGGCACCAGAACAAAGCTCATTACATATATACAGTACCAGAATAAACCTCAGTACATAAATACAGCTCCAGAACCAAGATCATTACATATATACAGCACCAGAACCAAGCTCAGTACATAAATACAGCTCCAAAACCAAGCTCAGTACATAAATACAACACCAGAACCAAGCTCAGTACATATCTATAGTACCAGAACGCAGTTCAGTACATATATACAACACCAGCACAAATACATCTCAATTTAGTGCAACCCCTGCCGTATAGGTTTGCACTAAATTGTTTCCAGCTCCCAGCATGGCCCGAACAATGGTAAAGATATGCTGGGAGTTGCTGTTTCACAAAAAAATCATATCATAATCATACCACCCATCATCTCACTGCAGATCATATAGGGACTACAGTACTGATTAGAGGCAGAATAAATATTTACATTAAGTGACTCACCGGTGACGTCTCAGATTCTAGTTCTTTTTCTCCATCCGATCCAGACCTCTATGATGACTTCTCCCGGTCACAGCCCATTTCTGCAGTTTGCCGCTCAGATGTCTTCAGCTTCTCACTTTTCAAACATTTCTACACCTATAAACAAAAATAAAGTTCTCATTATACCACACACTATGCCTCTAAATATAATAGTGGCATACACTGCACCTCTAATTAAAATAGAACCATACACTGTGTCCCACACACACCGTGCCCCCTGTAGATAGTGCTTGCCATAGAGCCCCCTGTAGGTAGTGCCCCTCATATAGCCCACTCCTGTATATAGTGTCCCATATATAGCTCCCCCTATAGTGCTCCACAGATAGCCCACCCCTGTATATATATATAGCCCTCCTGTAGATATAGCCCACCCCTGTATATAGTGCTCCACAGATAACCCTCTCCTGTACTTAGCCCCCTGTAGATATAGCCCATCCCTGTATATAGTGCTCCACATATAGCCCACCCCTGTATATAGTGCTCCACATATAGCCCACCCCAGTATATAGCCCCCCGTGTAGATAGAGCCCCCTGTAGATAAAGCCCCCCTATTGATAAAGCCCCCCCTGTAGATAAAGCCCTTTCAATCAGCGCCTTTCAACGACGCAACCGACGCAAAGTATCGTGCCGCTTCACTCGTACAAAATTCGCTGAATGGCCGGGCACGGAACGTACCCGGCCATTCATTGCTTCTAATTGTACCTGTGTCCTATAGACGCAGGTACAATTATAGTGCAGGAGGGGGTGGCGGCGGCTGGTTTCAGTGGTGCCGCTGACCCCTCAGAGAGGCAGAAGGCCACCGTCATGCCCCCCCCCCCTAGCTACACCCCTGGTTATAAGGAACCCTTTACAATAAGCTGATCACAATTTTTCCGTCTGCTGGGACCTCGAAGCGATCAACCATTATCTATGAGGAAATCTGGCAGTAAGTGTTAAATTTCCCTGCAGCGCCACCACAGGAGAAATTACGTATTACATTGTGCCCATTAATATAATTTTTTTTATCTGTGTATTACAGAACATGACAGGTCTTCCAAAGCAAGAGACGCTCTTTGTAACCGCTTCCCACTTTGATCAAAAGATGAGAATCCTGAACAGATGACCCCGCATTATTAACTCCGAAATCCCTAACAAGGTATATGACCATAGATTTTCAAAACTGGACAAACCCTCTATGGAAAGATACAAGGTGGATCATAAGAACCAACCCTTTGGGATTTATTCATCTAAGTGTTTTTGTGTAAGAATTTTGTTTCCACTCTTGTTTTATTGTATGTGTTCACTATTACCATGGTGTCGAAGTTTTGCACATATAAGAGAAGCATGCTGACGCATAACGTGATGGAGGCCTGATGAAGCGTGGAGCCACGCAAAAAGACCGTAGCTCTCTACTCACATGCCAACTTTACAATAAAAAGAGAAATTCAAGCCTGGGGAGTGCCGCATCTACTTTCCTTATCTGCTAGATACTTTTATGGCTTGTTGCATATGCTGAACACCACCCATTTTGGTCGAGTGCCCCTTGCATCATTGGGAAGTGCCATTACCGACATTTTACTGTAGGTTACAGGCTATTGGTACTGCATACATCCAAACTTGTGGTTTGTTTAGGTTTTTTTGTAAGCAGCATAACGGGTGATGACAACCAACTACCTGACGCTTATGTATAAAACTGTCGCCAACTGTATGAACATTTAAGAACAGTCGATAAGAATACAGGATTTTCTCAATTTTTTTTTATTTATTTTTTGGTGTACACCGTTTTGGCAGCAATTTTTAGTGCTAGTTACATACTTTTCTCAACAACCCCCCCCCCCCCACCATTTGCTCCCACGGTTGCTATAAAGGAGGTCACTTTATCCACACTAATGGACCTATCCCACAATGAAGATCTGTTGCCGAATAGTAGCTCAATTACTTTCTGATCTATTCCGCCGGCAAAATTCTGCCTTCCATTCATTTCAATGAGAGTCGGACGCTTCTTTTTCCCTCTAGCTAATTATTTCAGCTAACGGGAAAAAGAGGCGTCCTGCTCAATCTTTGGGTGGAGTCCGCCCGAACCTCCCAGGGAGAGAGGGATCTTCCTGCCATTGGCAGGAATAGTCCCATGGCGGATTTTGCAGCAGAACCCCCTATGCAAAATCCACTTTGTGAACATGCATACACTACCAGCGAATCTCGCCCTGCTCCAATTATACCGCACTTTCTGATTCCAACCGGTAAAAGCAAATCTACCACACTTCTCTCAACAACATCCACAAGGTGGCCAGATCCCTTATCAGCCTAGACTATGAAGAGCCCTAAAGTTATTCTCCACATCCCAAACTCTAGTACCCGTCCCCCCTTTCTTCCTTTTCCTCCCCCAATCAGTTTCTGTGTCATTTGTTCTGTAGTAACAGTTGATCATCTCTATTTAATGAACGATAGATGTATGGTATTTAGTGGGCACATGTAAGTAAGAGGTTTTGTCACTAATGAATAAGTCTCCAAAAATAAAAACAGATGACGCAGTGCCTGTGTTGTGCAGAAATACACTACATCAAGAATGTGTAAACTTGTTTGGGGGGGGGGGGGGGGAGTCATCATTTACAGGGAAACTTTTATGAGATGGAAACTTTTATGACATTCCAAACTCGGTTCATCTAAGCAAATTTCTATAATAATGAGGGAACACAAACAGAGTTGATTGCATCATTAAATATATGTAAATATATACAGGGCCGGCATCAGCAACCGGCGAACCTGGGCAAGTGTCGGGGCCCACTACCCAAGCTTGATAAGGCTTGAGAAAGGCTCCAGTGGACGGAGCTGAAACGTTGTACGGGCAATAAAGTACCCACTTTTTTCACCTTAACTATTGGAGTTGCTGCTCATTTTTCGATTCCTATATACATATATATATATATATATATATATATATATATATATATATATATATATATAGTACAGCGCCAGATATGAGCAGCACTCCGTAAATAGTGGAAAAATATAAGGATCAGTTTATTCACCAACCGTGAAGTTTCAGCCCTTTTTCAAGTCCTATACTGTTTATTTCCTTATTTTAGGTAAACTTGTTCTTTAAATAAACCATTTTGTATTTAGAACACAACTTAATCCTGGATCCTTAATGGAAATCCCATCTGGCTGACATTATATTATTCTCATCCACCACCAGTAATTCCACCCCCTCTCTCCGCTATGACTGTACTATGTATTATATAGACAGTAATATGTATTAAACTGCTGCTACCACAGTAACTTCAAAGCTGCTGCTCCACAATCTCATCATTTACACTTAAAAGTTCCCGCAATCACCTGAATCAGCAGAATGATCCCTAGCGGACACTGTGCAATAAATCAGATGAAGCAGAGGTATCAGCGTTCAGTTTACTAAGCAGTTTTATTGAAATACACAGAACGGCAACTCCAATTTAGATATAATTTCATGACTGGTTTGTACTTTGATTTCTACTACCCTTAAATAATATATAGGATAATATGCATAACACCACAAGGCCGCAGGAACTTAAAAACTTTATATTAGGTTTTATATTATGCCCCCCAGACCCTACTATTACCAAATCTATAAATTTTGGAAGAGGTAAGTCCAACTACATGCCAATCAGTCATTTTTCCCAAAGAGGTTCTGCAGCAGCTGAGAGGTCTATAATGTACATAGTATTAGCTGCTGCTGTACATATGTATTATGAGGTTCTGCTAATCAACTGCTGCAGAACCACTTTGAGAAAAGAAGTGGGAGCTTCATATCAATCATTCAAGTAGTTGCCATGGATGTGTTCTTGCTTGACCAACCAGCCAATTGGGATGCTCAATTAGCATAGATTGTCTGCTTTGTAGAGGACCCCCGAACCAACAGTTTCCCTTTAAGACTTATGGGCCCATTACACCAATCTACTGAAATATTAAAGCTCACTTCTAGAAATTTTTCTCAGGGTGGGAAATGAAACCTCTACATGCAGTTATGTTCCCGACTGCTAGTTTTCATTTCCATTTAAACGGAAGTAGGAAGAGAAGCTAGCTACTTCCTCACTGATGACACTATTGCACTACAGATCCCATCAAGCATTGTTTTTAAGCCAGGTTATTAAAAATGCCAAGTAACCTTATAGTATTACGTTAGAATTCTGACTTATCTCACTCAACCTTTCCCTAGGTGACCAAGAAATTTGCCCCATAAGAACTAATATGGTGGATAATGGCAGCTGCCAGACGATTACATCTTGTCCCAGGAGCTAAAGCCGAGAGGTGTGTTGTCCAAACAGCTGTGCTTTCAAGAGAAAGACAGTACACAGTGCCTGCACATAAGGAGAACCGTCACAATTAATTTTTGTTTGTAGGTACTTCTTTTTACAACCATATTTTTGTCTGCGTTCCATCCACATAGATTTCTCCTAGCAGAGGGAAAAAGGGAAATAGTTTCCTTTGGGAGAGTTCCAATCCAGTTTTTCACATAAATATATGGATGATACATAGACCAAGGGAGCATGTACCATAGAAGCAGCTCATGAGGAAGTTCTGGTGCCCGGAGAGAGGGGACTGACTCCAGGTTGGTGTTGTCCACATTTTAATGGGTTATGAGAGCCAGCACATGGATGTGGGCTCATAAGTGATGAAGTTGGGATAGGGGGAACCAGGACCTCCTGATGCAGGAAGTTGTTAGTGTAATGGTGTCAAGAAGCCCCAAAAAATGGTTTAATTTCCATCTTTGCTATCGGGCTCCCCATCTTAGCGGTGTGTCATGAAGTTCCTAAGCTCCATTGCAAAATCTGTAACAAAGCACATGTTTAATTTATAGTTTGGGACTCCTCATACGAGACAGAGGGTCCCTGGAGCCTAAGGGATCATCTAATCCATAGGAGGGTTCCTGGAGCCTAAGGGGGCCTAAGGGACCCTCATATACGGCGGAGGGTCCCTTTAGGCTCCAGGGCCCAGATGCATCTACAACCTCTGCATTTCGTATAGTTACACTCCTGGCCCATCTTCTATGTACACCTCAGATGTAGACCATACATATGGTGGTAGAAAGTAGCCCAATTAATTCTGAAAGTGGTCCTCAAAAGCAGAGCTGTAGGAAAAGTCTCTTCAATGACAGCATCTGATCATGGTGTCCCCCCCCCCCCCTATAATCAACTAGACTCTATGGCCCCTCAAACTGGATAAGCCCTCTGGACAACCACAAAAACTGTAACAATATAAATAGACGATGGTATGTGACAAAGTCAAAAAGTCGAAATTCCATCTGGAAAGGAAAAACTTAAATTACACCGGAGACTGAACGGAAACTATTCCAGATACTCTACAGCTCCATCCTAACACAAGAATTACAATGTCTATATAAAGGCGGCTCGCACGGAGACGCTTCTCACATGTCAGCATATAATAGTTGTTTGGCTTCCAGCAATTAGTACTAACGTCCAAAAAACACAAGAACATTTCTGTTATTGTAAGACGTTTACCAAGATAATGTAACATAGCGAGTAATGAGAAGAAAAGGGAAATATGCCGCAGTAATTAACCTTTGATTCCTCGACCCTCAATATATTTATTGTATCCAAACTGTTTATTTTCTCCTGCGTTCCAACATCTAAGTGAGAGGACAGACGGCAGATGTTAGACTCGTACACGGGCACCTGCTACTCGCACATGCTGAACCTCAAATACAAGGGGAAACGGAGAAGAGCTGCACATTTGTACTTTGATGGTCCGCAAAGTGAGGACTTGTTGTACTCTGGAAATACCCTGAAATACTTGAAAGGGAACCTGTCCCAGTGAACATGATGTCCCATCTGCAGGCGGCATGTTATAGAGCAGGAGGAGCTGAGCAGATTGATAGAAATTTGTGCAAAAAGATTTTGTAGAACTTGTAATTTATTTATTTAGAGTGTAACTAAACTTTCAGAAAACGTCAGAAGTTTTGATTGGTGGAGGTCCGAGCACTGAGACCCTCACCGATCGCTAAAACGAAGCAGCAGAATTGCTTGGGTGAACACTGAGCCACTTAGTTTCTGATCAGCTTTTCTTGGCAAGCCGATGTAAGGGTGTATGGGCCCATAGACTTTCTATTGAATCCTTACACTTACACTGTCCGAGAAAAGCCTATCAGAAACCAAGCAGCTCAGTGCTCACCCGACCGCTTCTGCAGCTTCGTTTTAGCGATCAGTGGGGGTCTAAGTGCTCAGGCCGCAATTGATCAAAACTTTTGACGTGACATTTCTGAAAGTTTAGTTACCCTTTAAATCCCTGCTCTCTGTGGGCTAAAGAGTCCAGTGGGCGGTCTCAACTACTGATTGACAGCCTTTCTTGTATGAGTGCAAATACAGAAATATCTACCAATTACGGTGTAGAACCGCCCACTGGACTCAAGCCCAGTGTTAGCAGGGATTTATATGCACAGTTTGCACATATGGTATGTTCACCCTTGTATTGATGTTGGAAGTCTTGTTAGGGAGGAATGAGCAGATAGGATAGTAAATTGGGTAATGCAACAGAAAGCCAAAGGACAGTAGAATAAGGCAGATACTATGGGTCTCAAGCATCTGCACTTGGCAGACAACTCGGAGCAGCCAGAGGCCCACTATCCGTCAACATAGCCATGTGAGGTTTGGGTCCCTGGCAGATGGTATTTGGGACCCGGTGCAGGTTATATTGCGAAGCGATGATACGAAGACAGGAGTTACAAACACAGTTGCAAAATGTCAAACTTTATATTTACAGACCGGTGCCAATTGTGTACATGGCCACAAGTAGACTCAGTGCACTCGGCTGTCTACGTCAGCCGCTTAGACATCTAATGGAGCGGTAGCGTACATGTGCGACCGCTCATTTCAAAATCCTCCTCAGTGTGATGGTGCAGTTAGGTGGAACGGGAGCTTGAAACTGCTATTCTAGTGATCCGTGGGGGTCCCAGTGGTGGAGTCCCCAGTGATCATACATTGATCCCCCATCCTGTGGATATGTGATACATTTTCTTAGTGGGAAATCCCCTTTAAAGGTTCAGTGCACATATTATACTATCGCATATGTACAACACCAATGCCACCGAGGACGTAAAAATACAATTGCAAGGAAAGAAATCAATTCTCTTTAACATGGGGATTTATCGCCCACATTTTACAGCCACATGAGCGCCCTCCGTGTGGAAATGATGGTGGAGTAGATCACACGACATGTTAGTCGGACATAATATAAGTCCAAACTGGAACCTTCAATAATTTTGAGAAAACTCATGGTTTCTGTGACCAGCATTCAATGGCGGTTGGTCTGCAAGTGTGAGGTCACCTTTTGCTTCAGAATGGGGAATGCTCTTGCTAGAACCCCCCACCCCTATGGTCTATCTTATATATGGTTGACTTCTGCCAGGAACCCCTTCAAATAGGGCTGATAAATTAGAAGAAATCTTGAAAAATATTGGAGTTATGACTGAATAAAGTGGCATCAGGTGAGATCCATAACTTTTTCATTTAATTTCTACACTGGTCCTTGTAGACCACATATTGTTCCTTGAGGGAGGAGGTGGACATTTTCAGGTTTTATTATGAAGAGAAAATGGTAAAAATAAATGTGGGGATTTCAGCTTGTTATTGCATCGTAGTTAATGTTTCCTGAGCTCTTCGGCTTTTCATGTAAAGACTGGGCTGAGGAAACCAAGTCGGTGAACTTCCTGTTTGGAACAATAGGATAAAGTATCAAGAGAATAGATATAAAAACCCCATATCCTGCCTAGGAACCAATGTATTTTAAGCGTTACCAAGTACATACGACCTCCTCTGTTAGTTTAGCAGCTTGAACAATGCACCCTGTTCTTGTTGGGTGAAACACAAGATCTTCATCAAACATCTCAGTTCTAAATACTTTCTTCTTCACCGCAAAGACATCTCGTGCCAGTGTACTCAACTTATCTGCATACTTGGGACTTGATAGATAGTTCGTCACTAAACATTGGGTTAAACTTTGACTTGTTTGTCTTTAATGATGTCAGATTTGTCTGTTTGCCTAGAAGAGTTTGTAACTTCAGATCATGTTGTTTCTCTCGAGTCAATAACAATGTCATCCAATGAACTCATTCTAAAAGATATATTCATGGAAATGGGTGTAAATAATCGAGAGGGGTCTCAAATAAAAAAATCAAAATGGGGCCCTGTTATGTTGCTCGTTTACTCTACAACAGTTTCTTCCCAAATCTTGTAGGACAGCAAGGCTATTCCCTTTTCCTTTATTTTCAGTGCATCAGTATATTGGAACCAGGGTAGATCCATAGCGTTCATAGAGAAGGGGATGGGGTTAACCAGAGCAGAAGATCCTGGGCCCCAATGCAAAATCTGTAACATGGCCCTCCATATTACATGTGCTATTAATAATACTGGGACCTCCTACGGCACCTGGGTTCTAATGCTACGTCTACACCCTCTATAGCTGTCACCATGCGCCAAGCTGAGACCCATCCTTCTCCATGCAGATGCAGTGGGTAACTCTAGGGTACATACATGCATGGAAAAGACAAAAATGCCACCAAGTGATAAATCAATGGAGATCTCATTCTGCTCACCTACTCACCCCAGCAGAACTGTAACTATTCGCCACTGCTACGCAACGTCCTGTAGAGTAATGATCATATTGAGCGGATGAATACCACTGAGCCATGGCAGTCGTCCAATCTGTATTATGCCAACAATGCAGTAATCTTCTATAATCTCCAAAGTTAATGGACTGTTGACACTGTGGGCACCCACTATTTCGTCAGTTGGGGGTGAAAACTACTGCAATGATTATAGAACTTTAGCCTATGACTATACTAATTTTAACTAAACATAGCAGTTAATACAGCCACGCAATAACACAAATAACCAATGAGACTAGTGTTGGAGTGAAGCTGAGATGACCCAACCACAGTAACAGTCCTACAGTATAGCACTTCATGGCAGTGGACAGGGCTTCATCTCCTAGGCCTGCTGATAAGACCTCCCAGCCTCTAAGAAGGTACTGGTTCTTCTTTATCAAAATGCTCCTTATGAAAAAGTATTAAAAATGGCTCTCCTCCAGAAAGAAAACAATCTCTCTAGTGACCCCTATAGATCACCTGTATTAGGGTATGTTTACATGGCAAACAAAAAACATCTGGAAATACGGAGCTGTTTTCAAGGGAAAACAGCCTTTGATTTTCAGCCGTTTTTTATTCATCGTTTTTTACGGCCGTTTTTGGAGCTGTTTTTCTATTGAGTCAATGAAAAACGGCTCAAGAAGTGAAATGCACTTCCTTTTATGAAGTGTTTTTTTACGCGGCCGTTTTTAAAAACTCGCCTAGTGGGAACGGAACTCCATTTTTCCCATTAAAAACAATGGGCAGATGATTGGAGGCGTTCAGCCCCCTGCATTTTTAGCAGTTTTTCAGGCGTTTACGGCCCGAAAAATGGCTGAATATAGGTCGTGTGAACATACCCTTACTGTAGTAATGAAGAGCAAAAACGGCTGTGTCTCTGTAGTGAAAAATCTGTATAGATATAGACACGTTAATTAAACAACCAATTTCTCTCTGATCAGTTGTATTGATAGGCATTATAATTATTATTAGCTCAGTTCCACATTAAATTGCCAATTCCAATTACCGGAGGAGTTTATTGTGCAGCCCAAACCTACATGACAGCAGCAACTCAGTCACTGGCACTTTTGCCTTGCAGCACTGGAGTACAGGGCAACATCTGCATGGATTTTGTACTGTATGTTCTCTCCAGGTTTTTTGGGGTTTTCTCCGGTCAGCACATAAGAAAAATGGGGCTCTTAGTACACATTTTGATTGAATTGTATAAACCAACTTGCCACTTTATGGTGATCTCTTTTAAGTAGGTCCCTAATATTAGAGTAGGGACCCACCTGAAAGGGTTCTCCCCTTTGGACAACCCCCTCTTTGTTAGATGGGTCCCCCTCTGCTGGGACTCCCACAATCAAATGTCATATTTTGGGAAACCTGGCAATAAGTGTTTAATTTCACTGCAACGCCACCACAGGAGAAATTAGGCATTACATAGTGTCCATTCAAATCAATGGGTTGTCTATGTATTGCAGGACAGGTCATCCAGAGTGAAAGTTGTTCTTTGTAGCCACTCTCCACTGTGATGATCCTAAAATGAGGACACTGTACAGTAATCTGATGTAGAAATAAATACTCATTACCTTATAGGAAGGAACTAGTCGTCAACAAGCTTGTCGACTGTTTTCAGTTTTAACCAGCAGAATTATGAATGCAGCTCTGGAGCATAAAAAAGGCTGTAAGTCAGGATCAGTACCAAATAAGTAATGTGGGTTAGGCATGGTTCACATAGCTATAACAGAGCCCCATTCTAGCATGTATATTATGGCCGGAACACACGGACCCCTTTCTACTAAACCAAATTTTGATCACCACAGAATCCTATGGTGGTCTAAGTACAGTGCAGAAGAACTGTGGGGGGGGGGGGGGGGTGTCTAGGTCTTGCATTTGCAATATGGATGCTAAATTGTGGCTGTTTGGGGGTCACATGAAATTGGCCTTACTTAACCTTTTATGTAGATTATATATAAACTATAAGGCCCCGTGCACGCGGTCGTAATTTTGTTCCGCAATTACGGACCCATTCATTTCTATTGCCCACGGACACCTTCCCGTATATATTTACGGGAAGGTGTCCAGGCTGTAGAAAGGCTCCACCAAAAATAGGACATGTCCTATTTTTGATTTTACTGACCATGCTGCGATACTTTATAATTGGATCACAGTCCGCAAATGCGGGTGCCCGTCAGCAGCCGTCTGTAATCACGTACCGGGATAACAGCTACGACCGTGTGCAGGGGCCCTAAAATGGTCCTCAAAGGTGAACGAACGCTTTACTGGGGCCATAGGCCTTAGAAATTTATTGGTAGGTTCAGACAGTCTTGGTGGGACCTGCTGACAATCAATATCTTTGCTAGGTCAAATATACTAGATTATCGGGAGATCCTTTCGAATTTGGCTGAATTCACCTACAGATATTTGATGTCTATGGTCACGTGTACAATTGTTTTGCCTCTTTTTTGCAGGACATAGAAGCGTTTCAGGAATGTAGTTTTGTTCTCCATATAAAAAAAATGGAAGAGCAACATCTGCAGGTCCCGGCTGTCCCACACCTGCGTCCCTTCTCACTTTTCTTTGATCATAATGGAGCCTTTAAGGAAGGACATTCCTACATCATGAGCTATTGTTACTTCTAGAAGAGAAATATTCTATGACTGATGTCACTGAGAAACCACTTATGAAGCAGAGCTCACAAATAAACATGCGCTAATGGCTGGACGATGTGCCAACAGAAATGTACATATAGATATGTGTGATGTAACTGGTAAGGCTTTGTACATAGCTGCCCACTAATGTCGAAATATTCTGACGTTTTCCCCAAATTAAGTATTTCTCCTGATCGGACCTGCTGCTCATGTTACATTGCTACTTATAGATATCTGATGCTGCAATTACATGTGAGGGTATTTTCACACGGGCTATTTTCGGCCGTTTTTCAGGCCGTAAACGCCCCGAAAAATGGCTAAAAATGCGTGGGCTGAACCCCTACAAGCATCTTCCCATTGGAAAAACGGCCATGTAAAAAAGTGCCTCGTAAAAAGAGGTGTATGTCACTTCTTTAGCTGTTTTTGGAGCTGTTTTTCATCGACTCGATAGAAAAACAGCTCCAAAAACGGCTGTAAAAAACGCAAGTTGCTAAAAAAAACAGCTCAAAATCAGGGCCTGTTTTCCCTTGAAAACAGCTCCGTATTTTCAGATGTTTTTTGTTATGCGTGTGAACATACCCTTACAATGAAGAATTGGAGAACAAGAATTTCCCCCATAGATTAAAAATTCACCAGTAAAAATAAATCTTTGTTAATCTTTTCTTTCAGTCGTTTTTTTAAATTAAATGCTTGACGACAACCTAAAGGGCTGCCAGGGGTGGTCACCCAGCTTTCCATACACACTGGCAAATCTGCCTAGTTAAAAAGTAATATGTCCCTGCCCCATAACCACAGCCGGCCTCATGCACACGACCGTATTATTCATCTGTAATTACAGACCTATTCATTTCTATGGGCTACGGGCACCTTTCTATATTTTTACGGATGGGTGTCCGTGCCATAGAAATGATAGAACATGTCCTTTTCTTGTCCGTAATTACGGCACGGACTCTCCATAGAAGCCTATAGGTTTTTCCGTAATTATGGACGGCTACGGATGTGCATCCGTAGCTGACCGTAATTACGGAAGCGTTGATATGCAACGCCAGGGGATTACCCTAGATTCCTCCCTGTTTTTTAGTGGATCCGTAAATACGGATGCAATACGGACAGTATTTAGGGACACCCTTCTGTATATGCAGATGATTTACGGATGACTATAAATTACTACGGATTCGTATTTACGAACAGTATTTCCGGATGGATGAAAAATACAAGATGGATTTGCCAATGTCTATTGTTTTTCCTTGACGTGATTACTGTTACTACACAATAGGGGGAGGGGGTGACCCGCGGGCAATTATGGCCATTGTTTTTTTTTTCATATGACGGGCCTGCAACAGCAGATGTTAGGGGAGACAGGGGATTAGGCACGTTGATCTGCCAGCGGCTTATTCCCCTCTCCCCATTGAAATAAATGTTCAGGCTTGTCCGACCGCTATCCCATGTGTACGGACAGCTTTGTAAAGGGAAGGTGGCTATCAAGCCATATCCCTCTGGCACAGCAAGTATTTGACAACATAAACCAGCATCAAGAGGGGGCCATCCTAATGTTTGTGATAGGGATGAGTCATTATCATCTTCTCCATCGACTGATCACCTACTCCCCAACTACCCATAATGCACCTCTGTGCCGCTTCGGTCCCTCTGCATACAGTCGTCATGAGTTGTAAGTTGGGAAAAGCTCCCGGCGTATACTTTCAGAGGCCTGCAACATATCCCACTCTATAGGCATACAGTGGGATCTGTCACCCATAGGATCCGATTGTAAAAAAGTATACCGCACAGTATATATATATATTTTTACTGGATAACATTGTATAGAATAGTGTGGACTTCTATGCTGTTCCATACCTTTTATTATTTGCGGTATATCAACATATACCAGCCTGATGGAAGCCAAAAGGACGCTCTTTTTGCCTCCATCATGAGTATTGGAGCCCTATGTATACGCTTAGCATATACACCGGGAGTGTTGTGGTTTTGAACAGACAGACAAAAAATTCCACAAAAATGGGGTAGAAAATCCACATGTGTAGATATCGCTCTCTATGGATTGTGTACCAGTCAGCAGAATATATATTTTGCACTTATAATGTTCTGTATATTAGACACCTGTCAGGTGAATGATCTGTTATTTGTACTGGACTGTAGAGAGTGCTCGGTATGAAGACATTATATTCATGTCTCTATATCGTACAAGAAGTCTGGATATGCTGTCAAGTACAAGGTGGAGTGATTTCCTCGCGGTGGAGTTGAGACATGCCAGGAATGTTTGTATTTCTTGATGTGTGCAGGGTTACAGACCATCCTCCGGGGGAGAAATTCCAGCGGCACAGAAGCTCGCAACCATTACCAGGCACAAGGAGAAGTAACAACTGCACATACAGGCTGAAAAACCATGACAAATACCTAAGTGCCTATGTTCAGTAATCCACAGTCCTGAATCTGTGATGTCACCGTATGGCCAGGACCATAAAGGGGTTCTCCAACCAATACTTTATGGCATCACCTAGAACCTGGGAATCCACCTCTGGGACCTTCACCAATACCAAACACGGGGATGTCTGGTCCTTATTCTTAGTGTAATGTGGCTGCACATCTTCTCCAGGAATGGGTAATGGGTGCCCCATTCTGAAGATAGTTGGGGGTTCCAGCAGTTGGACCCCTACAGATTACATAGATATGCCAGAAAAAGCCCTTTAACCCCCTCCTGCACCGCACCATTATTGTACATTTAGGATGGGTCCACACAAAACGGAAATGCTGCCGATATTCTGCGTGGCTTTGGTGGGGATGGAAAGGGGGGCAACACAGAAAACAAAGTCATGTGACCATATAGAAAAGTACAAGGATAATAGAATAATGAGGTGACGTCTAATATTCTGAATTATGCCTCATAGTAGACATCCCGACAGCAAAAAATATAAATGTACATTTCTTACTTTATTTCCTTCAGATAACTGTTATAGGAGCAACTCATTGGTCCACATTAACGTATGTTATGCCAGTCTAAGTAAACAGTGAGTTGGAGTGATTTGTGCCAAATTTATTAAAAGCCGTAAGCCTCTTTTTAAATTTGATACGTTTGGGACGGTTTTAAAGTCAGAAGATCAAATATATGCCTGCTATACAACTTAGAAAGGGTTTAAAACAAATTTGGGGTAATGATCGGTGTGCAAGACCTGATTCTTTGGCGCAACATATTGTGAAGGTAAAAAACTGCCAATGGTTGGAAAGGATTGTTGCTGCATACAGAGATCTATTAAACTGCATCATATAGATCAGTGTTCCCCAACCAGTGGTAAGGGAGCCCCATGTGTCTGTTGGCAGTTCCAGATACTGCTGTGCACTAGTGGCACCAGGGACTTCACAGCATTTCTGGAAATTAGTACTAGGGTCACAACCATAGCGCTAGCTGCTAACATTAGGGTAAAAGCCATATTATAGGTTGTAACTTTAATAGAATTTATTCCTTACACTATTCAGTATGGCCCAACACCCCCTCTCATATTTGAAAGTCTGGCGACCTGATGTAGGCAATCCAAAAAACCTTATTACCCAACTATGGCTTAAAGTGAATCTCCACATTTTAGATTCAGTAATTTATAGGTCCAACATTCTGTGCTAATTCATCTCTTAATATATCGATATAGCGGTCGGAGCTCCGTTTCTTTGATTTAGAGTTCCAAATCTCCATGATGGAGAGAGTTAAATGAAACAACTCTGGCTGTCTAAAGCCACCACTAGAGGGAGCTTACCACATACGGTGTTATTATTGAGTTCAATGTATAAACAGTATGCAATAGGCTCCTAGGCTCCCTCTAGTGGTGGCTGTAGGCAGATATAATGGTATTTAACTCTGACTATGCAGTCGATTTATAGCTCTGTATCAAAAGTTTGGTACAATTTAGATTTACCAAAATGGTGTTTAAAAGTTGATCGTTCCTTTTAGTCAGTCCTCTCTTTAAAAAAACATAAACAAAACAAAGACAAACCAAACAAGACACAATATTCAGTTCACCCAGTAGGGTCCTACAGAACACCATCGCAATGTTCTGCATCTCTGGGATTTGAGAAAAGTGACTTTTGTTTCCTAGGTTTACAATATCTGGTTTATACTCTAACATTATTTATCACTAGTGGAAATGTTCGCAGCACGGCACGCTAGCAACTGCTAATTACATTTACTCCTAATTAAATGAACTGTTGGTTTGTTTTACGTCCTGGATGTTCGGCAATTCGTGAGCTTTCACAGAAATGTACAACTGAAGCATATTTAGCGGCTGACAATAAACAGAGGCGCTCTGCAAACGGAAGGTGTTCTTCGAGAACCCATGTTCTACTGCAATTTATCTTATTACGTGCGTGTTATGACGTGCTGTATGGCGATATATACGCAAATTCAGGAGAAAAAAACAGCCATCAATTCAAAGACCTTGCACACAACTTATTATTCCTTCTACCCATTTCTTGTATTCCAAAAATATTGACCTATTGAGACCAACCGGAATTAAGGAACAATTTACTTTATTATTTAGAGACATGGCAAACTGCAAACGGTCTGTGGTCGAGGGTCAGTCTATTTAAAGGGACACTTGAATTGTTAGATGTCTATCCTTGTGTGCTAAATCAAAGGCGTGGTCTCATAAAAACACCATTTAAAAATGGAAGCCGATGCAGTAATCAGCTGATCGTTGTAGGTCCAGCCTCGTTAACCATCAGCGTCCAGCTGTTATAGCTGGGGAAAGCAATTTCCAGCGGTTTCCATGTAATGCACGGTAGGGATCGGTCAGTAAAAGCGAGAGATGCTCTTAATAAGCGTCTCTCCATTCTGCCTCAAGCAGAGGGGGCCCAAGAGGGGGATCTCTTCCACTATGACATCACTATGCCCGAATAGGGAATATGGACAGCGGTTGTCCCTATGAGAAAACCCCTTTAAAGTTTCACAACTTCACCAAAACATGAACAATCGAGTTTGGCTGGAGTTAACCGGAGATAGAATCCTGCCACTCGACGAGTTGCATAATATGAACTGTGAGCAGTTTGAGCGACACAATTGTCTTTGGCCCCTGTTCAGTGGAAATCTCATGTGAACATTGTAGCCGGGCACATTTACTTTATCTTCTAAATCGTTGAGATTTCTTAATATAGTTGGTGATCCGCTGTAGGTTATTTTAAATTGGTCACTTATTGTCTTTTTATGCATATGTATTAAAGTTTTTTTTAGTGTATTGTTGTTTTTATGTACTTTTTATGTGATCCTGCAACATAATAAATTTCCCCATTGAGGATGAGTGAAGTCTTTCTATTCTATTGTAAAGTGCAACTGTTCCAGCAGTAGCCCAACCAAGTCTGCTGCATGATGCAACCCTACAGATGCATACAGAAGTATCAGTGCAACTCAATGCGTTTCAAGAAGACAGAATATCATGAGATATGTCATAATAAGAGAGGTCTAGACTATCTCAGCTGTTTCTATAAGTTTCATAGACTTGAATGGAGACAGACGAATGGCCAGCTGTCCTTGTCTTCCCCACTTTGAACTACAACACAGGAGCCTCTGGAGCACTGTTTCCCTCGACCTATCAAACACTTATTGCAAGGAGCGAACTGAGACAGATCTGGGCCACCATAGCCATGATTCACTTTATTTGGGTTAATAAACTATATTTGAGGAGCACTTTAGCCCCCAGACACCTTATCTAGATACTTTTTTGTAATACCAGATCTTGGGAGTGGAACCCGTGTCCCACACCAGAATTTTCCCAATATGTTGGGACTAAGAGGAGGACAGGAAGTACAGCTGAGCTAGTTCCACTGAATAATGTCCAGATTAAACAGAGTTCCTTCCAAGGTCTCCAAGGTATTCTGTTCTGTGGGGAAGGGGGACATGCGGGGGTAACGTGACTGTCGTGTTACTGGTGGTTTATGACGGTCACTGTTATTGGGGGTCCTGTGGCTTTTATTAGAGGTCGATAGTCAGGGCCGCCATCAGGAATTTCTGGGCCTCCATACAGTCTAAGAATCTGGCAGTGGCAAGTAATGGGAGGAGGGCAGCGGTGAGATGCAATCTGGCCGTGGCTCAGTGTAGGGGCAGGGCAGAGAGAGTAGGTGGGCTTGGGAGAGACTAGGTGGCAGGACTCAGTGGAGGGGTGAGTGCTAAGAGAGCAGAAAGTGACAGGGGCTGGAGTGGGGCCAGAGGCATATGCAACCTGACAGGGACTCTGTGGAGGGATCAGGGGTGGGCAAGGGCTCTGTGGGAGGCCAAGGTGTGCAGGAGGGCAGCATAAAATAAATCATTGCACTTAGGCCGGATTCACACAAGCGTTTTGCGAGCGCAAAAGGCACTTGACATCTCCGTATGACAGCCCCGTATGATGCGCAGCTGCGTGCTTTTCGCGCAGCCGCCATCATTATGACACTCCATTTGGATGTTTGTAAACATATACATGTTTTCATTCATCCTTTTCACAGCTGTTGCGCAAATCATGCTAGTCGCACGGAAGTGCTTCCGTGTGGCATTCGTGGTTTTCACGCACCCATTGACTTCAATGGGTGCGTGATGCGCGAAATACGCCCAAAGAACGGACATGTCGTGACTTTTTCGCAGCGGACTCACGCTGCGTAAAAATCACGCAACTGTCTGCACTGCCCCATAGATTAATATAGGTCCGTGCGACGCGCGTGAAAATCACACGCGTTGCACGGACGTATATCCCGTTCGTCTGAATAAGCCCTTAAGCTGTTGCCTGTACACAGCACCCACCAAAATGCAGTGCTGGCCACTGCTTCTGCAGGCTCTTAGATATTCCACTTCCGTGAAACGCCTGGACGAAGTCTCCACCCCACACGTGGCACACGTCACCTGCTTAGATACCAGACTAATTGTCAAAGAGCTGGTGTCTACCAACCCATTTAGTAAGTTTGTCCTTTTCTTTGGTTTTTTGAGTATATATATATATATATATATATATATGTCCCCATTTTTTCTGTGTTTTACTAATTGTCAAAGTCAATACAGACCCCTAACCAGCTCCTTAAATTGGATGAGACCCCGGACCAGACCCATTAATTAATTCAGACTCCGACCAGCCTCCTAAATTAATACAGACTTCCAGCCAAACCCCTAAATTAATTTATACCCCCAAATTAATTGAGACTCCCGACCAAACCGTTAAATTAAAAATTTAGACACCCAACCCGACCCTTCAATTAAATCAGACCCCTGACAAGCCCCCTAAATTAATTCAGACTCCTGACCAAACCCTTAAATTAATTTGGTCCCTGGAACAGACCCTTAAATTATTTCAGACCCTTGAACAGACCCCTAAATCAATTCAGAGTCCTGATAAAACCCCCAATAGATCCTCAAATAATTAAGACCCCCACCAAGACTCCTAAATTAATTCAGATACCCGACTAGACCCCTAAATTAAAGGGGTTTTCCCATGAGACGTTTATGACATGTCCACAGGATAGGTCAAATGTCAGGTAGGTGCGAGTCCCAGAGGTTGGACCCGTATCTATCTCCAGAACGGGGCCCTCTAAACCCTTTTCTGCTGCTCTGTGTTGCGGCTAAAGCAGGTGAATTCCGACCATGAAAACCTTATATGGTCGGGAGTTACGAAAACAGCGTAGCTTGCTCAGCTATGCAGTATCCGTAAGTCCCATAGAACTGAATGGTAGTTAAACAGCATTGCTCGCTTGCTATGCTGCTTTCGTAAACTGACATTCACTACTATGGGAGTTAAGAAAACAGCATAGCTCAGCGTGCTACGCTGTTTTCATATCTCCCGACCATATAACCAGGAAGTGGCTAGGAGGCAGCGAGAGCAGACAAAGGTGGAACAGGGATTGGAAGGCCCCGTTCTAGAGATAGGTGCATGTCCCAGAGGTGAGACCCACATCTATCTGACATTTATGACATATCCTGTGGATATGTCATAAATGTCTCTCATGGGAAAAACCCTTTAATTCACACCCCCAGTCAGACTCCCAAATTAATTCTGTCACCAGACATCTATGACACCCATCTTCTTACCGCTCCTGAGTCCTCTTGCCGCTTTAACTTCTGGTCGTGCGCCTCTCTGGACGCCTCCTCCTTACCCCTGTGTCAAAAGTTCAGCGTCAGGTTGTTGTGTGCGGCGGTGCATACAACAACCTGAAGCCGGCGTTATATTTTGTTGTGGAGGGTCTCTCTCATTTACTTCCACTGCAATCATTTTCCTCTCAGGTCAACGACCAAGATTTTCACATTACATAGTAATTCCCCAGCAGTAGCAACACATAATGGATTTGTGTGCCGAGACCAGACATTCCTACCTGCTGCAAATCAATTCTAAAGGAGACCACTGACTCATGGGTTATGTTGGCTTGTAAAGACAAGCATAATTCCGGAAATGTCTGAAGTAAGCCAGACAGGAGACTTGATCAGGCCACCGCTGTGTTTAGATTGACTCGTGTGATAGATACCCTCATTAGATAGACAAAGTGAAGATAATACTAAAAATGATTGGAAAACAATATGTTCTCCAGATGTGGAATCAAATATACTGGATTAATACGTCCCAGAATAATGTGTGAGTAGATGGAGATACAGAATCCGGGCAGGACACGGAAACTTTTTTATATATCTTCCTATCCAGTTTATTACTTGTTTAGTTTAGATATATTCCATGAGTTGTACAGAACAGGCCTCCATTCACATCTACCTCACATTCATATATTTACGATTTTGCCAATTTTGGGAATTTTTGGGTCAGTAACTGTGAAATACTTGCCCACAAATAATGAGGTAACCTACATAAATCAACTGGACGACATGATAGAGCCAAAGGGGATGAACTGATCATCAGGTGCAAGATAAAATCTCATACCACTTGTAAAGTCTCTTCCTGGTAACCTTCTACTTAGCCCCGCAACGTAAGGTCAACTGCAAATTAAAAACACATGGAGCCCATATTTCCTTTCCTGTTGCAAGGTCAAAAGTAAAGATTTGCAGTAAATATCTATGTTAACGGTTGGAATTTCTGCAATTACTGAAGAACCAATTGGAGGACTACAAATAAAATGGTCTATCGATCTGGCAAAAATTTAAGAAGATGGTTAAATAAAGTAAACATTAGCAGCAAATCAAAGGTTAAAGAGGCTCTGTCACCAGATTCTCAAATCCCTATCTCCTATTGAGCTGCAATGTAGATAACAGTAAAGTTTCTTGTTTTTTTTTTAAAAACATTCATTTTTGGCCAAGTTATGAGCAATTTTATATATATGCAAATGAGCTTTGAAATGGACAACTGGGCGTGTTTTTTTCGTATGTCCAACTGGGCATGTATTGTGTTTTTAACTGGGCGTGTTTACATGTATGACGCTGACCAATCAGTGACCAGTCAGCGTCATACACTCCTCTCCATTCATTTACACAGCACATAGCAAGGGAAACTAAATCTCGTTTACCTCATAATCTCGCGAGATTACGCGTGGCTTGCTGGAATCTCACAGAAAAGATTCAGAAGTGTCAGGATTCTGAATACAGACGTCCAGGCTGGAGGTCATGTGTATTCATTATCAGGACACTTGTGTATGTGGCTGCACGTCGTTCTAGTAAGAACACTATGTGCTGTGTAAATAAATGGAGAGGAGTGTATGACGCTGACTGGTCACTGATTGGTCAGCGTCATACACGTAAACACGCCCAGTTAAAAACACAATACACGCCCAGTTGGACATACGAAAAAAAAACACGCCCAGTTGTCCATTTCAAAGCTCATTTGCATATATATATATATATATATATATATATATATATATATATATATAAAATAGCTCATAACTTGGCCAAAAATGAACGTTTTTAAAAAAACTAAACGTTACTGTTCTCTACATTGCAGCGCCGATCACATGCAATAGGAGATAGGGATTTGAGAATCTGGTGACAGAGCCTCTTTAAGGGGCATAGAGTGATGTACACACACCCGTAGAGAGGAGGAGACCCAACCTAAATAAAAGAAAGAGGGTGTCTGAATGTGTTTAACCCAAATGTGACTGGTGGGACTCACCTACCAGATAATGTCGAACAGATGTCCAGTAGGTCACTTTTTTTTTTTTTTTAACCCTTTGTGTGCGTATGGAGATATTTCTCAACTATAATGACAGACAGCGACTTCCCAGTAAACTGTCCAGGACAATTTCCTGATATTCATACTATACCTGTATACAATGTACAGTATATAAAAATCATTCCAACTGACCAAACCATGGTTGTCCATCTATAATTTTAGGACTGACAATTGCCCCACCAGAAACTACTAGAGGTGTTGAAATAGTAAAGGAATTCCTGACCCCCTTGTCCCATTTGCCAATTATATTTAACCTTGAAAAATTGTATACGGCACGTGTTAATAATATGAATTCCAATTGACCCAAGTATGGTGGACATTCTGTCATTTTAGATACGTGCCCTAGCTGAAAGTACTAGAGGTGTTTTTGTAGTATGGGACTCCTTGACAGTCATATTATACCTTGAATAATCCTATACAGCATGTATTATCAAAAGTCATTCTGACCCAAAAATGGGGGACCATCTCTAAATTTAAGACCCTACCAGAAAGCATTGGGCACGCCATACAATTCAGAAAGCTGTCAGCCAAATGATCATTTGGCCAACAGCTATTCCTCCCGACTCCCCCATACACATGCACGCTTGGCCGAGCCATGTGGTCAAAGGAACACCTGTCTCGCAGCCCAATGTCATGCAAATGCCTTCTGATGGTTTGTGTTGAGACTGGTTGCCGTCCTAGGCTTGGGATGGGATGTCCAATTTTGCTTGCAGTACAGAATGGATCACTATGCGCCATTGTTTCAATCAGAAGTTATGTCCGTGCAAGTGGCGATAACTGGCACGTCAACGAACAGGAGGCATCGCACAATCATCCCACACCACTTGATCCAATTATTGAGGTTTCATGTGGCTAAAAATTGTTGCTTTCTATTTGGCTTTTATGCCCCCCACATGCCACAAAATGCAGCGAGGTGCTTGAAAATGTGATCATTTGCAGATCCTAGCGAAACCTGCTACTTCCTCGATTTGCATACCCTTACAGCTTGTCCTTCTTGGTGTTGCAATTTCAATTTCAGGAGAGTACATCTATTTAGAGGCATCATAATTGTATGGGACTGCTTGACCCTCTAGTCCCGTTTTAAAAATTATACTATGCCTTGATTAATTGTATACAGTATGACCCAAACATGGCAGACCACGTCTAATTTTAGGAAAGTGAGATAGAAGAAAGTACTGGAGGTATCATAATACTATGGTACTGCACTTTAAGTTGGGTTACAGGAGAGCAAAAACGACATTACGGAATGAGCTTCTGAAACCTAAAAAACAATCGGACAACCAGTCTGGGGTACGCTTCATATCTACTTATAATGGGCAGTGGAACAAGATGCGTAGCATTTTGGAGCACCACTGGCCCATTCTCCTGTCTGAACCTCACTTAGCTCAAAGTCTATCTGAGAGACCCTTGATGACTGCAATACAAGCCAAGAACCTAAGGGATTTTCTTGTAAAAAGCCATTATGTCCCCCGTCAGGTATCACCCTTTGGTTCACGTGCACCGAGAAAAGGGTGCTACCCGTGCGGCAAATGCAGAGCATGTGCTAATATTTGTCGGGCAACAAGCTTTTCCTCAGCAGATGGAACACGCAATTTTAATATTCGTGAATACATTTCATGCAGCACGACACGTGATTTACCACGCCACATGTGGGTGCCCAAAGATATACATCGGACTGACCTCCCGAGAATTGAGAATCCGTACTAGAGAACATGTACGTGATATCTTGGGGGCCAGTGAGGTAGATGATCCGACACAACTGAAGACTATACCTCGGCACTTTAAGAGGTATCATGACTGCAATCCGAAATCATTTTCGGTCAAAGGCATTGATAGGATACATTGTGGCATCAGGGGGGGGAATGTGAAGAGGGTCTTGGCGCAAAGGGAATCCAAATGGATTGTCATGTTGGGCTTCATGACACCACGGGGTCTTAACGAAAACCTTAGTTTCGTTCCATTTCTGTAACAACCTATCTCACAATCTCTATCACCGACTTGTTTTTATTACATATTTTCTGTATTTTAATTTTGTGTTGCTTTATATGTTTCCTGTTTATTAGGTATCATATGTGGTATATTAAATATCTGCTGCCCTGCTTTGTGGATCGAGCCGGATTGGACTTTTGAGAGACGGCGTGCTCAATATCAGTTTACCTTTCTTCAATATATTTGAACTGTACCTGCTATACGCAGACAGTATGGAATAATATATTTTCTCCTGTTATGTCTCTCATTGTATGTATGTCCAGTCTTGGATATGTATCTTGAGCCGTGCAAACTTTTGTCACTATTTGTATGTATGTCTCTGTGTATCTAATTGTGCATGTGACTATTATTATACTATTGGGGATATTCTAACTGTTTTATTATTCAGTTGCCATCACGTTTTGTATACTGATGTGCGTGATATGGATTTATAACTTAATATATATACACTACGATTCAACTATTGTCTGTATATCACGCTGATTGATGGCATAATCATGTATTATGAATACTATATACTGGCATCGGGTGGGGATGGATTGGTGTACCTAACTAATAATCCTGTTATATGATATGCGGGATATTTAAGATTGACAGGACTAATTTCATATATTGTGTTTGTCACTGCAATGATTGTGCGAAACCTTTGTCGTACAGTATACCAGTGTCCTTTGTCACTGTATGGCTTATGCCCCTTCTGTTGGCAAATGCACTTGGGTCATGTTTGTACCCCTTAATATGATTGTGTCTACCCCTTCATTTCATTTGGTGTCACGCCAGTGCACTAGAAACTTTTTTTCCTTTTCTGTTCCCCCTTTTTTTCACATTTTTTCACCTTTTTTCATTTTTTTCACTTTTTATATACTTCATAATATAAAACGGCATCTATTCGCCTCCACACACACAAATGGTTGGTGGCCGTATTTTTATACTATCCCGTTTTTACATTAATACACACACACAATGCTCTATATACACTATGTGACCTCTCTACTGCAAGTACATTCAGATCTCTTTACATGCATAGATACATATGTACAGACAAATAGGTGGCTCCTGACTAATGGTATGGTTATGACAGGTGTATTCGGCTCTACTTTACGGGGCTTAGTGCAGATATTTCAATAATATGGGGACGAGGTGATTCGCTGGTGTGTCACATCAGGGTCACGGCTACACTGGATACTCCTATGCCCGGACTGTGGTGCCGTTGTGCGCATGCCCGCTGTGGCGGCTGACGGCGATGCTCTCCCCCTTCGCTTCCTATGGCGCATTGCGCATGTCCGGAACTCCCGTTACGCGTCGGGAGCCCGGACATGTGCTGCAGCGCCGGAAGCCGGATGTGGGGATTGCCTCGCTTCCGGCGGTCCCGGCTGGGATGCGCCGCTGAATGGCATCACGATCCTATGGCATGGGTAGTATAAATGGGACTAAACGATAGAGCACACATTAATCTACATCCCCCTGAGGAAGCACTACGTGGCGAAACGCGCGTCGGGGTCTATGTTGCGGAGCGGACACCTCTCATTCCATACCACTTCATCCCATCTATGGGTAAGTCTGCATCTTAGTCATTTCGTTTGATTCAACTACCATCCAGTACGATATATATTGCACCCTTCTTTCACTCAAACCAGTTATTTATGGAGACATTGCTCTCCCTTCCTTACCTTTGAACTAATGGTGTATTATTGGTATACTTAACTGTGAATCTGATACGTATTCTAACATGTATGCAGCTACCCTTGGTTAATTGGTAGTTATAACACTCGGTGCGGTCTCCGCATTTTTACTAGAGTTCTCTTGGTGCTATTTTAGTATGCACATTGTTTGTATAATAAAGATTTAACTTTTTATATTATATACATTGGCGTTAAAGGCTCTTATTTGTTTCTTTGTGGTATATGCATTATCATGGAGCTGCCTAGATGATATGGGGGGACAGTTGTGGTTTAAACAGTTCTCAGCCCTTGTTACAAATTTGTTTGGAGTCTATATACTGGTACTGCACTTTGGCAGCATACAAAGTTTTCACTATTTCCTCTTTTAGTGTTGTGAACTATTACACTTCAATGTTTTATCCAACAGTTAAAGTTTTATTTTAGCAACATGTTTGCTTAACAACTAACATTGACTCTTTTCCTTTGTATCCATCTGTGCAATGTTCATAGCGACACAACACGGAGAAAATTATATAAACTTGTGGATTTATTAATAGAAAAGCTCAGGCACTAATTTATGACAACAGAAAAATATTCAAGTGGAATAGAGCACGTTCTTCCATCACCAACCAAGCAATATAAAAGATGAATGTTACCAGCACGAACTGTGAATGTGCCATGAAGTCCACATTATCTGGTCTCCTGGAATGTCTCAGATTAAAATAACAAGAACTGTATTCTCCATAAACACATAACTAGTCCGCTAGTAGGTGACACCATAGTGGATCCATCTCCTACTGCCCTTCTGGGAAAAGCCATCTTATATTGCTAACCCCCCAACAAGTAGGGAAAAGCCCTATTATTGGACCATTTCACTATCTGGAATCCTGATGGACAAATTTGTTTGGAAGATGCCAGAACACTTAAAAACGGTATTCCCATCTTGGACATTTATGTTTGATAGATATGGGTTCCACCTTTGGGACAGCGCCACCTAAGCTCCCTCTAGGAGCAGAATCCCCGGTCAGAGCACTCTGGCCAGAGATTCCGCTCCTAGAGGGAGCCCCTGACGTCTCTGTCCATATATGGATGGGACGTCAGGGGTTCCCTCTAGGAGAGGAATCCCCAGCCAGAGTGTTGCCGACACTCTGGCCAGGGATTTCTCTACTAGATGGAGCTTAGGTGGTGCTATCTAGAGGGGGGATTGTGCGATTTACAGGGGGGCGATGCTATCTGCCGGGGAGTGGGGTTCTATCTACAGGCAGTGTGGTGCTATCTACATGGGCACTGTGGCACTATCTACAGGGGACACTGGCGCTATCTACATGGGCACTGTGTATGGCACTATCTACCATGGGCACTGTGGCACTATGTTGGCACTATCTACCGTGGGCACCTTGGCACTTTTTCACGGGGCTGTGATTAAAAAAAATGGATGAATTTTATTAATTAGGGTTTTTTTTTAAGGCCATGAAAAACGGATGGCAAATGGCGGTTAAAAATGGTCAGACGGCCGTGAAATGGATTTCAATTTTGAGTCACACTGATGCAAAACAGCCATGAAAAACTGAAAGCTGAAATTATTATAAAATATGTAGATCTAAAACATATTGTAATTTACTACATAATGTGATCACAGAAATTATTTGTATATTTATTACATTGATATCTTGTACATTAGAATAAAACATTAAGGCCTACGTTTTAATTAGAATAATTATTGTAGATTGCATAGAATTTCAATTTCTAGGTAAATTGTGACCTGTTCCGCTGGGACATTTAGAGGGTGTGGTCTAATTTGGACAACCGCTTTTCAAAAAATGCAGCAGAGCACCCACGGAAATTAGTGGGTGATTATTTTCTTTAATAGATGCACACAATACCCACTGTCAAGAGCAGCACAGTGGCTCTAAGCTAACTAATACAAAGAGGTCACTCAGCTCACAATCCCTTAATATGGCATTGAACATGGGTTTTCTAAAACTACAAGTACTATAGAAGTGTCGATACACTGGTTCTTAGATCCTAGTTAAGAAGGTTTGCTGGTGGGCTCTGAGCAATCAGCTGTAATTTGTGGTGGAACAGCAACAAGTGTTAAATTTCCCTGCAGCGCCACCACAGGGGAGATTAAGCATTACACAGTGCCCATTGAACTCAATGAATTGCCCATTTAATGCAAGGACACAATGGGTCCTCCAGAGTAGGAGACGCTCTTTGTAGCCACTTTCTGCTATGGCTAATAGATAAGGGTACTGAACACAGGACCCCTTCTCTTAAACAGGTTGCCCACATTTGCCAATCTTTTTGATAAAAGGGTCCCCAACGATAAACTGATCACAGTGTGTTCTATACCAGAGGTGTAAGCTGTAAAGGTACTCGGCAGTAAGTGTTCAATTCTCCTTCAGCGCCACCACAGGGGAAATTAAACATTACACAGTACCGAAAGAAATCAATGGTAATGCACATGTTGGGTCCTCCAGAGCAAGAAACCATTTGTAGCGGCTAAAAATTGGTTTTCTAAGCCAGACTCCCGCTCCTAGCTTGATCTGATAAAGTGATTGTAAGGCTTGCTGGGAGCTCCAGTACATGATTCCCTCTTAATCTACAGAGTCAATGTCTTTTAAATTTCTGCCTACTTCCTAATCACGAAGGGAGGTGGCTGAAGAGGCTGCTGTCTAAACATTGTTTAAAGGACACTTCAAAAGGAAAGCTGTGTCAGCATCAGTCCATCAAAACAGACTGGGTGAGTCACTGTCTGCAGACTCGTTCTCTTTAATGTACTGGAGGATGTCTGACTCGTCCATGGCCTGTACATTGGGCTCGGAGGGCTTTATGTCAATGCTTGACAGGCTGGCGGAATTCTTGGACTCCTTCAGAAATGTGGGCTTAGCAGGTATTTGGGGCTTTGGCTTATTCTTTGTCTTCATTCCAAGACTCAAAAGTTTCTCAAAATCTTCTTCAACCCTGCAGGCAAAATATATATGAAAACAAAAATGATAAAATGCATAACAATGGATTGCAGTAATGGAAATACAGAACGCCAAATATAAACCCTGGGACCAGAGTGACACTACCATCATTATTACTCAAAATTATAGCATTGAACCCACATATGCATCACACACAGAATGCTGCGCAGCTTCAGTACGTTGGGCATGTGGAATTTGTTACACATACAGACGAGAGATAATGTTCTTTGCTGCGTCCATCATGGCGGGGTTACTTGATGTGACATCACTATTTTTCAATCAAAAATGGGAAGAAATCATAAATGATCAAAAATGGTCATTTAGTTTGGAAAAAAAGATTAGGGTCGACCTAATTGTTACTTACTTCTCCACTGACCACTGTTGCACTCCTGTATCCTCTTCTGTTTTCCAGTTCACCTAAGATGCCATTCCCGTTTACTGCGTTTTTGGTCCGGTCTGGTCACTACGGCCACCCAGCGCGCACGATAATGTCAGCATTTGGTGGCATATTTAAAAAGGCATTGACATCCAGACCATGCCTGAACCTCCGGGTAGTTTGTTCTTGTCCTAAGTGCTATTCTGTGTATTTTACATCCTGACCCCTGTTATGAACTTTTTTAAGTCTTGGCTACATTTCTACCCTGCTGTTGTATTCTGTGAATCGACCATTGCTCTGTTTTCGGACTATAGCTTGCTCATCTCGTTTACCTCTATCCAAGTCGGGCTGGACTGTCTAGCCTGGAATTGACACTAGTCTATCTTGACCTCCACATCCACTCCTACACCACGTTTCTTGTCGAGAGCCGTACAATGAATTACTATGTACAAATATATCAGTAGAGATCTGTGGAATGATCTAACTATATGTAAAGGCCCTTTTACACGGTTCAATGATTGTAAAAACGAGCGAACATATGAACGCTCCTTACCAATCATTGCCCCGTGTGTGCTCATACATCGACTGACCGGATCGTTTATGTGGCCAATAAAATAGTCGCTAGTCGACAATACACCTGACTGCGTAAACAGAGAGATGTGCTGCCAACATGATGGAAATGTATGGGGATGAATGATTGTAACTATTGCTCATGTCTATACATAACCGATCGGCGCTCCTTAAAAAAGCAGCAAACGAGTGCCGATCGACAAACTTTCTCGTCGAATGGAGCTCATTTTCATAGGCCCATATCGGGCCGTGTAAAAGGACCATAGACTGTAACTATCCACTACTTCTAGAGGAAAGAAGGTTTCTACAACTCTATAGATGTGGATTCTTTACTGTAAAAGCAGAGAGACTATGGAACTCTCTGCCAGCTCCCACATATAGGTTTTTCTGCCTTCCTCTGGATCTGCACTGTAGATAAGTAGATCTCTTTTCAGCCTTACTATTTCTGCTGTATGAAACATGCAGTTTTTGTAGTATTGGAACAATTCTTCAGGCACTTTCTGGCAAATCAGGATTTAAGCTTCAGGCTTTTTTTTTTTTAAGGTTGTTCTAATAACGCAATGTTCATTTGGCTTCGTCAACTGATGTCCAAGAGTCTCACTGGAATAGTGACAAATATGTACTTAGTGGGACAATTCTGAAATGCTGCTGAAAACTGGAGCAGAGTTCATGTGTGACCTTTTTTATGCCTTTATTCCAATGATTCAGCAGAGACCCCGATTACTTATCAAAATGTCCAGTTTATTTGTAAAGTCATGCATTTAAAGGATAAAACTGAACCTCATGTGTGTATTTACATTATATTACACAAAAGTCGGCCATAGCCATACACATGATATAACCGTGTGACTTTTTTCCACCCACAACCACATGTTTGTTGATTGTGACATTAAAATGCAATGAAGGGAGGGTTAATTAATGACTGCCAGACACTTCTTACTTCAGGTGGGAGGAATGAGCACAATAAAATCTGCAATGCATGGCCAACACAAATTCAAAATGCATGGGACTTAAAGGGACGGTCGGTGTTGGACAATCACTTTTAGTTAAAAAGGGTAATCTGATAAAAAGCAAATCATAGGATCAGCGATCAGATATAATTCATGAGGGAATCTGCCAGCAAGTGTTTAATTTCCCTGCAGCACCACCACAGGATAAATAAAGTATGACATGTTGCCCACTGAAATGAATGGGCTGTTCTAATATATGGATGCTTCTGGACCTCCAAGATGAAAGACACTCTGTATAGTTGCTTATGAGGGTCATTAACTCAGAATTACCTAATAGGGTATATGAAAATGGGTTTTCTAAACCAGCCACCCCCCTTTAAGGATAGCATGGCTGTATCACTGTACTGTCTGCAGTTAAACTGTTCCTTATAACATTACAATATAATCACTTTGTGGTACAAGCCTGATTTTCGGTAGCGAATGCTTTACCCAGGAACAAATGACTGGACCCTCATAACCATGTCCCTTTAACTACGATTATAGTTTTCCTGATAATGTCTGCAGAAATCCCTAAAGTAAACTAACTTTGGGAGACAAAAAGCAGAGATGCCCAGAGGCCATTATAATACAGTCACATAACTACTGTTATGTAAAAGAACATCTAACGCTCGCGCCGGTGACTCATCTTTCCCGCAAGAAATAAATGTCATTGTGTAGAGGTGTCTGGGACGGTCTGTGTTGTTAAACAATATCCTGGAGACCTTTTCACTAATAATTTGCTATCCTCACCCTTTTCATAGTATAAATGACTTTTCTAGTCCAGGCAAACCACCCAAGACTAAAGCATTTTCCTGATGGGACAAAGCCAGGGCTGCTTAAGCTTACAAGATAAGCCTATGTTATAGCATGATAGGGACAAGCCCATCATAAAGAAAATCTCTGCAAGGGAGACAATGTCTCTCCTGCCGGTCTACCTTCTCCCACAGAGTGTACTGTTAAGAAATGACTCACCTAATACTTCTTGATACACAGCTTAGTCATAGGTGGACGCCATCTGTAAAATGTAATTTAATTTCTGCGCCGAATTGCTGGTAGTATGTCAGCAAAATGAGCTGCCGGCATTTTTGTAAGATAGAAAGTGACCACGAGGGTCTTCACAAGAATGTTGAGATCCAACATGGTCACCTCTAGTGAATGGTCTGTTGCTAGAAAACCCCTTAAACTTTTGAGGGCACTGCCTAGCAAACGTGGGTCTTACAGGGAGAAGAGATATAATATTGCAATAGGAAACTATGTGGGCTGGCCGACCCTCACCCAAGGTCTCCTGTTGAATAGCCATGGATCGGGCAGGTTCGATTTCACAAGCCACTCATCTTTTTCCAGCTCTACTAAAATAATATTTTTGGCTGATATTTCAGAGAACAGTTTTGTCTATGGCTCATATATCAAGCTGCAACTTGGGGTAAATGATGAGACTTGTGCGTGTTTTGAGTTACGTGACTTGAGTCAATGCATATGTTGCCCAACTATCAAGAGCGGGAATGATCACTAGTGTTCATCTGGTAATAACTCTAATGAGTATTGTGCAATGCAAAAGTTGCATTTGGCTGCAGTTTTTGGTAGCCATCTCTTTGCAGTCTCCATTGCGTTGGTCCTATCGTGATGCATCCCTATCAATCATCACTGTACAACTTTAAATGACTCACGTCCTTGCGTATCAGAAGTTGCAGCCTGAGGCCGTACTAAAGCCAGTCAGAAGAGGCACCAACAACTGTATGAAGCATTATGGGACAGAACAGAGTTAAGGCCCTGTTACACCGGCCAAAATTTTGGCCGATGCAGAGAGCGCCGATCAAGGAGACAGCTCGTTGATCTGCGCTCGTTTGCTCCGGTCACATGGAGCTATGTAGGGGGACGAGCGGTGACTACTCCGATCGCTCGTCCCCATACATTATCATCATGTCGACAGCGCATATCCGTGTTCACACAGAGAGATGTGCTGCCGACAACGATAAAATTTAACTTTTTTAAAACTATACGATCAGCAGGTGAACAAGCGTTTGCTTGTTCTTCTGCTGATCGCTGCCCTGGTTACACAGGGCAATTATTGGCAACGAGCGTCCTATGAACGTTTGTCTGCCCGATAATTGGCCAGTGTAAAAGGGCCATTAGGCTACAATTCAATTCATCCAACCAACCAACCAACGGGTCACAATAATGCGTCTACAGGTCTCATTGATGCCTGCAGAGATATTATCGCAGCTTGCCATTGGCAGCAATAAACAAGCAAACAAATGGAAAGTGCTTTCGCCCTAAGCCAGTGAGGAGGGGGAGTCTGTTGAGCGGACTTTGTTTTGTGGTTTTATTGCGGTTTCTGTTGCTGCAATTTTTGCTACTAGGGCAAGAAAATGTGACATCGCAAAAAGAAGACGTTCTGTGTATATCATTAAGGAATATTTACACACATCGATGGGTGGTGTATATAGAATGAAATCTGCCACACACCGTCAGGATATACTAAACTGTGCGTGTTATATATATATATATATATATATATATATATATATATATATATATATATATATTCATGTGGGTGTGTCACACTACTCAACTATTAGATTTCATTTCTGAAAATTATATACTCCACATAGGATAAAAAAAAAAAAAATAGCCCTTAAAATTTGTTCCAGCCCCGAGGGTATCTTTCTGCACACATCCTACACTACTTTAATTATTCTGTTTTTGTAATATATTTAAAGTGATTGTCCACCTTTTACCATCATGTCTATTATAGGTGCAACATTCTGCGATGATTCATTTTGTAATATATATTCATCACGATTGGAGCTCCGTTTATCTAAAACATAGCACCAAAGCCCTTGCATTGACAGAGTTAAAGGGGTTGGAAGGTATTAGAAAAACTTGTATGCTTTCTTCCAAAAACAGCGCCACGCCTGTACATGGGTTGTGTTTCGTATTGCAGCTTGGATCCATTGAAGTGAACAGGACTGATCTGCAATACCACACACAACCTGTGGGCCTCATGTATGAAAACCAGTGCAGACTAAGGCTGAGTTCACACAGAGTTTTTTGCAATGGGAGGTCAGAGGCGTAAACGCCCAAACATAGGGCATGTCGTTTCTTTTTAGCGCGAGTGTTTTTTACCGCTCGCGGTAAAAAAACACGTCCGCCTCCCATTGAAATCAATGGGAGGCATTTTCGGACTTTTTTTGGCCCATTTTCCGATGCGGTTTCCGCGTAAAAAAAAAACTCAGTGTGAACAGGGCCTAAAAAGTGCAGCATATCAACCAACCAGATCCCGTCAATAATTTTCTAATAAGCACTGAAAAAAATAAAAGCTGGAATTTGATTGGTTGTTATTTTGGCGAGCTCAACTTTTTCTCTGCACTAGTTGTTGTACACACGGAAACATTTGCAGGTCGGAAAGGTTACTGCAATTCTCTGGAAACAATTTTTGGGGAGAAAAGCGTGATTACGTTACCTGAATAATTCATCGGTGTCCTCCACAGTCGATGGTTTGAAGGAAGGATCATTATTGCATGCAGACGGCAGCAGCAGGGAGTCTCCTAGTTTCACAATCCCTCCTAGGTCTTGCTCTTCAAATAATTTGATATCTAGAAAAGAGAAGTACATAAGCTATCATAGGCGGTAATTTTAAATAAAATTTCCGCTTAAAAAAAAAGTAGTCACTAGTAAATAAAGTCCTTGAGTGGTCCTCTTCAAGTATGGTAAAAATTCTATTTACCCGTTCTTTTGTTATAGGTTTCTGGGAATGCTAGTTGAGAACCAATAAAAAGGAGTTCTCCACTTTGGACAATCCCCATTTGTTAGAAGGGTGCCTTTACAATAAGCAGATCACAAAGGGTCACCCTACTGCGATCCGCAGTGATCAGCTGATAGCCATGGAAAAACCTGCTAGTAAATGTTCAAACTCCCTGTAGCGCCGCCACAGGGGAAATTAAGTATTACACAGTGACCATTCAGATCAATGGGTTGTTTGTATAATGCAGGACAGGACAGGTCCTCCCATGTGAGAAACGCTCTTTGTAGCTACATTCTACTCTGGCCGAGAAAGAAGAATCGTGAACAGAGGACCTGCCCTCTATAAAAGGACCCGTCAACTCTCCTCTTGTTTGTTTTAGTAAATAATTGTATTCCCACGAAAAATATTTTTTAAAAAAAACCCAAAACAACATTATCCACCTTCTCCCTTTACAAAATAATATAAAAAAAAAATAAAATAAATAAAAAAGTGTTATTTATCCTGCATGTCAACGCCGCAAAAAAATTAAAATACAAATGAATACCAGAATTGCTGTTTTCTGTTCATCCGGTCTCCCAAAAGAAAACCCCCAAAAAAACGTAATGAAAAAATGATGTTTCTCAGAATATAGCGACACAGAAACAATTTTTTTTTTAAAAGAGTGTTTTTATTGTACACAATTATTAAAACACAAAAAAATACATAAATTTGGTATCGCTGTAACTGGAACAACCCGCAGAATAAAAATTGCATTTTTATTGAATAGATAATGTTGCAAAAACCAACCCAACAAAGAATTACAAACCTCCCCCCGAAAAAATGTACTAAAAGTTTTTCAATACATTACACGCCGAAATGGTGCCATTAAAAAATACAACTTGTCCCGCAAAAAACAAGCCCTTATATGGCTGCGGTCGACGTAAAAATAAAAATTGTGGCCATCGAAGTGCAGTTAAGCAAAAAAAAATAATAATAATTGGATTGCAAACCTACCGCAGACAAAAAAAAAGTAAGACCGGCTGTAAAATACAGAGCTCTTTTCAAGGGAATACAGCCTCTGATTTTCAGCCGTTTTTAAAGCATCAAGCGTTTTTTCTATGCGTTCTATGCGTTTTTGGAGAAAAATATGGACCCAGTGAAAAATGGCTGCAAAAACGGCTCAAGAAGTGACATGCGTTTTTTTTAAGCAACGTTTTTTCAATTGGCCGTGTAAAAAAATGCCCCTTCAGAACGAAACGCCGTTTTTCTCATTGAAATCAATAGGCAGATGTTTGGAGGCGTCCAGCTTCCATTTTTTCAGGCGTTTACGCTTTGAAAAACATCTGAAAACACAGCGTGTGAACATAACCTTTTGGTATGTTTACATGCAAAAGTAAAAACATCTGTAAAATACAGAGCTCTTTTCAAGAGGGTTTTTTTTAAGCATCAAGAGTTTTTTGATGCGTTTTTTGCGGCCGTTTTTGGAGCTGTTTTTCTATTGACCCAATGAAAAATGGCTCTAAAAACGGCTCAAGTGACATGCGTTTTTTTTTAAGCAACGTTGAATTTATGGGGCGTTTTTTTACATGACATTTTTTCAAACGACCACGTAAAAAACTGCCCTGTCGAAATGAAACGCCGTTTTTCCCATTGAAATCAATAAGCAGATGTTTGGAGGCGTTCAGCTTCCGTTTTTTTCAGCCATTTTTCAGAGCGTTTACGGCTCGAAAAACGGCTGAAAATAAACTGTGCGAACATATACTTTGGTTTATCACGGAATTTGGACTTCGACACCGATACTTTGTGTAGTATTGCGATTCTCAAAACCAAAACGATACTTTGCCAACCATAATAAAAAAAAGACGTTCTTCCATTTTCTGATGTGAGGCACGTGGTGTGATATTTTTTTGAACCTCCATGTGCCTTATTACGGTTGCGACGATACCGAATGTGTGTACATTTTATGTATTGAGACTTTTATTTTAATGTTTATCGTAAAAAAAATATATATGTTTAAAAATAATTAAATTTAACATTACTTAATTTTTTTATTTTTAAACTTTAATGTACTGGCATATATCTATATGCCAGTAATTAGCCTGTGTATGGATAGTACACAGGCAGTTGTTAGGACATACCCAAGTACGTATGCACTAACAGAAAATATGGTCAGACAGCCCTGGGGTCCTTCAATGGGCCCTGGGATGTCTGCCCATATATGGTATGTCCCTCTATCTCGTCACAGGGGGATTCCCTGTGACGCGATCCTAGGGGCATCCCCTTCTCATTTTCCCCTCCTTGAATGCTGTGGTCAACTTTTATCTAAACATTCAAGGGAATAGCAGCGGCTATGAGAGGTTTCTCTGATCTCCGCTGTTAGAGCGGAGACCGCGGCTGTGTAATACAGTTATTGCCCTGCTCCTGACAACAAGTGTGCGTGTGGTCAGCATGAGGTTTTTTATTTTAAGAAAAACGCTGTGGAAAATGCTGCTAAAAGCTGGGCGTGAAAATAGCCCTGGGAAGGGGAACGGAGACACAGAAACACAGGCTAAAGCATTGAGACAAGGGAAGGGGAGTGAGAGAGTGGAATCACGGGGAATCTCAATGGAGCTCTGAACTTGCAGCTCCGTAAACAGTCATGTCAGAAAATGCAGATTATGAAATTAAAAGATGCCAAGAACATAGTGCAACTTTAACCTCTTCAGGTACACAGATACAGATCTAAAAATCCATTTTCCATATGCTTTAAGTCCGTGAATGGCTGTTATGGCAGCCATATTGGAATGAATATGAATACCGTAGTCTACTACGGTACTGCTTCCATTAAAATGACGGAACCCTTGCACAACTGAGACAAGCGGAAACAATTTGGACCGGATCTGTCACTATTGAAATCAATGGTGATGCAAACGGAAACCTACGATTTCCGTTTGTTCCAGTTAGGGCTCCGTTCCGACGAGAAGCTCCGATGGAACGTAGGAACGGAGCACTGATGCGGATGTGAGCGAAGCCTTAGTCTGCACATATGCAGAAAAAAATGGAACCGTTAAACGTAATGCATAACTGATACAAACGGATGGCATATCAGTTTGTATCCATCATCCATTGACTACAATGTTAAAGAACATTTATGACGGAAACAATAGCGCAGCAGACTACGGTATTTCTTCTGTAAAAAAAACGGAAACCTGATGAAATGGAGCCTAACTGATGCAAAAATAATACCCATTGAAATCAATGGGTTTTTTGACGAAAACGTTAAGGGCCTGTTCACATCAGCGTTGCCCTTCCGTTGAGGGGTTCCGTCTGAGGTTTCTGTCGAGTTAACCCCTTCAACGGAAACCTTAGCTTCCGTTGGCATCATCATTGATCTCAATGGTGACGGAAACATTGCTAAAGGTTTCCGTTTGTCACCGCTTCCGTTGTTTTTGACGGAATCAATAGCGAAGGTGACGAACGGAATCTTTTAGCAACGTTTCCATCACCACTGAGATCAATGGTGATGCAAACGGAAGCTGTGGTTTCTGTTTGCCTTTCCGTTCAGGGGTTAACCCGACGGCAACCTCTGACGGAACCCCTCAACTGAAGGGCAACGCTGATATGAACACAGCCCAACTTCCGTTCTTGTGGTCCTCTGATGGATACGCTAGAACGGAAGCCACAACGCAGATCTGAACGCTTTTCACTAAAAGCCTAAAACAAGTGACACATCTCACCTTCACTTATTCCAGGGTTTAATTTATTTTTTGGTGTCAAACAATAGGAACACTTGATAAATTAGGTTTATAACTACGCTCTGCAATGATCACAGTTTTATAAGAGCATTTGATCCCCATAAATGGAGCAGCACCAGGGTTTGATCTTGCATCCATATGGTGTTTACACCATGAAACAATATAATAGAAATATTTCTGTCCTCTTGTCTTATAAAACCTGGATACTGGAATCCCCATTTGTATTCTCTCAGAACGGTTATCTGGATTTTATCAAGAATTCTACCAAAATACGTTTCTTAAAGCACTAGTTCCACTTTAGACAAGTTGGGGCAATAGTTATAAAATATAAAAATCTACCACTTTGTAATATATCATAATCTGTTTGTTACTGGTGTACAGAAGTGGTTCCTGACTACAAACCGTCTCTTGTGTAGTCAGGTTCTATCAGTAGAAGCTCCGCTCAGTAAACAGACTGCTCTATTTAGTGGCCGATCCTGCAGCTGCAGTGACATGAAGAATTAGCAGCAGGGAAAGGAAGGACGGAGGAGTCAAACAGTTTAGAGTGGTGAGAGGAGGAAGAAAGAATTAGTGGCTGCCTCAGTGTAGGAGAGGGGGATCTCACACAGTATGGGGGAGGGTGAATACACAAAACAACTCATACAGCACGTGTGGGGCTAGATGCTTGATGTGTAGCATACTACCCAGGTACTGGAAAGAGGCAACTCCTATATATACTTATATACACTGGAGAAAAATGGAGCATAATAGCCAAAGGTAAAAAAGAATAGCTTTATTGAACATATAAAGACATACATAAGGGATATTAAAAAGGTACAGAGCTGGACATGAGGACTCTATATAATTTCAATGTAACACAGCTCGAAGACTCTCTACATAATACACGGTAATGTGGGGTTAATGGAGTCGATGGATGGACTATAGGAGTGGTAAGAAAGGTAGACTACACACGATACCATGATGCGGTAAAGGTACAGCTAATGCCTATGAAAGTTAATGTCATGAAATCGGGTGACAATAGAAAACCAAGTAACAACACAGGGACCTAGAGAATGTGTAAAACATAGGTCATATGCAGAAAGGTAAGTGTTCGGTCTAAGACCTAAGTAAACCACTCATCCACCCACTCCTAAGATAACTTACCCATGAAAGAAGGTAGCTAGGAGAGTCAGGCTGTTGTGAAATGAACCCCAACGCACGTTTCGCGATGTGATTCCTAAAGGGGTATAAAAGGTCTAAAATGTGTCAAATATCCCTTATGTATGTCTTTATATGTTCAATAAAGCTATTCTTTTTTACCTTTGGCTATTATGCTCCATTTTTCTAGAGTGTATATAAGTATGGGGGAGGGTGTCTAGTATGTGCCACAATGGTGTTTACTGTGATCGTACGGCACGGGGGAGGGGAGTGCCTGTGACTAGTTTTACTGGAAAGGAACGCCCATTGGGCTCGAATTAAGAATTTTTCTGAAAAGCCATTCTAAAAAGATAGACGTTAAACTAACTTGAAAAACAATCAATATTGATTGGGCCCCCCTCCTTGAGTCAAAGTGGAACGTAGCGTCTCAGGCCATCGATGTATTACATGGCAACAGATTTACGAATACGGTCTCAAATTTAGGCATCTTAGAATTAAACTAGATGCGCCAAATTAATCCCAGCGGTTCATGCTGCACTATAAATATGCCGCATTTTTGGGCATTTCTGTCTAACTTTATGCCACCTCCTGGCTAGCTTACTTTAGGCCCCTTTTTTTGCTCCAAGCTTTTTGTGAAATACGTGCCAGTATTCCGGTTCAATTTGAACCAGAATTCTGGCGCATTTTCATTAGTAAATCTGCCCCATGGATTGCCGTCCATCTAAATGGCCGCCATGTAGTACTACATTTCCATTGCATCCGCAACAGCAGAGGAAATGCGCAGCCAGTCGCATCATCCCCCAGCAAATTCACTTGGAGTGGACGAACACCTGGTTAGTTTGAATTCTGTAAACATGGAGACACACAGCTCTGCATAGGAGCTGTATACAAATAACAGAATGTTATTTTGCAAAATTGCTTTTTTTTACATTTTAGATGTATTGGAACAATAACAAAAAAGTAATTCAACAGTGTTCATAGTGAAGTTAAATAACAATAAGTGCTTGGAAATCTAGTTCTATAGTGTCATCAGTGAGGGAGGAAGTAGCTAGCTTCTCCACCTACTTGAATTTCTGCTTAGCATAACTGCATTAAAGGTAAGGTAAGACACAGGATAAATGTATCAGAATTATTGTCGACCCCAAGTCATTTGCCCTCATTAAGTTACGTGTACTCCAAAGGTAAATGCTACTTGCTGGTTGGATACTGCGGTTTTAGTGTTGCATTGTAGTGAATACTATTGCGTAGTATTTCCTGAAACTCTTTTCTGTTTTGGATTTGTATCGGTTGATATTAACCCCTTAATGACCGCCGATACGTCTTTTTACGGCGGTCATTAGTGGGCTTTATTCTAGAGCGCCGCCAAACTACGTCGCTGCATTAGAATAAAGTAAACAGAGCAGGGAGCCGTGAAATCTCCCTGCTCTCAGCTGCCAGAAGCAGCTGAGGGCTGGGGGCGTCCCTGCTCTGCCGGGTGAGATCGATATTAGTATCGATCTCACCCGTTTAACCCTTCAGATGCGGTGCACAATAGCGAGCACCGCATCTGAATGGTTTTGCAGAGAGGGAGGGAGCTCCCTCTCATCTCACTGACACCCGGCGATAAAATCGCCGAGTGTCTGTGTCTTCTATGGCAGCCGGGGGTCTAATAAAGACCCCCAGGTCTGCCTGCAGCGAATGCCTGCTAGATCATGCCGCAGGCATGACCTAGCAGATGCCTGTCCGTTTTAAACGGACAGGCAGTAATACACTGCAATACAAAAGTATTGCAGTGTATTATAATAGCGATCGGAGGATAGGGAAGTCCCCTAGTGGGACTAGTAAAAAAGTAAAAAAAAGTTTAATAAAGTTAATTAAAAAAAAAGTGAAAAAAAAAAAAATGAAAAACCCAGCTTTTCCCCTTACAAAATGCTTTACTATTAAAAAAAACTACAATAAAGCAAAAAAGTTACACATATTTGGTATCGCCGCGTCCGTAACGACCCCGACTATAAAGCTGTTACATTATTTAACCCGCACGGTGAACGTCGTAAAAAATAAAATAAAAAACGATGGAAAAATTGCTGTTTTCTGTTAATCCTGACTTAAAAAAAATGTGATAGAAAGTGATCAAAAAGTCGCATCTACTCTCAAATGGTACCAATAAAAACTGCAAGTCGTCCCGCAAAAAACAAGACCTTATACAGCTATGCCGACGCAAAAATAAAAAAGTTACAGCTCTTCGAATGTGACAATGGAAAAATGTAAAAAATCGCTTGGACATTAGGGCCCAGAATGCCAGCAGGGGGAAGGGGTTAAAGAGGCTCTGTCACCAGATTTTGCAACCCCTATCTGCTATTGCAGCAGATAGGCGCTGCAATGTAGATTACAGTAACGTTTTTATTTTTTTAAAACGAGCATTTTTGGCCAAGTTATGACCATTTTCGTATTTATGCAAATGAGGCTTGCAAAAGTACAACTGGGCGTGTTGAAAAGTAAAAGTACAACTGGGCGTGTATTATGTGCGTACATCGGGGCGTGTTTACTACTATTACTAGCTGGGCGCTCTGATGAGAAGTATCATCCTCTTCTCTTCAGAACGCCCAGCTTCTGGCAGTGCAGATCTGTGACGTCACTCACAGGTCCTGCATCGTGTCGGCACCAGAGGCTACAGATGATTCTGCAGCAGCATCGGCGTTTGCAGGTAAGTCGATGTAGCTACTTACCTGCAAATGCTGATGCTGCTGCAGAATCAAGTGTAGCCTCTGGTGCCGACACGATGCAGGACCTGTGAGTGACGTCACAGATCTGCACTGCCAGAAGCTGGGCGTTCTGAAGAGAAGTGGATGACACTTCTCATCAGAACGCCCAGCTAGTAATAGTAGTAAACACACCCCGATGTACGCACACAATACACGCCCACTTGGACTTTTACTTTTCAACACGCCCAGTTGTACTTTTGCAAGCCTCATTTGCATAAATACGAAAATGGTCATAACTTGGCCAAAAATGCTCGTTTTTTTAAAATAAAAACGTTACTGTAATCTACATTGCAGCGCCTATCTGCTGCAATAGCAGATAGGGGCTGCAAAATCTGGTGACAGAGCCTCTTTAAAGACCTAAAGAGGTCCTACACTGCAGAACTGTATGAGGAAACACACCCGACCCAAAAATATTTATATAAAAAACACCAACGTATTGAAAAGAAATAACTCTCCTGGTGTTTTTTCCCATCTTCCTTCTGCTTCTCTCCGTGTACAGGAGGGCGGCAAACACATGAAGAGGCTCCGTAGATCATCTGTGTTATGACATGTGGGATTACATGTTCTCTATTACTAAACCATGAGACACAGAACGTCCAACCCCCACCCATCATCTGGAGTATAGTAGGAAGTTGTGGACGCAGAAAGGAAATTATTCCTCATAGTCGACATGAATTATTGCTCATAGCACATGAAAAGGTCAGAGGTAAAGTGCATAAATATTGGATCAGAACAACTGTAGCCCTTATGTGGGTCATTTCGTTGAAAAAAAAGTTGTGGTTTGTCTGAGCATTGAAGGTGAATGGACTCAAAATTGAGCAGTAAGTTGTGTTTATGCTCCTTATATACCTACAGTTATTGAGTTTTACCAATCCTCTGTCATGGAGATTGGAGAAAGAAAGAAGAGCATTGGTGGTGGTCTGTGAGATAGGACCCCAAGCTTTTGCTAGAACAAAAAGGCTCCTGGTACTTTTCCGAGCATCTTGCCTTTCCAATTTTAGCTCGAAGATCTAGAAAAGATGCATGTTGATGGCACCTCCAGAGGATTCAAGTGGACTGTATGGAACATGCAAGATCTCGAAGATAAAAACCAAAGGGGCAAAGCGATCAAGAGAAGCCCTTTCACGATAGTCCTTGGTGGGGCGCCAGCAACAGGAGGTTCTAAAACCAAAGAGTGACTTTATAGGTAAATTTCGTAGAATTCAGAAGGAACTGCCGACCATCTAATATCTTTGGTGCCTGCCTGATGGTCTAGAAAGATGACATAGGTTTGATTTAAAGTAGCCTGATCCTTTGGTCCTCAGTAACTAGTACTAGATGTGCTTCATGTCAAAGGCTTTTTCTGCCCCAATTTATATCTGGTGCTATAGGCTTTGATTGTTGTATTGAAGGCCAAGACTCAGAATAATTTACGATATGATACAAGCAATGTCATGGTTGCCAAGTCATCTGTCTTCATGGACATTCCCTTCAAAATTGACATCGCAGACAGGCACCTGATAACCTACATTTTTCATAAAAACACAAATGGTCGCAGATGTTTAATGCATTTCTATGCTGTATTCCAATTAAAGGGTAACTAAACATTTGACAAACTTCTGACGTTTGGATTGGTGGGGGTCCGAGCACTGTGACCCCCACCAATCGCTCAACCGCTTCGATACATTGATTTCCGGAAAAAGCTGAACAGACATGGAGTACGGGCTCAATAGAAAGTCTTTGAGCCCGTACTACAATATATCGGCTATCCGGAAAAAGCCCAACAGAAACGAAGCGGCTGTGCGCTCACACGTGCGCTGCTGCCGCTTCGTTTTAGCGATTGGTGGAGGTCTCAGTGCTCGAACCCCCACCAATCAAAACTTCTGACATGTCACTAGGACATGTCAGAAGTCTGTCAGACGTTTAGTTACCCTTTAAGTCAGTTTCCATCTTGATCAAGCCTGAGGGTCTATTCATACTATGTTTGCAGTTTTCGTTAAGCGTATGTGCCAGGACATGGACATTTACCAAAACAGTGCATTTTTGGCATACGTCGGTGTGGTATACATCGGTACACTTTGATTTTTGCGGTATAGCGCAGTCTATTTTTTTTCACAATGGCGATCTATGGAAAACATGTGCAACTGTATAGCATAGTTTCATCTTTTGGTGGCATGCGTCGGAGGTATAAGTCGCAAGTGTTTTCTGATGTATATCTTCAACGGATGCCCAAAATGCAGTGTGAATAAATAGAGCCTTAGAATAAAACCCATCTAACTCTGGTTCTCTTAATTTCAAAAACAAAATTCTTTTGATTTTCGTGTAGGAACTCGCAATAGAAAAGAACCCTTGACAGTTTTTTTTAGGCAAAATATCCGCTAATACCTTATGTTTAATATTTTTTTAGGATGCCATCTGGCCTTGTGATCTTTGGGGAGAATGGGGTGGCAGTACTCCGCAGCCGTCCCCTCCTGAATGATAGGTGTTTGAGTGGCTGTTCATCAGAATTTTCCACCTGTGCGATCTTTTCCATATAACATTGAAGCTTTCTGTATCCTGCTGGGAACTGGTATCTTAAAGGAGTTTTTCAGTCCCATAAAATGAATGGCCTATACTCAAGATGGGCCATCAATATGTGATCAGTCGGGGTCAGACTCCTGGCACCTCCACTGATCAGCTGTTTTGAAGGGGCAGCAGAGCTTGTACTAGCTCTGCTTCCCCTTTATTTCCACTGCTCGTACTGTGAATCGTCGATACTATTGCCGCGGCGGTTTACAGTATTACAGTCTTCTCCCACTGAAGTGAATGGGAGAAGGCAATAATACTTTGAACCCCTGCTACAAGTATATCACATATCCTGAGGATAGGCCATCAATTTTATAGGACTGGAAAAGCCCCTTTAGACTGGCCTCGTATCAATAAGTATGGACTTTTTCAGCGATATATTGTCCTAATTTCAGCCTTAGCTGGATGAATCACACAGCCCTCTCCACCACCTTACTACAAAAGGATTCTACACGTACCTAGCAATCACAACCATAAACGAGGTGGTCTCCCAGGATTACGTCCTATGCAGATACACCATACCAGCATAGTAATAGTGCCATAAAGGTGTAGATGAGAGGACTGGTGCTGAAAACATGATGCAAACTGTAGGTACAAAAGGTAATCCGGAAATAGGCTCTTTGTAACTCTTGTTTGCATCATGGTTCTGAAAATTAAATATTAAGCAACTTGTATACAGCTCCTATGCAGACTTATGTACACCATGTTGATGCAATGGCTGCTTTTGTAATAACAGTCTCCAAAAAAAGTGTGTGTAACTTGATCTTAAAGTGATGTGTAATGAATAAACAAAATCCTATGAAAGAAAGATAGACAGAAAGATAGAAAGGAAAGAAAGAAAAGCTCTGAACTTGCAGCTCCACAAGCAGACACGTTAGGGAAAGACTGTCTTGAAAATAAATGAAGAAATACAGAAAACAGCCAACATCACAATATACTTATCTCTAAATAAAATGATTTTTTATTGTATTGTTACATAACTTACCATCTGACGCCTTATAGGTTTTCCTGCTTTTGGTGGAAATATTTGCACTTGGTTTGAATAACTCTGCATCTGGATTGACTTCATCACCAAAAAGAGACAGAGTGGACTTGGCCGGCAACTTAGGGTCTTCAGTTTTCTTAGCAACGGCTTTCTTCTTTACTCGTTTAACCCTGACATACATAAAAGACATAAAATGTTGACCTGAGCTTCCTGTACTCATTAATATTTTAGAATACAGCCATATACACCACCACATAGGTATATAAAATACATAGGCCGCAATAACGCCTCTACAGGTGCCACGGACTCCTCACGCTACGAAATCAGGATCATGCGTATTTGTATTTATACACATGAGCCTGAATTCTGGCTCATAAGAGGTTCTCAGCTCTTATCTACTTCTTTTCACTCCCAAATCGACGCGCCAGTGCGGGACCGCCAGAAAGCTCTAAAGTACGTCAGTCATGCGACGACACATTGGGCCATTGAGGAAATGTACGTGCACCGACACTTGAAGCCAACTGGCGGTCATGCCCTGGCGGCTTAGTATGGGAGGGGGAAAAAAAACACCTCCACCACTCTTACGTAGAAACCCCCTTTGGCCCTCCTGCCATGAAGGTTAGTGCTGTATATATATATATATATATATATATATATATATATTTATTTTTTTGACAAACCCTGTGCTGTAAATGCTGTAGTCAGGCAGTAAGTACACAGTCAGACTACAGCGTTTGCATCACAATATGGACTGACTGCATAATTTACATTAGAGGGTATGATACAGTACATACTAATTTGACTAAAAATACTCCTTAAAAATGCCTAGAAGAGTATTTCTACTCCATTGAAAAATATTAAGTGTGACCTTTGATAGTATATAATAGAATAAACAATGTATATAATAATGTGTATGTGCATGCAGGCTTTCATAAAGGGTAACTTTCATAGTCATAGTGACATGTCAGAAGTTTTTATCGGTGGTGGTCTGAGCACGGAGACCCCCACCGATCGCTAAAACGAAGCGGCAGCAGCGCTCGGGTGAGCCCTGCGCCACTTGGTTTCTGATCGGCCTTTTTCGGAAAGCCTAGGTAATGGTGTATGGACTCAATAGAAAGTCTATGAGTGATTGGTGGGTGTCTCAGTGCTCAGTCCACCACTGATCAAAACTTCTGACATGTCACTATGACATGTCTGAAGTTTTCGGAAAGTTTTCGGAAAGTTTGGTTTAGAAATCGTGGCAGATCTTGCCTGTAAATGAGTATTAATAAACGGCACTCAGATCTGGTATGAGCATAAGTTGGGCACGTATGTAAACCATATAATATACAGTATTTGACTGAAAATAAGGCATCATTTACACGAGCGTAATATACGCGCGTGCGATGCGCGTGCTTTTCACGCGTGTCGTACGCACCTATATTAGGCTATGGGGCAGTGCAGACAGTGCGTGAATTTTGCGCAGCGCGAGTGCGTTGCGTAAAACTCACGACATGTCCTTTCTTTGTGCGCTATTCGCGCATCACGCACCAATTGAAGTCAATGGGTGCGTGAAAACTACGCATGCCGCACGGAAGCACTTCCGTGCGAACTGCGTGGTTCGCGCAACAGCTGTCAAACTCTGAATGTAAACAGAAAAGCACCACGTGCTTTTCTGTTTACAAACATCAAACGGAGTGTCAAAATGATGGCGGCCGCGCTCATACGCCAATGACACACGGAGCTGTTAAGTGCCTTTTGCGCAAAAATCAGGCCTAAGACTTATTTTCTTGGTGGAACAGAAGAAATGAATACCATAAGTGGTCCTGACATGATTTAAGGAAGCTCTGTCCAGTTTCCTATGTGAGAGCAGCACTGGATAGAGGGGGAGACTCTGATCGGGAAAATGTATTTTTGTTTTATGATTTGTTTCGACACAGATTTTTCCAGGCAGATTTTGAATTGCCTGTGTATTTTGCCCACTGCCATTGAAGATAATGCAAGGACCGTGGGCAAAAAAAGCAAAGAAAAACGCTCAGAAACTAGTGCCGCGGGTATTTTCTGTCTCCCATTGATTTCATTGGGAGGTAAGAGGCAGAATCCGCGGCAAGAAAGTACATTGATTTATTTTTCCGCGAGCAGACAAAAGCCACCCGGGAAAAAACCTGCCTCTGCCTCCAATAGAAATCCATGGGGGGCAATTTAGGCTGTTTTTTGGTGCCGATTCCGATGCGGTATCTGCGTCAAAAACGGCGCCAAGTAACTCTGTGTGAACTGATTCTAACTGCTTCAAGGACTCATAGAGAAAGCTTGTGAGTCCAGCTCAACCCGCCCACACACAATGATTGACAGCTCTCATCGTATACACACTCAGAGAGGGAGAGCTGTCAATCACTCAGTGTGGGCGAGTTGAGCAGGTGCTCTCTGACATCATGGCCGCATTTACACAGCTTATTACTTGGAAATAGTGAATGACATCATAACCGGATCAGGACCAGGCACCGTTTAGCCATTTTTAGCATGCATTAGTTAAAGGGCCACAATTTTTTATTTATTAGGCTAGCGACGTAATTTTGGTGCCAATTTTTTCGTGAACAATGCAGGTTTGTTTTCTTATTTTGATACACATAATTTTTGCTTTTTTAGAATTTTCAGGCTTATAGTTTAAAAACAAGTAGCAAAAAAAAAAAATGCTTATTTACTTTTTATCTATTTTTGTTCTGGTAAAATCGTGTTTTACCCCGAAATAGACTTTTTTGTGTGATTGTCAGTGTGTACCATAAGTTACATGTCTATTTTAGGGTAGTTGGGTCAGGGCAAGGGTTACAAGAATGATTGTTGGGGGGGAGTGATTTTATGTGTATTTATTAATTCATTTTGTTTTTTATTTTATTTTATTTTTTATGATTATGTCTGTCCCTCAAAAAAAGACAATTGGGGACTTTATTTTTTATTTTTTTTTTGCTCTACACTTTTCCACTGTAACTGGGTCTGAATAGCACATGGGAAATCAGCCCCGTCATAGTGACTATTTAGCGATGTGTACGTCATTAGAGAGAGCATAGACGCAGTGAAAACCGCTTCTGTCTTCTCTCCAAGGCAGTCAGCTTAGACTTACACTGTGTATATATACAGCGGGCGATTGGAAAGCGAAAAAAAAAACTATATAGCCCCAAAATGAGCGTCTCCTCTTCTAGTCTATGCTGCCTCAGGTAGGAGACCCGACAGATCTGCTTTAGGTGACTTTAAAAAAATATATTACGGTGTATCTTGTCTCATTTACTTTTTTCATGAGTAGTCACCAAAGTTCATTGCGGACTAATTTCATACCATAGATTTATAGTTTGCTGATGAGCCCATTAAACACAATAGTAATGTCTTCAATACGCTTTTAAGCTCCCCCTAGTGGTGGCTGCAAGTAGCCAGCTTTCTATCACTACACAGGGGGCATGGAGCTCTGTGTTCGAAAAATGGAGCGAGCGTCTATATACATTAAGCACAACTTGGCTTGAGAACAGAGGATTAATAGAAGCTTTTATACTGTGGCCTGAGACTAGATTATATAAACACTTTATTACGCAGTGCTGTCCAATCCATAATCTCATTTTAATTTAGTTTTCTTACTTTCAGTGTAATGCTTGCCTCCTGCTTATTAAGAAAAATTTAAGTTATTGCAGTTTGCCGTTATATTGTATTGTACTTGTAAAACGTCTGTAAGACAAGGGACGAGGTCAAACACGTTTTGTGTTAAATATTCAATGAGTATTTGGCGATATTCTCTCCATGAGACTACTTAAAGGGGTTTACCCCAAGATCAACATTTATCAACTAGCCACAGGATAAGTAATAAATGTCTGATCACTGGGGGGGCCCCACTGCTGGGGCCCCCCCACCCATGACTAGACCGGGTGGTCTCGAGCCCCCCATTACTCCTCACTGCAACCCCCACATTGAGGAGGAGCTTGAAGGGAGCAGCAGTCAAGCATGCGCCCTGACACTTTATTCAATGTCTATGGGGCCGAAAGATATAGCCGAGCTCGGTCATCGGCTGTCTCAGTCAGTCCCATATTCTGTGAACGGAGAAGCACCGCCGATGCTCGACCGCCGTTCTATCCATAGTCGGTTATGCAGGAAGGTAGTACGGGGGCTCGGGACCGCCATTCCATCAACTGATTAGAGTCCTAGCTGCGGGCCCCCGGTGGTCAGACATTTATTACCTATCCGGTGTATAGGTGATAAATGTTAATCTTTGGATAACCTCGCAGGACATCGGTACAGGTTTGAGGTCCTCGACATCCCGATCATCTGCCCTAAATACAAATTTTTGCGCTATTTTACATTTAAAAAAAAAGAGACTTTGCTTCTTTCCTTTCCACAGATCCACCTTGGGAGGCCGTTTGTGAATGACACCGGCAGTAAAGAGACTTTTATTGTACACCGAGCGCAGAAGACATGACAGAAGAACATTCTTTCTTGCCAGAGGTTAAATGACCTGGATAAATGCCTTCAAGTGCTAGAACTCAATAGTAAACTTTAGTTAAGAACTTTTCCTGCTAAGGAACGAAATGTCCTAATTATGTGTTTTCATATCTAAGCAACTGGGAAAAGTGCTTGTCAGATGACGGCTGCAGAGGAGACTGGAATCATAACACATTCCGAGAGCCCAGTCTGCTCCCCACGCCATTTAGACGCGTGCCTGTGCTGAACGCTTTCTCGTCAGGCACACACCCTGGGAATACATTTAGACAGATTGGATCATCTGCAATTTCCAACATATGCAGCTTGAGGCTTCTTTAGTGCACCCATTGTAATGACTCAAAAATCTTCTTATTCTCTACTCTGGCTTGTTGTCGATGCTCCCAAAATCTGAACGCTGTCGCTACATCCATGACGACGTAAATAAAAAAGTTTAGGCTCGCTTTCAATAAGACTTTTTTATATATACATCTAAAACAACTCTAAACAGCATCTAAATAGTAGTAGACGTGAGCGCCCCCCTACCTGCCAGCTCTACTATCTGTGAGGGGGCGGTCCAGACAACATGGCCAGACGGCTAAACTGCGATTAATTGAATATTTTTTTTTCTATCTATTTAGATGGGAGACAAACAAAGCTGAAGTGCTAATCAAAAGTATTTTACAAATGTATAGGTTTACCGGCTACACATAAGTCGTTACCTGTAGGGTTTTTGTTAGAAGGGTCTCTCGACAGTAAGCCGATCACAGGGTGTTCTGTGGCCCTCAGCTGTAATCTTTAGAGGAGCCTGATAGTGTGTAAAAAGGGTTGCCGAAGATTAGAAAAACATGGCTACTTTCTTCCAGACACAGTGCCACACTGGTCCATGGGTTGTGTCAGGTACTGCAACTAAGTTCCATTGAAGTGAACGGGGTTGTGCTTTAATAGCACACATAACCTGCGGACGAGTGGCGCTGTTTTTAGCAGAGAACAGCCATGTTTATTTAATCTTGGACAACCCCTTTAACCCCTTCCCGACATTTATCGTAAGTACATGTCTTGGAAAGCCCGTACTTCCCGCAAAATGTTGTATACTTACGACAAACGAGAAAACTGTTATAGTAAAAAATAAGAACATTTTGAAGTAAAGATGGCTGCTGATGCTGCATCTTTACACGATTCCCAGGGCGGTGTCGCATCTCCCCCGCCCACGATCGGCCATCCCTGCCATTGGCCGGTCAATTCAGACCCGCTAATTGCGGCCGTTTGCGGCTTCAGCCAATTACTGTGCCACAGAACACAGTGATATGGTGATGATTCCATGTACCATGTTGAAAATGGCGGTCATGCCACCCCCCTGATCTCTACGATTGGTCGGTCTGCAACGACCGACCAATTGCAGCCATGGCGGGTGTTTGAAACACCCTCCCCAGCTCTGCCCACCTGATTCCGGTTGGAAACCATGAGCAGAGCTGATGTGACCATCTGTGAGCCATACTTACCGGTTCTGAGGCCTTCTGTGCTGCGATCCTGCTGAGAAGACTTCACCTGTCTGCTTCCTGCTGCTGTGTGATCACACAGTGGTCGTCATCATCATCATCTGTGCTGCTGCTGTTTTGGGTTTTTTAGCAGCCGCACTAGTTTGTTCCTAAATTTCTTAGCCCTGAACCTCTCCCCACTCCTTCCCTTTTTACATCCTGCGGCCGCTCAGTGCGGATCAGTGACCGCCATCACAGATTGCTCTGTGCGTTAAATTTTTGTCAAAGGACTTTTTTTCTGCTTTGTGCACCATCTCCCTGTGTGGGCCCTCACTGATCAGCATCTGTGCTCAATCTTTGGCACAGATTTCACCCCCCCCCCCTTTTTTTTTTTTACTACACCATCTTTTTGTGTGCGCCCTGCGGCCACTAAGTTCTGAGTCTATAATCGACCTCAGTGCTAATTTGTTGACGCAGGTTTTTATTGGGCCTTTTTCTTAATTATAAATCTGTACAAGGGCGTTAGAGCAGCGGACATTTAAGTCCGTCTATTTTGTAAAAAAAATATATACCAGAAGTTTTAGCTATATATTTTTTTCTACAGTTCTAGTGTGAATTTAGACAGTTCGGGCTGGTCCACACACAACGGAATTGCTGCTGAAAATTTCTGCAGCAATTCCGTTGAAAGTCAAAGGTTTTCTGCTGCAGCAAAAGCGCACCATTTCCTGCAGGGTCTACAGCAAAAAAAGGTGCGTAAATTGCTGCGTTTTTCCCAATTTTAGGAGATGAAGACATCTCCACTGAAAAACGTAGCAATTCAGTCCACTCTCCGTAACAGGAATTGACATGCTGCGGTCTGAAAAATACGCACCGCAGGTCAATTTCGGCACGGAAATTTTAGGCAGCATGTGGATGAGATTTGTTAAATCTCATCCACTATGCTGCTACTGTATTCTGCTGCGTTTTCCCCACCGAAATTCAGTCTGGAAAAAACACGGCAATTCCACAGCATGTGGACGAGCCCTTTTAGTTAGCGTCAGTTAGAGATGGACATTCAATTTTTCTTTAACTGAAGTTCGGTCACTAAATTTTTGATAGCGTAGAGACAGGTTTAGGGTAAATTTACAGTGTAAGGGTATGTGCACACACACTAATTACGTTCGTAATTGACGGACGTATTTCGGCCGCAAGTACCGGACCGAACACAGTGCAGGGAGCCGGGCTCCTTGCATCATACTTATGTACGATGCTAGGAGTCCCTGCCTCGCTGCAGGACAACTGTCCCGTACTGTAATCATGTTTTCAGTACGGGACAGTAGTTCCACAGCGAGGCAGGGACTCCTAGCATCGTACATCACTATGATGCTAGGAGCCCGGCTCCCTGCACTGAGTTCGGTCCGGGACTTGCGGCCGAAATACGTCCGTCAATTACGGACGTAATTAGTGTGTGTGCACATACCCTTATACTTAGCGTCAGTTAGTGATGGACATTCACGTTTTTACAGCTTTAGGGTTTATTTGTTAGTGTCAGGTAGTCAGGAATTTTTTATCGTTTTATATTGGACTCTCAGTAAATTTCTTTCTCCTAAATGTTATTCTTTTCTTCTTTTCCTTTTCCTATAAATTTCATATACACGTGTAAAAGCACAACACACACGACCAACTTAAAAATAAATTGAGTATTACACGTGTTGAAGCACTACATACCCTCCTAATAAAAATGGCCCAATCATCTCAAAGGGTCTATTCAGCCGAGGAGGCATACGCCAACCTGGCCTCTAGCTCGGAATCGGCTAGCGAGGGAGAAGAGGAAATTGCCCCATTCCCCTTGACCTCCTCATCATCATCATCATCATCCTCATCCAGTGATGAGGAACCCCCGCAAAGGTGCCCCAGGACATCAGCTCAGGCAATCCCCCAAATGAGTGATACCATGTGGAATCCGCCCCCTGAGAACTATGAGCCTCACATTCCGGATTTCATAGGCAGCTCAGGAATTCGGTTTGAGACTGTAGGCCTTGCAGAAATTTAGTTTTTCAAGGTCTTTTTCTCTGAGGATTTTGTTAATTTAATGGTGGCCCAGACAAATTTATACACCCAGCAATTTTTAGACCAAACCCTACGTCATCATTTGCTAGGTGGACCCCCATAGAGGCAGCGGAAATGTTGACATTTTGGGGCTTTGTGCTACATATGGGCCTAGTAAAAAAAGCCAGAGATTAGGCAATACTGGAGTACAGACGTTTTATACAGCACCCCATTTTACCGCATGGCAATGACCCAGACACGTTTTGAAATAATTCTGAAATTTTTGCATTATAATGTTAATGCACAGTGCCTGCCCCGTGATGACCCCACATATGACCGCCTATTCAAAATCCGGCCAGTAATTGATCATTTCTGCACCAAAATTCAAGACGCTTACACCCCCGAAAAGAACATTGTATTAGACGAGTCCCTTGTACATTTTAAGGGGAGACTAAAATTCCGCCAATACCTGCCAAGCAAGAGGGCGAGGTATGGAATTAAAATGTACATGCTGTGCGAGAGCAGCTCAGGGTACACCTACAGATTTAGGGTTTATGAAGGGAAGGACTCCAGGATAGAACCCCCAGAATGTCCCCCTGTCCTCGGAGTTAGTGGAAAAATAGTGTGGGATTTGATGCATCCACTGCTGGACCAGGGTTATCACCTTTACGTGGATAACTTCTACACCAGCATCCCACTATTTAACTGCATCTCCACCAGAAATACTGCAGCATGCGGCACCATGCGCAAAAACCAGAGGGGCCTCTCTAAAACTCTGATTGGGCAACTAAAAAGAAAGGGAGAAAGCAGGGCACTACACAGCGATAACATGTTGCTGGTCGAGTATAAGGACAAGATGGATGTCCTTTTGTTGACCACAATACACGGTACCGGCAGCACCCCTGTACCTGTCCGAGGTAGCACTACAATGACCCCCAAGCCAGATTGCATCCTGGGCTACAATAAGTACATGGGAGGGATTTATCTCTCTGATCAAGTACTAAAGCCATACAATGCCATGCGGAAAACGAAGATGTGGTACAAAAGGCTGGCCGTGCACATGGTACAGATGGCATTGTATAACGCTTACGTGCTATACCAATGTGCAGGCCGGACAGGGACATTCCTTAATTTTAAAGAGGTGGTTATCAAGGCCCTTGTATTTGGGAACCAGGAAGGGGAGGGCCCCAGTACTTCTAGAAGCGATGGTCCACGTATTGTACCAGGACAACACTTTCCCAGCAAAATCCCCTCTACTGGTAAAAAGGGAAGGACCCAAAAAAGGTGCAAAGTGTGTTACAAAAGAGGGAGAAGGAAAGACACCATTTATCAGTGCGAAACCTGCCCGACAAACCTGGCCTGTGTATAAAGGAGTGCTTCAAAGTTTATCACACATCCATGGATTTTTAATTAGATCATTTATTTAAAAATACTCACTATACCCCCTAAATAATTTCCCTGAGCGGCGTAGTTTCCAAAATGGGGTCACTTGTGGGGGGTTTCCACTGTTTTGTCCCCTCATGGGCTTTGCAAATGTGACATGCGTCCGCAAACCATTCCTGCTAAATTTGAGCTCCAAAAGCCAAATGGCGCTCTTTCCCTTCCCAGCCCTGCCGTGTGTCCAAACAGCCGTTTATGGCCACATGTGGGGTATTGTTTTACTCGGGAGAAAGTGCTTTTTCTCCATTAGTCCTTGTGGAAAAAAAAATTAGCTAAACCTACATTCTATTTGAAAAAAATGTAGATTTTCATGGCCTAATTCCAATAATTTCTGAAATAAACCTGTGGGGTCAAAATGCTCACTATACCCCTAAATAAATTCCTTGAGGGGTATAGTTTCTAAAATGGGGTCACTTGTGGGGGATTTCCACTGCTTTGGCACCACAAGAGCCCTTCAAACTGGATATGGTGCCTAAAATATATTCTAATAAAAAGGAGGCCCCAAAATCCTCTAGGTGCTCCTTTGCTCCTGAGGCCGGTGTTTCAGTCCATTATCAGACTAGGGCCACATGTGAGATATTTCCTAAATCTGCAGAATCCGGGCAATAAATATTGAGTTGCATTTATTTGGTAAAACTTTCTGTGTTACAAACAAAAATGAATTAAAATTGAATTTCTACAAAAAAAAACAAAATGAAATTTGTAAGCTTCACTTTTACGTTCCTTTAATTCCTGCAAAATGTCTAAAGGGTTAAGAAACTTTCTAAATACGGTTTTGAATACTTTGAGGGGTGCAGTTTTTAAAATGGGGGGATTTATTGGGGGTTTCTAATACATACAGCCCTCAAAGCCACTTCACAACTAAACTGGCCCCTGTAACAATAGCCTTTTGAAATATTCTTGAAAATGTGAGAATTTGCTGCTAAAGTTCTAAGCCTTGTGACGTCCTAGAAAAAGAAAAGGATGTTCAAAAAACGATGCAAACATAAAGTAGACATAGAGGGGATGTTAATTAGTGACTATTTTGTGTGGTATAACTGCCTGTCTTACAAGCAGTTACATTTAAATTTAGAAAAATGCTAATTTTTGCAATTTTTTTCGCTAAATTTTGGTGTTTTTCACAATTAAATACTGAATGTATCGAGCAAATTTTGCCAGTAAGGGCCTGTTCACATCACCGTTCGCTTTCCGTTCCGGGGTTCCGTCGGAAGTTTCCGTCGGGTGAACCCCACAACAGAAAGTGAAAGTGAAACCACGGCTTCCGTTTCAGTCACCATTGATAACATGGGTGACGGAAACATCGCTAATGGTTTCCGTTCGTCACCATTTCGGCAGGTTTCCGTTTTAACGACGGAATCAATAGCGGAGTCTACACTCATTGTAGTCCCCTCAGCTCTGGTTAAGAGAGGCACGTCCTGAATGAGGGACACTCTCCTCAATTATTAAAGGGGTTGTCTCATCTGGAAAACCTGTATCCATATGCCCAATTAGTACATATGGACAACATAGACGGGAATCCTCGGTTGGGGACCCCTCTTCTGGGCCAAAGTGGAGGGCGGCTAACAAGCAGCGGATCTTGTTCTGGCAGATCCAGTCCATCCACGTATTACATGGACAGCTATTCACTTGAGTGGCTGACTGTAATGCAGCAGGCGCTGCAGCGGAATTCGCAACGGATAGCAACTCCATTTGGCAAAAGCAGCTGTTTGTCGGAGGTCTCAGGTTAGCTGATCGCTATACATGCGATGAGACAGTCCATTTAACTGAGGAATTTCCTATTAGGTTAGTTTGTTAACCAGACGTCCACTTTATGCCTATTAATATACAGTAATGGTGAATAAAAACTACATAATAAAGGAAGAATTTATTTACAGATAAATGAGCCCGCTGTGATGATCTCCACCATGTTAGGAGAAAGGGGTGTCATAACCAGAGCACATATATAGCAGCTATGTAGGTTATATTGATGTGGTGAAGTGATATACAGGAATGATAAAATGCCGAAAGTGAGTCTGTGGCAATGGCGTAGGGAAGAGTTGTTATGGACGGAGGGAAGAGAGGACTCTATGGCCCTAAGCGAGTGACATCATACAATGTCCAGTGTTAGAAATTTTCCAGTTATCACATTTACATTGCCCCCTAAAGGGCAAAAGTGGCTGAAAATTTTAAATGGAAATATATAAAATCATTAAAGGCTATGTACACCTTTGAAATAGTTATATTATAAAAAAGTATCTATCGGTGTCTTTTGTGCAACTTTCTAAATACTTTTATTAAAAATTATTGTAACTTTTTGAGATACCGCTGCTTTGTATTCTGCATACAGAGCAGCTGTATCGTGCGCGGAGACCCGAATACGTCAGGTTAGAGGGACTGACGGGTTCAGTGTCAGCGGGTCGTCACGCAGGATTCACCCGTTATCTGTCACATCTAAGTTATGAACTAAGATGCAACAGCTCAAACCTGCGTGTCTGACCCGCTGTCACTGAACCAGTCAGTACCGCTGACCTGACGGATACAGGTTTCAGCACACGATACCGCTGCTCTGTATACAAGATACAAAGCAGGCGTATCTCAAAAAGTTAATAAGTTAATAAAATGTATTTAGAAAGTTGCACAAAACACACGGATTTAAAAAAGCGTACATAGCCTCTATCTTCTTATTTAAGTCGATACATATAAAACACTGCACTAAAAGTTTCCCTAAAAAAAATTTCGGAAATTTTTTCCCATTGTAATCACATTCATCAGGGAGTCGACTTTCTTCTCAGCATTACTAACTAAGCAGCGGTGACAATGCTAGATGTGCCTTGTCTTATATTATTCTAGAGTGGTCACATGCATTGAGATCAAGGAGGCGTATATCACGTCCCGGGAAGGATGGTGGCCTGGGGGATGAGCTAAGTCGTGTATTGCAGTTTTTTTCTGTGTATGTAAGCTGTAGTATTGGAGGAGGGGGGGGGGGGGGGTTCTCCGGCAAAGGACTCTGTATTCCTCTGCTGGATTTTTCCTTTAATTGATAATACATTTATTATTAAGGCAGATATAGCATGTTTATATTTGTGTGTCATATTATTTGCACTTGTTTCATAAGCTTATACAATGTGTTCCGTACATTTTTGGAATCCAGAATCTAATAAGGGATTGCATTATTTATTTATTTTTTATATATATTTTACACCACCCTCCCAAAGACTTTGTTTGAGCATTTTTATGCCATCATGTGTTTTAAAATGGATTATTATTGATTTATTTATTGTTAAACACTTTGCTATGGAGCGTATGAATTATTCTAGGTGTCATTCTTTTTATTGTGCATTACATTTAACCCATTTTTTTGCCACCCAAAAAACATCTAGTGGTGCTCACTCTTCTTTTTTTGTTTCTGTAATTGCCTTTGGAAATTTCCACCCTTTGTGTTCGCCAGAAAACGTGCGACATGGAAACACAATGGGGGACGCCTATGAGAACAAGTACAGTACAAATATACTTACATACAGTATCCCTCCGAACCATTCCAATAGTACAGCCAAACATATGCAAACTGTTAATGGTTATGTAACCAGATCTTCGAGACACGCCGGTGACATTGTTTAACGCACTTTACTGTCATTATGCCTTGGCAAAAACTAAACTAGGTAGCAAAATTGATGAATTCTACCGATAGATTGAAGTGTGGTGTAAAACCTTTCATTTGGAAATATGAAATCTGCCCTGGAACTTGGCAGCGACTTATAAACATCCCATGGATTCTGAAATGGAAACGTTTTCTATTTATAAAAGAGTTAGATTAGCTCCATAAATGTTTCTGCGCATCCAAATTTAGAAGCATTAAACTGGCAAGATGACGATAAAATAGGGTGGAGAAAGTCTTCTCATGACCTAGTTTAGATATGCAGGGTCTCTGTTGTCACTGTTTTGTTATATTATACTATTATGTTATTTTGGTTGCTGTTTTGATGCAGTTTTTTTTTATTCAAGGGCAGGAGTGGATTCAAAAAGAAGGAAAAGTACAGGGGTGTAACTATAGGGAGTGTAGTCGTAGTCAGGCTGTGGAACCTGAGGGGGCTTTATAGGTTCAACACAATATGTTACCAATTGTTGGCTGTAGCGGTGACCTCAGTGGTACCAAAGCGTCACCGCTACGACTAGTGATTGGCTGCAGCGGTCATATGTCGCGTTGAAACATCATTGCTAGAGCAAAAAGAACAAAGACCGACGGGGAACTGGGAAAGCAGCGGCACAGGATTGATAGGGTGAGCATTATTTACTTTATTATTTTGCATTATTGTCAGCAGTTTTTTAAAAAAATTAATGGAGTTCGACGACCCCTTATGCTTGTGTTGGCGTTTTTAGAATATGACATTAGAGAGTCTGTAAAAATAAATTGGGAAATTTGATTGTCATCCCCAATGAGGACAAGGGTTGGAGTAATTCTGTGCATTAGAAATGAAGTAATGCTACAAATGTATAAAAATTTTGTAAAAAAAATAATTATGATCTGAATGTTTTAAACATTTTCGGTAAGGAAGATTGAGTGGACATTAACAAACAATGGTGGACAATAATTTCTGCCATGTCTGACTTACAGCCACTTATTTTTGGGATGGACAGAACAATAGCAAAATGCAAAACACAGGATGCAGTGAAGAAGGGAGCAGACAGGAGCCAGGCGCCTAGAATACTGAGCTGCGAATGGGCCAATGTACCGAGGAAGTCAAGTTCACTGCAGAGGTCAACGTTTTATTACTTATTTTATTGTGTGAGTGACAGATGTATTTTACCTTTTACACTTTTGTATTGTTCTGAGGACTTTGCACTTTTTGTTGTATTTGACTCGATTGAAAGTCATGGTCTGGAAATAAAAACCTCAATCTAAGCTGAAGCGTTTCTACTCCCGATAAGAACGCCTTGTGATTCAACATTTCCTGCAATTCACTAAGGTCGAAAGGCTATCGAGGGTACTGTTCTCAAACTACAACAATACTGAATTAGTCAGGTCAGTCAAGACGTAAAGGGAAGAAAAGAAAAACACAGGTCCACTCAGGACCAAAATTTAAAGGTGATGTCTAGTTTAGATAACTCCATTATATATTCTCTAGAAGTACAAACTGACCTGATAGCAGGCTGTACCTCAAGAAAAACCCCATCTATTTGCAACAGATAAGAAGTGCTCAGCTCTCTAAGTTGTGGGGGACTCCTTTGAAAACAATGGTCACCATGAAATGCTACATAAATACCTACATTGGTGCTAATAGCCCATCTGGACAGACTGGTGGCCTATATGAAAACTGGAGTGGTATTCAATACAGACATACGGGCACTATTTATCTGGGCACAGCCTGGCACTACTGAGGCTGTGTATGCACCATTTATGTAAAAATGTCCCAGTAGGGTAACTCTAACCTAACACAACCAAACAGCTTTAGTGGCTGTTTTCTAGACCAATGTTTAAATATATAGAACTGACGGTTGAGATTGAAGTTAACTTTCTTATGTTGCAACAGCACAATGACAAGGAAAAGTTTTAGTGTAGGGTGTACTGTCTTGAAAGCTTTGTCTACACATTTAACTTAAGAAATACACTCATAATACTGCTTCCTACGTAGAAGAATATAACTACTATAATACTGCCCCCTATATACAAGAATATAACTACTATAATACTGCCCCCTATATACAAGAATATAACTACTATAATACTGCCCCTATATACAAGAATATAACTACTATAATACTGCTCCTATATACAAGAATATAACTACTATAATACTGCCCCTATATACAAGACTATAACTACTATAATACTGCCCCCTATATACAAGAATATAACTACTATAATACTGCTCCTATGTACAAGAATATAACTACTATAATACTGCCCCTATGTACAAGATTATAACTACTATAATACTGCCACCTATATACAAGAATATAACTACTATAATACGGCCTCTTATATACAAGAATATAACTACTATAATACTGTTCCTATGTACAAGAATATAACTACTATAGTACGGCCTCTTATATACAAGAATATAACTACTATAATACTGCTCCTATCTACAAGAATATAACTACTATAACACTGCTCCTATGTACAAGAATATAACTACTATAATACTGCTCCTATCTACAAGAATATAACGAATATAATACTGCCCCCTATATACAAGAATATAACTACTATAATACGGCCTCTTAAATACAAGAATATAACTACTATAATACTGCTCCTATGTACAAGAATATAACTACTATAATACGGCCCCTTATATACAAGAATATAACTACTATAATACTGCTCCTATGTACAAGAATATAACTACTATAACAATGCTCCTATGTACAAGAATATAACTACTATAATACTGCTCCTATGTACAAGAATATAACTACTATAATACTGCTCCTATATACAAGAACTACTATAATACTGCTCTCTATGTACAAGAATATAACTACTATAATACTGCTCCTATGTACAAGAATATAACTACTAGAATACTGCTCCTATATACAAGAATATAACTACTATAATACTGCTCTCTATGTACAAGAATATAACTACTATAATACGGCCTCTTATATACAAGAATATAACTACTATAATACTGCTCCTATATACAAGAATATAACTACTATAATACTGCCCCTATATACAAGAATAGAACTACTATAATACTGCTCCTATGTACAAGAATATGACTACTATAATACTGCTCCTATGTACATGAATGCAACTACTATAACACTGCCCCCTATATACAAGAACTACTATAATAATGTCCCCTATGTACAAGAATATAACTTCTGTAATACTGCCCCCTATACTATACATACTGGTCTGATATCTGTGGCTTCCAAGTTTACCCTACCAAACACTTGTAGTGCATGATAGGAGGTTTAGCTTCATAATAGGTGCACAGCTGCAGGTTAAACATTGCATGGTACTGTACAGTAACCTTCTTCGTCCTGGTAATCATGGCTCCCCTCTCCACAGTCCCCGGCACAGAGCCCCTCTCCACAGTCCCCGGCACAGCTCCCCTCTCTCCTCACTGCCCGGCACAGCTCCCCTCTCTCCTCACTGCCCGGCACAGCTCCCCTCTCTCCTCACTGCCCGGCACAGCCGCCCTCTCTCCTCACTGCCCGGCACAGCCCCCCTCTCTCCTCACTGCCGGCATAGCCCCCCTCTCTCCTCACTGCCCGGCATAGCCCCCCTCTCTCCTCACTGCCCGGCATAGCCCCCCTCTCTCCTCACTGCCCGGCATAGCCCCCCTCTCTCCTCACTGCCCGGCATAGCCCCCCTCTCTCCTCACTGCCCGGCATAGCTCCCCTCTCTCCTCAGTGCCCGGCATAGCCCCCCTCTCTCCTCAGTGCCCGGCATAGCCCCCCTCTCTCCTCAGTGCCCGGCATAGCCCCCCTCTCTCCTCAGTGCCCGGCATAGCCCCTCTCTCTCCTCAGTGCCCGGCATAGCCCACCTCTCTCTTCAGTGCCCGGCATAGCCCCCCTCTCTCCTCACTGCCCGGCATAGCCCCCCTCTCTCCTCACTGCCCGGCATAGCCCCCCTCTCTCCTCACTGCCCGGCATAGCCCCCCTCTCTCCTCACTGCCCGGCATAGCCCCCCTCTCTCCTCACTGCCCGGCATAACCCCCCTCTCTCCTCACTGCCCGGCATAACCCCCCTCTCTCCTCACTGCCCGGCATAACCCCCCTCTCTCCTCAGTGCCCGGCATAGCCCCCCTCTCTCATCAGTGCCCGGCATAGCTCCCCTCTCTCCTCAGTGCCCGGCATAGCCCCCCTCTCTCCTCAGTGCCCGGCATAGCTCCCCTCTCTCCTCAGTGCCCGGCATAGCCCCCCTCTCTCCTCAGTGCCCGGCATAGCCCCCCTCTCTCCTCAGTGCCCGGCATAGCCCCCCTCTCTCCTCAGTGCCCGGCATAGCCCCCCTCTCTCCTCAGTGCCTGGCATAGCCCCCCTCTCTCCTCAGTGCCCGGCATAGCTCCCCTCTCTCCTCAGTGCCCGGCATAGCTCCCCTCTCTCCTCAGTGCCCGGCATAGCTCCCCTCTCTCCTCAGTGCCCGGCATAGCTCCCCTCTCTCCTCAGTGCCCGGCATAGCTCCCCTCTCTCCTCAGTGCCCGGCATAGCTCCCCTCTCTCCTCAGTGCCCGGCATAGCTCCCCTCTCTCCTCAGTGCCCGGCATAGCTCCCCTCTCTCCTCAGTGCCCGGCATAGCTCCCCTCTCTCCTCAGTGCCCAGCATAGCTCCCCTCTCTCCTCAGTGCCCAGCATAGCTCCCCTCTCGCTGTGGTAGTTACAGAAACAGCGTAGCGCTATATATGGTGGGGGAATTGCTGTGTAACACTATATACACAAGGGGAGGAGGGGGCCTGCACAGCACTATATACACAAGGGGAGGAGGGGCTGTGTAGCACCATATACACACTAGGGGGAGGGGGGCTGTGTAGAACTATATACAGGGGGAGGGATGGCTGTGTAGCACTATATACACAAGGGGGAGGGGGGCTGTGTAGCGCTATATACAAGGGGAGGAGGGGGGCTGTGTAGCACTATATACATAAGGGGAAGAGGGGGGCTGTGTAGCAATATATACATAAGGGGAAGAGGTGGGCTGTGTAGCAATATATACAAGGGGAGAGGGGGGCTGTGTAGCACTATATACAGGGGGAATTGCTGTGTAGCAGTATTTACAACGGGGAGCAGTGTAGTGCTATATACAAGGGGAGGGGTCTGTGTAGCGCTATATACAAGTGGAGGGGGGCTGTGTAGCGCTATATACAAGGGGATTGCTGTGTAGCACTATATACACAAGGAGGGGGGGGCTGTGTAGTACTATATACAAGGGTAGGAGGGGGGCTGTATAGCACAATATACAAGGAAAGAGGGGGGCTGTGTAGCACTATATACAAGGAAAGAGGGGGGCTGTGTAGCACTATATACAAGAGAGGGGGGCTGTGTAACACTATATACAGGGGGGAATTGCTGTGTAGTGCTATATACAAGGGGAGGGGGGCTGTGTAGCGCTATATACACAAGTGGAGGAGGGGGGCTGTGTAGCACTATATACAAGTGGCAGGGGGCTGTGTAGTAGGTATGTCACGGTAGCAGAACTTGGACTTCGATACCGATACTTCGTTTAGTATTGCGATTTCGATACCAATTCGATACTTTGCCAACAGTAATGAAAAAAAAAGTTCTTCCATTTTCTGATGTGATGATGAATTTAACCTCCACGTGCCTCACATTAATAGTAATTAACCCCATCATGTTTCTCAGTCATAATGGGTTAATGTGTAAGGTACATGATGGGTTTAATTACTATTAATGTGAGGCACATGGAGGTTAAATTCATCACACCTTATGCCCCACAATAAGTGATAGAAAGCAATATTTATTTTATTTTTTTACAGCGTACACATCATAAATGACACAAAAAATTGCTGTGCAAGTTATTACGGCCACGCCAATACTGAATGTCTGTATATTTTATGTATTGAGACTTATTTTTATGTTTATTGTGTATGTGTATTTTATTTTATTTAACATTACTTTAAAGTTTAAAAAATAAAGTAAAAACATAATGTACTGACATATCTATATTACAGTACATTAGCCTGTGTACTGATAGTACACAGGCAGTTGATAGGACATACCTAAGTATGCCCTAACAACAGGAAATATGGTAGGACAGCCCTGGGGTCATTCAATGGACCCTGGGCTGTCTGCCCATATATGGTATGTCCCTCAATCGAGTCATAGGAATTCCCTGTGACGCGTTCCAAGGGGCATCCCCCTTTCTCATTTTCCCCTGAATGCTGTAGTCCGCTGTGATCGCAGCATTCAGAAGAATAGCAGCGGGGCTGCGGCTGTGTAATACAGTCATTGCCCCGCTCCGGACAGGAAGTGCGTGCGCGGTCAGCATGTGGAGATGCTGACCGCGCACTAATGAGCGGCGGTTCAGGCACGGAGGACAGAACACGGGGGTGTTTTGCAGTGCGCCCGCCATGTTCTATCTTCAGAGCCGCCACTCATTAGTGCAGCGCCGGCCGCATCGCATCATCCTGACCCCGCGCACTTGTTATCAGGACTCAGGAGCGGGGCAATGACTGTATTACACAGCCGCAGCCCCGCTGTCATACATTCATGTGTTACTACACTGAGCTGTGCGGCCGCAGAGCTGTGTATCGAAATACATGAAATAACGGTATCGAACCGTTTGAGGATGCAGAGTATCGAAATAGTATCAAAGTTTCGATGTATCGTGCATCCCTACTGTGTAGCACTATATACAAGGGGAGGGGGGCTGTGTAGCACTATATACACAAGGGGAAGGGGGGCTGTGTTGCACTATACACAAGGGGAGGGGGGGTGTAGCATTATATACAAGGGGAGGGGGGTGTAGCATTATATACAAGGGGAGAGGGGGGCTGTGTAGCACTATATACAGGGGGCATTGCTGTGTAGTACTATATACAGGGGAGATTGCTGTGTGGCACTATCTACAGTGGGGTCTGTTCTGGCTCTATCTACAGGGGGCTGTGTGGCACTATTTATAGGGGGGCCGTGTGGCAGTATCTACAAGGGGTCTGCGTGTGGTGCGATCTACAGGGGGCTGCGTGTGATGCTATCTACAGGGGGATGTGTGAGGTTATCTACCGGGGGGCGGCTGTGTGTGGCTCTATCTACAGGAGGGTGACGCTATCTACAGGCGGATGTGTGTGACGCTATCTACAGGGGCTGTGTGGTGCTATCTACAGGTGGTCGGTGTGGCACTATCTACAGGGGGATATGTGGCACCATCTACAGGGGGATATGTGGCACCATCTATAGGGGCAGTGGTGTCATGAAGGATTCTTTCATTGATGCATATAATTGGTGTTTATAACGGTCTATTTTACTGGTGGACTTGTAATATTACAGTATTTAAAAAAGTAATTAAAACGAATTTAAAATAAGTTTGCTTATTCTCTTATTTAGTCGCTATAGTAGCATTTACTGGTGGTATTACTTTTGGTCATCAGATCGCCCTGCTCCCTAACTGCCCCGCTCAGGAGTTGCCAAGACTTAGAGGGAACATTGGTTATAAGGTCGTGAATTACATAAACCGCGTAACCCGCTGAGCTACGCTGTTTCTGTAAGTCCCATTGAACTGAATGGAAGTTACGGAAACAGAGTAGCTCACATGCTACGCTGCTTCCGTAATTGCCATTCACTACTATGGGAGTTACGGAAACAGCGTAGCTCAGCGGGTTATGCGGTTTATGTAACTCATGACCATATAACCTTTTTTATGGTTGGAATTCACCTCATTCAGCAGCAACACAGAGCGGCTGAATTGGGTTTAAGGGGCCTTGTTCTGGAGATAGGTGCAGGTCCCAGAGGTGCGACCCACCTCTGACATTTATGACATCCTATGGATATGCCATAAATGTCTCTAATGGGACATTTAATGGAGAATTAACTTTATCCCTAATCATGTCGTCTGACATTGGATTTTCCTGTGTAAATACAGTAGAGAAGAAGGAGTTTAATAGATTGGACTTCTCCTCATCCTCCTCCAACATTACACGCAGATTATTTCTGAGAGGGCGACACTTCAGTTTTTAGTTTATTATCATTTATGTATTTGAAAAATATTTTTGGGTTATTTCTACTTTCTTTGGCGATTGGTCTCTCTCAATCTTTGCTGCATTTGTCTTCTTTACAACTTATTTTTTTCTTTATAATTATATAATGCCTCGTCATTACTGTCTTGATTTAGTAGCTTAAACTTTTTCTTTTTATTATTTATTGCCCCCCTTACTGTTTTATTTAACCACATCAGTTTCAGCTTGTTTATTACCATAAGGTATAAACATTTCAGAGGAGCTACTTAAGAGGCTTTTAAAATGTCCCATTTAGTTTGTGTACTTTTATTTTTTAGGACATTGTCCCAGTTTATGCCCTTAAAATCATCCCTTAGCCCATTGGCCTTTCTGAAGTTTGGTGTTTTTGTAGCTCCTCTACCAAACATCTTATTAAAGGATACATGAAAACGGATTATGTTGTGGTTACTATTACCTAGGTGACCCCCAACCTGTACTTTTAATATCCTGTCTGGTCTATTGGTTAAAATTAGGTCTAGAAGTACCCACCCCCCTCCCTCTTGTTGGATCTTGCACCAGTTGTGAATGGTAATTGTCCTCTGTTAGACCTGCAGGTTTCTGCCTCCCCGTTTATATCAGAGTAGTTAAAGTCCCCCATAATAAGGACTTCATTATGATTTGCTGCCTCATCTATTTGCTTTATTAGTTGATTTTCTGCTTCTTACATTATATTTGTGGACATAACAAACCACTATCAGTATTTTATTATTTTTTTATTATTTCTTATTAGTACGATTATTTCTAAAGAGACTGTAACCCTGCATATTAACAGCCCAGTCATAGCGATCATCCGGCCATGTCTCACTTATCCCCACCATGTCACAACTCTCCTCCAGAATTATCAGCTAACGCCTCAATCTTTTTATTGAGGCTTCTGACATTAGTTTACATGCACTTTATGTTTATCCGTACCACTTTTCTTCCTATTCCTATTAACTGTTCTAACCCATTCCTCTATTCCGCCCAATGTACATTTCTCAGCCGCATCTCACTAGCTAGACTGTCCTCCCCTCCTATACAGTAATTGCCCCCTTTTTTCCTTAGTTTAAACACTCCACCAGCCTTCTAGCCATCCTTTCCCCCAACATAGCATGACTCCCCTCTCCTCATTCCGCAGCATGGCTGCCCTCTACTTAGTCCCCAGCATGGCTGCCCCTCTACTTAGTCCCCAGCATGGCTGCCCCTCTACTTAGTCCCCAGCATGGCTGCCCCTCTACTTAGTCCCCAGCATGGCTGCCCCTCTACTTAGTCCCCAGCATGGCTGCCCCTCTACTCAGTCACTAGCATGGGTCCCTCTTCTCCTCAAGATAACTACTTTCTTTTCGACAGTTTCCAAGAAGACTACCATCTTCTCAGTCCCCAGCATGGCTTTCCTTGTCTGTACATAGCATAGCCTCCCATCTCATTCTACTAAGCATGCCTCCCCTACTCTGGCTTCAAACCCTCCTCCCCTGCGCTGCATTAAATCAGGGGACGTAACAGCGCTGGAAAGGAGGAAGCAAGAGAAGAAATGTAAAACTTTGCAGAAAAGCACTGGCTTTCTCCTGTTCTCTTCTAGTCCTTGCTCTCCCACATTGCACTAAATTTCATGGAACACAGTGTGGAGAACAGAGTGACGCATGCGGTCTTTACAAAGGGGTTACCAGCAAAAAGCCTATTCAAAATGGGTGGTTACCGATAAGAATGAAGGGTGGTCTTTTAAAGAGGGTGTCCCTGCACTATAATGTAATTGCAAATTGAGCAAAAACTTTGGTCTTTCTTTTTTTCGGTCTTCCCAAAGAGGTGGTCCTCTGGGGAGGTTTCACGGCCACTACTACAAAATTGTCCCCCATGAGACTGTGGTAGGTGGTTAGACTATATTATATTGAACGGCAATATTGCGCTGCTATATAATAATAATAATCATATTTGACGGCAAGGGAACAACAATATAATCTAGGACAGCAGAGCCCAGTGCTTGCGTATGATATTGTAATGGCATAAATACAGTAAATCACATGTTACGTATTATTGTTCTATTCTCTGTGCCGTCTGGATCCCAATAATTTACCATTAACACTTCCTTGGCAGTTCGGATGCGGCTTTCAGCACGTACCTCCCGCTTCTGCCGTCTTCTTTACCTTCCCTTGTTATTACAAGGCCTTTCCTTTCACACAGCAAAATGAATCACCCTGCATGGTGCTCCACATAAATAATGATAGTGTAATAATATAATCCACCATACAGAATAAACAAGTGATATGTATCTAATGATTGGCAAGAACAGGAAGTTTTCTTATATAACAGACAGGACAGAACACGGCCATGGACACTAAGCTAACAATATAAACGGCAAATTAACTCCTGAAGTACCAAGCCCATTTTTGATTTTTCATTTTTCTCTCCCCGCCTTCCAAAAGCCATAACTTTTTATTTGTCCGTCGACATAGCCGTATGAGGGCTTGTTTTTTTGCAGGGACGAGTAGTATTTTCTAATAGCGCTATATATATATATATATATATATATATATATATATATATATATATAATGTACTGAGAAACTTTTAAAAATTTATTTTGTGGGGTGAAATGAAAAAAATACATCCATCTCGCCATTGTTTTTGGGGTTTTGTTTTTATGGCCATGTGCTGAAAATTACATGTTAACTTAATTGGGTCAATGCGATTATGAAGATACCAAATTTATATTGTTTTTTATTTTACTACTTTTCCAAAATAAAAACACATTTCTTTAAAAAAAAAAAAATGCTCTGTGTCGTCATATTCTGAGAGCCATTACTTTTTTAATTTTTCCATCGATTGATCTGTGTGAGAGCTTATGTTTTTCAGGGGTAGCTGAAGCTTTTATTGGTACCATTTTGGTGTATATACGGCTTTTTGATCACTTTTATTCCACTTTTGTCGGAGGTGAGGTGACCAAATAAATAACAGCAATTTTAACGGGCTTTTACTTTTAATGGGGTTTACCGCGTGGAATAAATAACGTTATATTCTGATAGTACGGACTTTTACAAATGTGGCAATATCAATTTTGTTTATCTTTATTTTTTTTTCGTTATTTAAAAAAAAATGTGAACAGGTTTGTTTTTTTAACGTTTTTAATTTTTTTGTATAGAGTTACATTTTTTAACATTTTTTTTTTAGTCCCCTAGGGGACTTGAACATGCGATTGTTATGTATTGTAGTGCATGGTATTTTTTACAATGCTAGATGGGAGGCTGCAAAGGTGTAAAATACTGATGAACAGTCGATCACACACCTATTCTATTCGATTTGTCATTTGGCAACAGATTCCCATGAATTTTCAGGATTCTGATGATTTCTTCTGCATTTCTAATTTTTCATGCATATCGAGGAATTTTCAGTTCCAGGCAGAATACACTGTATTGATATTTCATATCGGTTCTAGTCATTTATACGGAAATAAATTTCTGAACTGACCTGCAGCATTTATGAATGTAAACAATTAGGTTGCATGCGTTAAACCCTCCGGATGGTTCATAACCATCATAAGTAGGAACGCAACCTATTCACAGAGGAAAGTTTTCAGTCTCCCTTGAGCTGGGTTCCGTTCCCAATTTTGCCATTTCAGAATGGACAGAAGGACGGAAGTCCAAGACGCAAGTGAACACGATGATTTACTGTGCTGCTGCAAACAATGGATTCTATTACGTGTACGGATTTTTTTTTAATAAAAACTCTTTAACAAGTTATCTAAGTTTCTACATTTTCTAAAAAAGAACAAAATAAAAAAAACACTAAAGAATAAATTTACCAACCGGTTTTTTAGATACAGAATGTCAACAGACATTACAGAGCGATTGACTCTACGCATTTTAGAATATGCAAGTTGTCACCATGCAGAGGAGGGGATGTGTTTCTTTCGACTTAACATTAATCCCCGATTTCCTATAAGACTGACAGGCAGAAGCAGCGACATGGAGCTTTCCCACATATGTCACTTTAAGCTGTAATGAAGTCAATCTGTGGGGTTTCATCTGTGCATGCCTCCATGGATGGAAGAGGAGAAGAAAGCAATCTAAATATTTTATTCCCCTTACCATTAATCTTCTCCGCTCTCCACACAGAGATTAAAGATCAGACTTATTCCTGTTATGTGCCATCCATGGTTAAGTCCTCCATTAATGAGTCTTGATATCAATCCACTAAGTATCTTGACCTCAATTCAAAGGCAATAATACTCAATCAATAGTATAATAATTACTGCACGCTCGTTTTTATCAGCAAAGGATAAGCGAACATTGTCCTCAATGTTTTCTTTGCAACATTTTCCTTACGGGGTACCTGAGTTTTGATGAGCTCAGTAAAATCATGCAGAGACCTCATTGGGAGGTCATTCTGGGCTGTGTAACCCTTTATGAGTGCTGTATCATTGTTTAATCCGATGCAATTTGCCCTGTTCTGTCTGCACCCCAGCCTGTGTTCCCCTCAGAGGCTGAGGGCCTGGACCAAACGTACAAATCCGCCAGTAACACAGTGCTACAGACTGGTGCCTCACTAATCGCGGGTGAGGGGGTTCACTTCAAGAAGCCATATCTAGGGCTGTGTACCATCATATGCCACCAGGATAGTAGTTCTAGCTGTGACCAGTTTAAAACACAGTCGGGAATAGAAACTGTATACTGTATGCATATACAGTTCCCATTCCCGACTGTGTCTTTAACTTGTGATATCTCCGGTTGTGTCACAGCTAGCGATTCTGGTGGCATATAAAAGATAATAACCTCGTCTTTCAGCACACAAAAAAATGGCAACAGCACTCTGCGAACACCAATGTCACCTAAACCGCTAAATATACATAAAAATTAATTACTGCTAAATCTACTTACAATAGGGAGGTTCTTAGCACACATTTTGATCAAATTGTGTGAGCCCACCTGCCACGACAAGGTGTCCTACATACAGTGAAGGAAATAAGTATTTGATCCCTTGCTGATTTTGTAAGTTTGCCCACTGTCAAAGACATGAACTGTCTAGAATTTTCAGGCTAGGTTAATTTTACCAGTGAGAGATAGATTATATATAAAAAAAAAAAAACAGAAAATCACATTGTCAAAATTATATATATTTATTTGCCTTGTGCACAGAGAAAGAAGTATTTGATCCCTTTGGCAAACAAGACTTAATACTTGGTGGCAAAACACTTGTTGGCAAGAACAGCAGTCAGACGTTTTTTGTAGTTGATGATGAGGTTTGCACACATGTTAGATAGAATTTTGGCCCACTCCTCTTTGCAGATCATCTGTAAATCATTAAGATTTCGAGGCTGTCGCTTGGCAACTCAGATCTTCAGCTCCCTCCATAACTTTTCGATGGGATTAAGGTCTGGAGACTGGCTAGGCCACTCCATGACCTTAATGTGCTTCTTTTTGAGCCACTCCTTTGTTTCCTTGGCTGTATGTTTCGGGTCATTGTCGTGCTGGAAGACCCAGCCACAAGCCATTTTTAATGTCCTGGTGGAGGGAAGGAGGTTGTCACTCAGGATTTGACGGTACATGGCTCCATTCATTCTCCCATTGATGCGGTGAAGTAGTCCTGTGCCCTTAGCAGAGAAACACCCCCAAAACATAATGTTTCCACCTCCATGCTTGACAGTGGGGACGGTGTTCTTTGGGTCATAGGCAGCATTTCTCTTCCTCCAAACACGGCGAGTTCAGTTAATGCCAAAGAGCTCAATTTTAGTCTCATCTGACCCCAGCACCTTCTCCCAATCACTCTCAGAATCATCCAGATGTTCATTTGCAGACTTCAGACGGGCCTGTACATGTGCCTTCTTGAGCAGGGGGACCTTGCGGGCACTGCAGGATTTTAATCCATTACGGCGTAATGTGTTACCAATGGTTTTCTTGGTGACTGTGGTCCCAGCTGCCTTCAGATCATTAACAAGTTCCCCCCGTGTAGTTTTCGGCTGAGCTCTCACCTTCCTCAGGATCAAGGATACCCCACGAGGTGAGATTTTGCATGGAGCCCCAGATCGATGTCGATTGACAGTCATTTTGTATGTCTTCCATTTTCTTACTATTGCACCAACAGTTGTCTTCTTCTCACCCAGCGTCTTACTTATGGTTTTGTAGCCCATTCCAGCCTTGTACAGGTCTATGATCTTGTCCTTGACATCCTTAGAAAGCTCTTTGGTCTTGCCCATGTTGTAGAGGTTAGAGTCAGACTGATGAATTGAGTCTGTGGACAGGAGTCTTTTATACAGGTGACCATGTAAGAGCTGTCTTTAATGCAGGCACCAAGTTGATTTGGAGCGTGTAACTGGTCTGGAGGAGGCTGAACTCTTAATGGTTGGTAGGGGATCAAATATTTATTTCTCTGTGCACAATGCAAATAAATATATATAATTTTGACAATGTGATTTTCTTTTTTTTTTTTTTATATAATCTATCTCTCACTGGTAAAATTAACCTAGCCTAAAAATTCTAGACTGTTCATGTCTTTGACAGTGGGCAAACTTACAAAATCAGCAAGGGATCAAATACTTATTTCCTTCACTGTAGGTGGGGACCTACTCTGCACATACGCCCAGAACTGGGACTAAGCCTGCATATATCTGGGGATGGAAGGAACCAGCATTAAACTAATTAAAATCACCCAGGGCACTGTTTTAGGTGGTCTACAGGCCCAGATATCGCTATTTGAATTGAGCGTCTTCTCTCCTTCCTCAGTCTCTCTATATGAGCCTGCAATCCCTCTCAGCATCCTTGCTGCTAAAGACCGGTTTGCCTTAGCAACAGTGGATGGACAGCAAATTACAAAGAAGAGAAACCCCTAGTGCCAGGGATTTCAAAAAGTTTCTTCTAGTAGAAAGCGTAACAAAAATTAAACAAAGTGATTTACAGATTTGTTCAGGAACAAATATATGTTTCAGACGGAGTTGTTCCAAAAGTTAGAGTCTGGCATCCTTAACCCCTTAGTGACCAGCCCATTTTAGGCCCTAATGACCAAGCTATTTATTTATTTTTTTTTCGTTTTTCTATAGTCGCATTCAAAGAGCTATAACTTTTTTATTTTTCCGTCGACATAAGGTGTATGAGGACTTGTTTTTTGCGGGATTAGTTGTACTTTTTAATGCCACCATTTTGGGGAACATATTTTTTGATTAACTTTTTTTTAGGGGGGGGGGGAAATAGAAAAAAAACCTGAAATTCTGCCATAGTACTATGCGTTTTAAATGGACGCCGTTCACTGTGCGGTGTAAATAACATGTCACCTTTATTCTATGGGTCGGTACGATTACGGCGATACCACATATGTAGAGGTTTTTTTATGTTTTACAACTTTTGCACAATAAAAACACTTTTGAACAAAAATTATTTGTTTTTGCGTCGTCGCTTTCCAAGAGACGTAATTTTTTAATTTTTCCGTCAATGTAGTGATATGAGGGCCTGTTTTTTGTGGGACAAGACGTAGTTTTGATTGGTACTGTTTTGAGGTACATGGGACTTATTGATTAACTTTTATTATGACTTATTCGGGGGGCAATGGGAAAAAATAGCAATTTTGTATTTTTTTTTTCCCCCACCTTGTGGTTTAAATTACATATTAAATTTATTGTTTGGGTCATTACGGTAGCGGCGATACCATATATATGTAGATTTATTTTTTACACTTTTACTAAATAAAACCACTTTTTATGGAAACATTTTTTTTTTTTTTTACTGTAATTTTTACTTCACATTTATTACTTGTTTTATACTTTACTATGCAATCTTTAGATCGCTGCTATAATGCTTTGGTATACCAGAGTATTATTGCCTGTCATAGGCACGTCCTAATAGATTGCCTGTCAGATTTATACTGGCGTGTCCTAATAGGCATATGCGATTGTATTTGCGGGCCGCAGATGGGCGACAGAGGGAGCTCACTACCTCTGTAAACAAGTCAAATGACAGCGGTATTTAACGGGTTAAACGGCCACGATCCAAGTAAACTTTGATCGCTACCGTTGGAGCAGGAGCTCGGCTGTCATCAGACAGCCGAGCCCAAGCTCCAGCCTGCACGGGACACCCATACAGGGCTTAGACTGGGCCGCCGTGAAAAGGCATATTGCTGATCACTAAGGGCTTACATCAAATGGGCACAGACACCGTTAAAAAAACTTGTGGAAAGCCTTCCCAGAAAAGTGCAGTTTCGCAAAAATGGATAGGTGGGACCCGCATCTGTCGTACATTTATTACAAATCCTGCGGACATGCCATAAATGTCTGAAATAGCAAAACCCATTTAATATTTCCTTTCACTGCCAAAACCCTCAGACCATTGTTCCTATTACCACCAAACACTTGCTGCTATACCCCGGGCAGGATGTATCCGCCAAACCAAGATGTGCCCATCAAATTGAGAAATGGTGAAGACTCATCACTTTAGAGAACACATTTACATGGCACCAGCAGCCTCGGCCCCTGCCACCAATTGGCATTGTAAGTTTACAGTAATCTCAGGTTTTTAGGTGGCAGCTCCTATCTCTTGATTTGATGTTGCTTCAAATAACTGTTTGGAGCTTGGTAGAAAGGGTATTTCTGGAGAGGATATAAGCACTGAGTGGTCACTTCTATGTAACCTACCACTTCACAATAGTTGACCCAGAAAGTCAGAAATTTGACAAGTTGAATTCTATGATGGTGCAACAGCTAAAGTCACCAAGCTCTATAGTACCATCTATTCTACTGAAGAGCATCTCCCTCTCGCTTGGGGGACCTATCCTGTCCTGCATTAGACACACAACCCATTGAAATGAATGGGCACTGTGTAATGCTTAATTTCTCCTGTAGTGGTGCTGCAGGAAAATTGAACACTTGCTACCAAGTTTCCCCACAGATTACAGCTGATCGCTGGGGGTCTCAACAAGGGGAGACTTTGTAAACTGCGTATTTTCAAGGGACCCTTCTAACAAGTAGGGATTATGCAAAGCAGACAACCCTTTAAAACGGTGAAACCCACTTAGTAGAAGTGGTGTCCACTTATTTGTGACTATGCAATGTATATAAAAAGTAATGCAATGGAAATAAGCAGTGTTTCTTACTACACTTACTGTACATACTGAGTCATTTACATGATAAGTAATCGCCTTTCCAGGAATATAATGTACTATGTCTCACAAATGTATTTAATCTAATGTCTTTTTAATTCTGTGCAGAATAAATTTATTAAAAAAATAATAATTGTTGCAACATAAAGCATAAATTATAGTGATGAGTTATTGCCAGAATACTTTGTGGTTACTGTAAGTCATGTTCTACTGCCAGCTCCAAGACATATAATTAAAGTAATAAATTATGTAATAAAGCAGTATTAAAAAAACCTGTAATAGATTAAATATAGTACATATTATTGATTATTTTCAGTTTTATTTTGGTGTTAGTGGGACATCTAAAAAGTTCACATCTGGATTGTGGTTTCCATTAATAACGGAAATATTATGACGCAGTGCTGGATTAGCAGTATAACGAATACCACCAGGGCTCGACGGAATCCATCGACTAATAATAGAGTTTGTCTGGTTTCTTTAAGGCGTCCGCTGTTTTGCCGGGAAGAAAAGTGCTACATGCAGCTCTATTCTTCCCTTCAAATCTGACGGAATCTGCGACAGGAAAATAAAATAATAGAAGCAAAAGAAAAACTGGCAAATAGGATAAAATAATTTTATGGGAAGAAATGTCTTCGGTAGAAACAACTGACCCTCCAAATGGATTGCCTATACCTGTACCTATACATCCAAAACCGGGTTGTACCAATGCCATTTAAACCTAGTTGTAGTTGTACTACCAGAAATAGTTTGAATCTTTACAACCTCAACCAGATCAGTAGTGGACATAGACAGTAGGGGACCCAGTGCAAGAACAGTAGATGAGCCCCTTGCACTCCAATTGCTCAGCATGGAGCACCTTCCATAAGTCTCTAACAATCCAACAGTAATTTCGAGCAGTGGCAAGCAACTTCTGTTCATGAAAATGAGAGGTTGTCAGAGCCTTGCACATGTAACTAAAAATACTGTATAGTAGCGTGATGGGGGTTGTAAATACAAAAACTGCCACCCCAGCAGAAAAATACTCATGCATATAATAGGTATAAGAATTATTCTCCCATGCTGGGAGCTGTAGTTAAACTCGGTTTTCATGAAAGATTGGCCTTATATTTTTCCTTTACCCTTTTCAAGTGTTTCATATTAAAAAAAAAAAAAATCACCACTCTCTGCCTCTCTCACAGCAGAAGTCTCAGCACATTTTTAATCACCAAACAGCTGAATGGCATTCAACCAATCACCTGCATGTAGTCAAATCCAAATATTTCTTCAATTCCAGTAACCTTATCCACTAAACAAGTAAAAATTTATCTACAGTGCACAAAAATTTCATGTTTTTGCCTTGGTGAATATGATAGTCTTCTGGAACCTAACATTGCATTTGAACAGTAAAGGTATGACTAAATAGCATCTCCGCCCATTCTGTCTGCTTGGTTTATAAATAAGAACTAAAATCTGTATTATACTCGTCCAACCTCACCCCCAAACCATTTTCTTTTCCGTTTTGGGTGTAAGCAGCCTTCACATTTGCAATTCACGGTGTATCTACCTAGTGTCAGATCTATAGACAAAAAAACATTTTGTTCTATGAAGTTCTGTAAGGAACATGCGGTGCAGAGTTACACAACTGCTTTCTTAAGAGAATCCGCCCTGTGGGTTCCACCTTATTATTTTACTTTCTCAATCGTGTTTTCATATTATAGTATAAAAGCCAATAATAATTTTAGAAAATCTAAATGTGGAACAAAACAGCTATCTGGGAAAATGGGGATTGTTTTCTAGATCTATGCAGCTGGTTAGAATCACTTAGCAATACACGCTCATGTTCAAGGTGGAGCGAAGGGAGAGAAAACAGAGGTTGGCGCCTGCAGAGACTATAAACATTCATCACCGGTGTTAACTAGTTATGAAAGATAAACTCTTCACAACTAAATGGACTTTCCTGTAGCCGGCATCCTTAAATGACACAAGCGGATGGAAAAATAGAAGGTGCGATGTAAATGATGGGTATGGTAATCCTATGCAGTATTAGGGCATACAGTATGGACGTCAAAGGGGAAAGTTCACCGTTCTGGATCACCCTCTATAAGGCTATGTTCCCATTGGCGCACGTCAACAAAATCTCTCAATGTATTTGCCAAATGTAAACCCCCAATGCATTTAACTGTATGCCATACAGTTACACATGTCGTTCATTAGCCAACACTGGTAAAAAGTAAGCCGCACAATATACTTTTTTTGTGATGACCAATTGTAAAAAAAAAAGCGCAACAGGCTACACTTTCTTGTACAGGTCGTTGCCCAGGAGTGAAGAGGATTACAAGCTGCAGAAACAAGGAGCGTATCTGCAGAGTCTGGTTTGGGGTCTGTATTTTGTGGGTCTCGACTGGGGTCTGTATTTATTCAGGGGTCATGTGCACTATTTGTGATCTAAATGTCATAGGTCGAGGTTTAAATGGACAGGGCATAAGGTAAACAAATGGTGCGCAACTTTCCAGAATCTTCCAGAACAGTAAGCACTGGGGGGGGGGGAATAAAACAATGGGGGAAATGCTCTTTTTGATTATTTTTTTTGTATTCTACCTTCTGAAAAAATGTATGGGGTATGTATCATTTATTGATTAATTTTTATAAAGTCGCCAATAAACATTACGATCCATCCCGCAAAAACATGTGGCTACATTGACGGACTAAAAAAAAAAAAAGTTATGGCTGTCAGAATGTAGCGACACAAAAGTGATTTTTTTTTTTCCATAAAACATGTTTTTATTGTGCAAAAGTACTAAAACATAAAAAAAAAAATACACTTATTTGGTATCGCCATATTCATACCGGCCTGCGAAATAACGTTAACTTGCTATATTTACCAAAAGGTAAACAGCGAGGGGGAAAAAATTATTTAAACACAATGGCGGAATTCCTGTTTTTTTTTTTTGCATTCCTCCCTAATCAATAAAACTTTATGATGGCATAACCACGGGATATATCATAAATATCTGATAGATGCGGGTCTGAGCACTGGGACCTGTACCTATGTCGAAAACGGGGGTTCCCCAACCTGTATCCCGTCTGCTAGGACGGCCATTAGCCACTGCATCCAGGAGGACAATAAATGGAGAGGTAGCCCTGCTCGGCTGTATCCATAATTCCTACAGAAGGGAATGTAGAGAGCCGCTCACATGCGCAAGGCTACCTCTCCTCCATTAATTCTCCGCCTGGATCTGGTCGATATGCCATAATATGTTTAAGAAAGGAATAACCCCTTAAGGTTCAAAAATAGGCCGGTCCCTAACAGGTTAAACACTGTCCCCACTATTTTCCATAATGCGGTATTTCACTGCAGTAAATATCACAATAAATTGAATGACTTGGATGAAGAATGGGATTTTACGAGGATTTGAAGATTAGACTTTTCAGTGTGCCGGAGTGTGAACATTGTGTAATTAACCTCACAGCCGGAGACCCTGCAATGTCACTATATGACATTTCCCAATATTTATTCATTGCCATAAATAATGTCAGTCTTTCTTAGATGGTCGTATGGATTTAAAAATAAAAAATAGCATATCTGTATTTGTGTGTATATGTATGTATGTATGTATGTATGTATGTATGTATGTATGTTTTAGTGCAGGGCTGAAATTACCTTAGGCCTGTGCTTATATGCGGCCCTGGGGGACGGGCACCATTATAAGGCATAATTTACATAGGTGTACAATGAAGAGCATTCTGTTGGTCAACTTGCCTAAAGTTTCAGCACAGATTGCAGCCCACTTGATTTTTGCTTGTAACTTGCACATTTCGAACACACCTTTCGAGATGGTTCCAAAAGAGTTCAGCTGTCTTCCTAGAACAGCAGATAGACTCATCTATGTGCAAAACACACATATCACTTTCATCCTTTACAGAGAAATAGACGAAGCTGGGGGTGTAGTGAAATTAATGCCGTTTATATTTTTGTGAATTGTCGTATATAATTTTTATTTATATTTAGCAGCTTAGGTGGCATTAGTGTTCGCAGTGTGCGGTCACCATTTTCTTGTGTGCTGTATAAATTTGCAGTCACAGGTGTCAACCTCATAGAGGTCGCCTTGTCTTGGCAGGTGGGCTCACACAATTCGATCAAAATGTTGTAAGTAGATTTAGCAGTAATGCATATTTATTTATATTTACTGGCTTAGGGGACATTAGTGTTCACAGTGTGCTGTCACCATTTTCATGTGTGCTATATATATATATATATATATATATATATATATATGTATGTATTTAGAGAATGGTACATATGTATTTGTGAATGTATGTGTTTATATACAGGTTCAAGCTGTATTTCTGAAAAGAGAACATATAACATGTTATACAATATATACAGCTGTACAACTGGGAAATAGGATTCCTCTTGTCAATAGGGTGTATCGCAACACACTGACCAATCAGAGCGGACAGTGTCACACTATGTATGTACACACCCTATCGACAGGGGAATTGTAAAACCCAGTTGACCATTTATTCATACATTTCCAGGAGGAATAACAGAAGAACACAACAACGCAGAGATGTTATTTCATGGGTAATTTAAGTATTTACTAAAACATGTTAGGAGAGCTGGTAGGTCCTCTTTAAAAAAATATTAAAAAGTTGTTTCACATGTACTGTACACGGCTATTAGACATGTCTTTTGGCAGGTCGTCTTTAAATAAATTCTGTTATAGTATTTTATCTGAATAAACTAATTCATGACATGCAACTGTAGAGGGATCCTACGTAAAAGAGAAAAACAGCCTAAAGTAATACTATAAAGAAGATGCAAGCAGGGCTTTGCGTGTCGGGCCTGTAGCGGCGATGTCTACGGACAAAGACCCGGAACATTGCTGTATGACATACACCAGGGACTCACAAGGGAGGACGGCAGTGAACTCAGCAGCACTGAGGCACCATTCAATACGTTACAAGGATAGCTTTGAGCATAAAAGCAACACAAGTCTGTACTTGGCCCTGATCTCAGCGATTGATGATTTTTTTTTTCAGAATTCCCTGTGCACATATATAAACCTCACACATTTCCACGTGGCCTTCTCACCAGCTCCGAGCCTAAAAGCAAATACGGTACGTTTGTTCCCTTTAATTTGTTTGCATAATCCGAAATGAAAGAGCAAAGCTTTTAACGTTTCAGCGAATGTGAGTTTTCATGCAAGGCCTATAAATCAATTTAGGCCAACTTCACCACTACTACAAGGATCTATTGTTGCCTTGTTCTGAAGGCTCTCAATAAAACCTGCCGCAAACAAGAGGGGAAAAAAAAATTAAAGGCCCTTTTCTTTTACATAATGTTCCTCTTCTGTTCTATGGCTTTGTGTTTCAGAAATATAAAAGTGGTAAAAGCCAAAGTGCGCTGTTCATAAATAATTTCACCTCTGTCCCAGCTGTCTGGTCTCGGCTCTGAACGAGGTGAAATGCGTCAGACAATTTTGCATATTTCGAAAAGGCTTAAGATACCTATTTTAGTAACACTTGGGCGCCTGATTTCATACAGAGGACTTTTTTTTTTTACAGATTTATACAGAATGGCATGTTTAATCGTATTACGGAGATGTTCCAGGCGAGTATACAGTATATCATGGAGACACCATATGGCAACACACAAGAGTGCTTATGGCACGGTTATGAGGGACAATGGGGATTCAGTTTACTGTGTGCATCTGGGGCGTTTGTAGTGTCTTAAAAGATCAAGGGCACAGGCCCCAAGAGATATCCTCCCCAAAAAATATATATCTCAGAGACAGAATATCTATAAGACTACGACTCCTATAGCTACACCATTGGAAAGAATGAGAAACAGCAGCTCAGCAGACAGTATCAGACATGAAAGGCTTAGATACAATGGCACAACAGACAGTATCACACAAGATAAACTTAGAGGGCCCCAGCAGTCAGTATTCTTGTATTTACCCTCAGGGGTGGATTTGGCATCTCTGGGGCCCCAAGCAAAATGATCTCTGGCAGCCCTAATCAAAGACACCTGTAGGGGGTGCAAGACACAGTGCCCCCCTGTAGAGAGTGTCACACAGTCCTTCCTTTAGACAGTGCCACAAACAGTCCCCCCTGAAGATAGTGTCACACACAGTGCCCCCTGTAGAGAGTGCCACACACAGTGCCCCATGCAGAGAGTGACACACACAGTGCCCCCTGCAGAGAGTGCAACACAGTGTCCCCTGCAGAGAGTGCAACACACAGTTCCCCCTTGCAGAGAGTGCAACACACAGTGCCCCCTGCAGAGAGTGCAACACACAGTGCCTCCTGCAGAGTGCAACACACAGTGCCCCCTGCAGAGAGTACAACACACAGTGCCCTTATAGTGTCAAAAAGTGACCCTGTAGATAGTGTCACACACAGTGCCCTCTGTAGTGTGCCACAGAGTGACCCTCTTGTAGAGTGTGACAAACTGTAGAAAGTGCCACACAATGTAAATATATCCAGTTGCATGAACTTTGTAGAGTGCCACACACAGTCCCTCCTATAGACAGTGCCAGACATAGTCCCATGTAGAGGATTCCCCATACAGTGCCCCTGTAGGTAGTGAGGTGACATCATCATGCCGGCCTGCACAAGGACACTGTCCCAGCATCTTATAGGCTGCAGGCCTAACGTGACCTGTAGCTTCGTGAATGGTGAAGCAGGGAGCGAATATGGATTCCCAGTGCTAGCGACACTGGTGTTCATGAGGACAAAAGAGGAAAAATATACAGATATGGGAGTATATATATTTATCATTGTTAAATAAAATGGTAGAGCTTTCTGGTTCCCTCATGTTCACGGAGATGAAAATATATATCCAGTTGCATGAACTATCTCCTACCAGCCAAATATATTTACATCCTGATGCGGCACAGAGTTAAATTTAAATTCAATCTTTGCCTGATTGTGACATTCATATCACTTAGATTGGGGACCCCGTTCTCCCGGTTGGACCCCTACCCATCAGACAATCATAGTATATCCTGTGGATATACTATAAATGTAAACAGTGGGAAACCCGTTTAATAATTAGCAATTAATAACCTTTATTATTCATGCTTCCCAGTCTTCTTATTTCCTATAAATGACACCAATTCACTTCGGTATAAATGTATTGTAGAGTATTTATAGAAAATGATGCATTCGCTTCTGCTTTATTTAAATAGAAACGGTTTGGGAACAAGTCGTTCTGTCCGTTCTGTGGCCTCAGTTTTGTGGTTTTATTAGCATGAGCGGATGTTGCAACAAAGCCGGACAGGACAACATATATCATGACGCAGCAGCAAGTATAAGTCGTTCTATAATTGAAACTTACCCTCATTAGAAATACAGAAAAGAAGCATAAAAAACAAAACATTTTATCGGAATTCAGACTGGGGTAGTTTCTTGATAGTGCAGGGCAGTAAAGGGATTGATCATTAACCCCTTAATGACCAGCCTATTTTAAACCTTAATGACCAGGCCATTTTTTACGTTTTTCCATCGTCACATTCCAAGAGCTATAACCTTTTTATTTTTGCGTCGACATAGCTGTATAAGGTCTTGTTTTTTGCGGGACAAGTTGTATTTTTTAATAGCACCATTTTGAGGGACATATTATTTATTGATTAACTTTTATTAACTTTTTTTTGGGGGGGGGAATAGAAAAAAACCTGAAATTTCGCCACTCTTTTTCGCTTCTTAAATCTACGCCGTTTACCGTGTAGTATAAACAACACAATAACTTTATTCAGCGGGTTGTTACGATTGCAACGATACCAAATTTGTATAGTTTTTGGATGTTTTACTACTTTTACACAGGAAAAACGCTTTTTTTCAAAATTATTTGTTTTTGTGTCTCCATATTTGAAGAGCCATAACTGTTTTATTGTTCCGCCGATGCGGTTGTGTGAGGGCTTTTTTTTTCGGGAAGGCTTGTAGTTTTTATTGGTACCATTTTGGAGTAGATGCGACTTTTTGATCACTTTTTATCACATTTTTTTTAAGTGAGGATTCACAGAAAACAGCAATTTTTCCGTAGTTTTTTATTACATTTTTTACGGCGTTCACCGTGCGGGTTAAATAATGTTATAGCTTTATAGTCGGGGTCGTTACGGACGTGGCGATACCAAATATGTGTAACTTTTTTACTTTATTTTGTTTTTTTAATAGTAAAGCATTGTGTAAGGGGAAAAGGTGGGTTTTTCATTTTTATTCACATTTTTTTTTAAATTAACTTTAGGGGACTTTAATATGTGATTCTCCGATCGCTATTATAATACACTGCAATACTTTTGTATTGCAGTGTATTACTGCCTGTCCGTTTAAAACGGACAGGCATCTGCTAGGTCTGCGGCATGATCTAGCAGGCATTCACTACAGGCAGACCTGGGGGCCTATATTAGGCCCCCGGCTGCCATCGGAGACACAGATACTCGACGATCGTATCGCCGGGTGTCGGTGGGAGAGGGAGCTCCCCCCTCCCTCTTTTCCAGAAAGCCGATGTATCTGAGTACATAGACTTTCTATTGAGCCCGTACACCGCTGTATATTATTATTGGCCGCACAATTTTGCAGGTAAACAGCCGTTTACTCAAAGCGGATTACCCATTAACGAGCAATTTGACAACCACATCGAACAGGGTGCTGGCGCGACTATCGGCCACATCATGGCTCCATCAATACTGCTCCGTGGGGCCTTACCCTAAATACTGTTGTTGTGAAGTGGAAATGGATTCCTTGTGCCATGGATTCTCTATTATTGATACGAAAAGGCGTAGGTAGACTAAGGCAAGCATCCGATTACATGGATAAGTGGTGCTGAGGAATCACAATTGAATCTGGATTTCGTGGATGCCAAGGGAACATTGCCTAGTGTTGCAGTGTCAATGGCAAAAGTTTAAGAGTAAGTTACCATTGGTCGGAGTTGCTGTGGAAAACTCTGCAGCATATCTGAACCAAATTCTGCAAGAAATGCCGTCCAAAAGTCCACACCAAATTGTGTTTGATTTGGTGCAGATTTTTAGCTGGATTTGTGCTGCAGGGAAGAATAACGGATTGCACTGCCGTAGTGAAGCGTCCATACTTTCCTGACTCCTGGGATAAAGTCTAGTCCCATGTGATTGGCTAAAGCAGACACAAGGGACAAAATGTCATCCCAGGAGGCTGTATCAACATAGACCAGCCCGGGAAGCAGGAACGAATGGTTTGGGGTGTTTTTGTGGTTCTAAAGTAGAAAAAAAGGCTTTTTATTTTGGTGCAGATTTTTTTGGGAGTCAATGGGTAAAATCTGCAACAAATGCGCAACCACTCCGCATTAAAAAAAATCTGCACTGCAGGTCAATCTCTGCACGGAAATTTTCTGCAGAATCCACTTTGCTGCTACTGCAATAAGCTGAAGATTTCCCATAGAATACACAGCAGTTACGCTACATTTCAAAATAGCCTGATAGTGGGAGACTAATGGTCTGGACAGGTTTTCACGGTTTGGGCTTGGCTGCTTTGAGCAAGGGATGAGGCATTTTAATTCTACAGCATACAATGAAGCTCTACCAGTCCCTGGGACTATTCCTCGAACGTTAGCAGTCCATGGGACTATTATTGCCTTTTCTGCCTTTGACCAAGCTATTTCCTTGACTTACCATCCCGACTGTGTTTAGCGATTTTGTCTAGTTCCCGAGTTTGATATCTATCTTTGGTCAACAAAACAAATTTTTGAGTCTTGCCAGTGATATTCGACCTTGAGTAATTGTGGTCGGTGACCTTCGGCTGATAATTCTGACTGCAGTCTTCATCTGGGCTCTAGTGAGGACATCCTATAGGACTATGACCTTCAAGCCTCCTTCAAACTTCTAAGAATGGGTCACTGGTGGGGAGTTGGAGTTGGCCTCAAGGGTGTCAATCCCGACTATGGTGACTTACTTATTACTTTTTCTTGTGTTTAAATAGTAAACTTATGATTTTATGGGGGAAGCCTGTTGCATTTCCGTATTATCAGAATGTCCGGTTCTTGGAGTTTTCCATGGAACCAGCTGACATGGGTCACAGGAATTTCATCTTTATTTTATTTTCAAAGAAATCTGCAAACCTTCCAATTCCCATAGGAGAAGTCAGCATGCGTGTAATGAGATCTCACAGAAATAGTTGGATATTGAGTGAGAAGTTTATATTTGGTGCAAGCAGGAAACATGAGACACTAATCTGCCACCAGAATACTTGGTTTACAACCCTAAAAGGGAAACACATTTATTCCAGCAACTAACTTCTTAACCCCGTTAACAGAACTTCAGAGATCAAACTATTTCTACAATCAATGAAAAATACCCAACACCCCCCGGTCCCCTAAAAAAAGAAAACAAAACTGCAATTTAACAAATTGTTCCAGCATTTTTACCTAATGGCAATGTTCCAGTGCTGACTGCTAGTCCTTCTTCTGGGCACGGCTGCATTATTCCCAGGTGGCGCTGCCCTAGGCATTATGTGCCAATACACCCAGCAACCCCAATTATGTGTCGCACGTGCTTATGTATTATTAATCAACACCCCTTCCTCTATTAGTTTTTCATTAATGTTGGTGATTAGTAAAACCGCATAACAAAAATAAATAAAATTAATAAAAGGAAAAAATACAATCCGCATATTTTAATTCTTTTCTGCTATCTGTGCAGAACTATACTCTGGACCATGGAGTCTGCAGGGTGATACATGTAACGCTATGTCTAGTAGAACGCCCATTGCCCTGTGTAATAGTGGCAACTGCTGATCTGATCCATAAGGCCAGAATCACACACGTAATTGTAATGCAGTTTTTGGCTCCATTTTTTTTTTTGTCATACACAGGAGTGGATACAAAACTAAGGCCATGCATCCGTCTATTATTTATACCTTTCCTTCCTTTTGGATCCACTTTTGGCTTTGGCTCCAAAAATTTAGTAAAAAGCTGCAACAAAAAGCTGCACCGACACAGTGTGTGTGTGATCCCGGCCTAAGTGTTTTTAGAGCATAAGTTGTCGCTTTCTAGCGCCCCTATCCGTGACCTAAGAGAGACTCGGACTGCAATTGGAAATGTGGTTTGGATTGAGCAGTATGTTTGTGCTCTTCTATAGGTGGAACGATACAAGGGCTTAATATAAACTGTTTATCCAGACACAGCAGCTCATTCGTAAGTATGGCTGTGCCTCGTACTACATCTGATCTGCTAAATTGGTGGGGATCCGGGGGACGCAGGACACTTGCTAATCCCATATTAATGTTTTTTGTTTTTTTTAGGAAAACTTAAATGTTAAGCTTATATAAATACCGACATGTTGTTTTAACACTGAGCCTCACAATAGACTGACCCTTCCTGTTCCGTAGAGATCACTTCTCAGCAGTCATCTCATTATCAGGACAGGCAGGCTTACACTAACAGGTAACACCTATATATAGATAATACAGGATCCTCCATTCACAATAGACTGACCCTTCCTTTTCTGTAGAGATCACTTCTCAGTAGAGATCACTTCTCAGTGGTCATTTCATTATCACCACAGGCAGGATTACAATGACAGGTAACACCTATATATAGATAACACAGGATCCACTATTCACAATAGACATCCCTTCCTGTTCTGTAGAGATCACTCCTGAGCAGTCATCTCATTATCATCACAGGCAGGATTATAGATCACAAAGGACCTAGCACTAGCAAGAGGTGACGGACACAGCTCCCCTCCTCCTCCCTGCACAATGACCTCTACACACCGCACAGGGCATGCTCACTAAACCCTCACATACGTAGAAGTCAATGAGTCCTCTTTCGATTGAGGTTTTATATATTGAGGTGCCTGCTGTAAAGCAAATATTAGAACTGCTAGAGCAGCAGCTCAGGAAAGATGGCCGCCTCCATAATCATACAGAAGAAATGAGATAACCAGAAAAGAAAAAACAATGGGAAAAAAAATATTTTTTAGTATATAGTTCAAATTACTAAAAATAAAAAAAACATTCCCTTTAAGCAATGGCGGATGATTATTCTGAATAATCTAAAGTGCATCTACCATAAAACAGATGCAATTTAAATATGATCCTCCGAAAGACGTCTGTAAAGAATTGCAGCTGTAGGTGCCGAGTACACCCAATAAGCAGCGCTCTAAAAAACAGCAACGTCAAACTGCCTACTCCCTGAATCTGTCAAACAGGAGGGACAGTGTGAGGGAAGCCTTAAGATATGCCATCAATGTGTAATCAGAAAGGTCCCCCCCCCCTAGGACACCCACAATTTGTATACACGGCTGTGGCCCCTTCACTGCAACACACAACACAATGCAAACATTTCTGCGCGACAGTCCCAGTTACTGAATCCCATCCCCTAACTGGATGAGACAGAGCTGCAGTACCAGACAGAGCCACATGGAATAGAGTGGCACTGTCTGGTACTGCAGCAGCTGGTATATTTATGGTATATAATAGTTGGAAAACCCTATAACGGGTTTTGCATTCTGGCCGAGGAAATTCATGTTACGAGTCTGCCCACTAATTTATCTGGGTATATTAAAAGGTACACAGTGCCCCATCCTCAATAGGATCCCTACTCAAACTTCAGATAGGATCACAAATTAAAGAATACAAAATGGTATTGGTCAACATTTCTGCTTCTTAAGGTTGTATGTATCTGCAACGTCCCCTTCACCGAGTCAGCAGAAGTTGCCTACTACAAGACACCACATATCCTAAAGCGGTCATCTCCTCATGGCCTGTGTACTGGGTGCAGGTTAAAAGACCCCCACAGGGGCTGCAATGTAGATCTATAAGGAATGTTTTACTAAAGATTAGCATATTTAACTTTTTTGTGTTCGAAGGGTCTCCAGACGAGAAGCCGATTATAGATGTCTGGCTGCAGGTGAACTCTGCAGCAAATGTTTAATTTCACTGCAGCACCTCCACAGGGGAGATGAAGCATTACACAGATCTCATTTAAATCAATGGGTTGTTCATGTAACATACAGATGTGTGGAGTCCTCCAATGTAAGAGATACTCCACTCTGGGGTCCTGAATGGTAGATCTCATATTAATCCTGAATTCCCTAATAGGGTGTCTAAAAATGTTTGTTTGTTTTCAAAACCAGACGACTCCTTTAACGTAGAAAAAACTTTGAGAAAAGTTTTCTGGCGTAGAAAAGTCACAATTTTCTGAGGCCAGGAAAATGTATTATCATTTAAGTCGGAAACTGGTATAAATTATAGCGGAAATCACTTTGTGTGCCATCTGTCCGCCACAAAGTATAATCTACGCCACCTACAACCTGACGTGGATTTTATTTTATGGCGGACGGACAGCACAAGATGCGCCCCTTAATAAATTTATTGCATCTTACTCTTGCGAGCTTCCGACTATAAAACGCCAGTCTTAGAGCCTGTTCACATCAGCGTTCCGGTTCCGTTCATCCTTTCCGGCAGAGGAACCGATGAACGGAAAGCCGAACGGAAACTAACGCTTTCGTTTGCATTACCATTGATTTCAATGGTAATGCTTCCGTTTCAGTTTGTTTCCGTTCTGTACAGTTTCTGGTTTTTTTCCCGGAAACAATAGTACAGTCGACAGCACTATTGCTTTTGTGAAAAAAAACTGAAACTTTAAGGAACTGAAACGGAAGCATTACCATTGAAATCAATGGTAATGCAAACGGAAGCGATAGTTTCCGTTCATCGGTTCCTCTGCCGGAAAGGATGAACGGAACCGGAACGCTGATGTGAACAGGCCTTAAAGAGGCTTTGTCACCAGATTTTGCAACCCCTATCTGCTATTGCAGCAGATCGGCGCTGCAATGGAGATTACAGTAACGTTTTATTTTTAAAAAACGAGCATTTTTGGCCAAGTTATGACCATTTTTGTAGTTATGCAAATGAGGCTTGCAAAAGTCCAAGTGGGTGTGTTTAAAAGTAAAAGTCCAAGTGGGCGTGTATTATGTGCGTACATCGGGGCGTTTTTAATACTTTTACTAGCTGGGCGCTCTGATGAGAAGTATCATCCACTTCTCTTCAGAACGCCCAGCTTCTGCCAGATCACGCTGTGACGTCACTCACAGGTCCTGCATCGTGTCAGACGAGCGAGGACACATCGGCACCAGAGGCTTCAGTTGATTCTGCAGCAGCATCAGCAGGTAAGTAGCTACATCGACTTACCTGCTAACGCCGATGCTGCTGCAGAATCAACTGAAGCCTCTGGTGCCGATGTGGCCGACACGATGCAGGACCTGTGAGTGACGTCACAGCGTGATCTGGCAGAAGCTGGGCGTTCTGAAGAGAAGTGGATGATACTTCTCATCACAACGCCCAGCTAGTAAAAGTAGTAAAAACGCCCCGATGTAACACACATAATACACACCCACTTGGACTTTTACTTTTAAACACACCCACTTGGACTTTTGCAAGCCTCATTTGCAAAACTACAAAAATGGTCATAACTTGGCCAAAAATGCTCGTTTTTTAAAAATAAAAACGTTACTGTAATCTACATTGCAGCGCCTATCTGCTGCAATAGCAGATAGGGGCTGCAAAATCTGGTGACAGAGCCTCTTTAAGCCTCAGTCCCCTTCATGTTCATGTGTATTTATTCTGCATCCTTCCCGGGAATATTTCTGCTCGCTGAAGAGAGAACGAGTCTTGTCCCTCACACTTCCTCTTATTCTCATTATAAACAGCTGCATAAATATTTGGAGGGGTCCCTACACGGCAGCTTTTATCAAATTTACGACCACTGAAATTTCCTCTTATGGCCCAAACAAAATACGTCTAAAATAGCATTGGCTACTAATAATAATACTGATAAAATAATCCATGCAGACTGGAGGGGAGGATGACGACATAGGGAGGGGGGCTCCCCTCTGCATGATAAGAGCAACAGCCCGAGACCTCCTGAAATTACAACGCAGAAAAAGAATGATGTCTGGTTCACATTTCAGGGAACCCATCACTTTCCATATTTGGGAAAAATGGTGCAAATCCTATGTCCCCCATCTCATTACAGTCACACATGCAGAATTGCTGGATGATAAACAATATATTAATACATCAAAAAATATTTTTTGCATCTCTTCACTGTTCCACAGGTGGCAGAATATTGGTAAAAACTATAAGCACGGTTTATTCTGAGCCGAGTGGCTCATGAGTAGAATGCGAGAACTACAGTAAAGACTGTCACTGAAACTTATGGGGAAAATTATACTCTGCATGAAAATTTAGATTTTTATGGCATTTGGGGCCAGTGTAAAGTAGGGTGAGAGCCTCTATGGGTACAGTATTGTCATCCAGAATCTGTCCTATAATAACTTTTGCTGAATATTAAAATACTGCAAAAAACAAAAGAAGGACAAAATCAGGAGCATTTTATATTCTAGGGGGAGATGTCCTTCTAAAATGCTTCCATTTAATTAAAAATAGAACAGGTACTCTATAGTCTTCTCCTGCACTTGGGGACTGGCTGCCATGTTTTCCTAAAAGAAAATCCTAAATGCTGAGATGAAGGCGGTGTCATCAATAAGTGTCACCATCCCTTTGGTAGTCACCCACTGGCTGCAGTGCCGTTTCCTAGGCAACGACTCAAGCTAATTCCACATTCCTGATAAGGAGACCCCTCACTTTCTGATAGGACTATTTTTCACAAGTTTTGATTTGAAAATGCAGTAGGAAGTCCATGGAACGTATCCAAATAGTTAACGGCATAAGACGGAATGACATTCTCCGACTTGTCACACCTCACATCTGAAAAATGGCGGCAAGCGAGAAGAAGTGCTGGCGGAAATACACGAGGAATCTCCTTATGGACAGCTCTGCTGCCACGTCACACTATTAGGATAGGGCTACATACATGTTGACGGGGATGTACAAATGAGCAGAGAGGTCATCACTTGCTGCTCTGTTAAAAATAGACTGATTACATGGAAGGTATATCAAAGTCCTGAAAGGGGTTCTCCACTTTAAACAATCCCCACTTGCTAAATGGGTCCCTTTATAATAGGTTGATCACAACGTGTCTCGCTGCTGGGACCCCCGGCGATCAGCTGTAATCTGTGGGGAAACCTGGTAGTAAGTGTTCAGTTTCCCTGCAGCACCACCACAGGGGAAGTTAAGTATTACACAGTGCCTATTCATGTCAGTGGGTTGTCTGTGTAATGCAGGACATGACAGGTCCTACAGAGTGAGAGCTGCTCTTTGTAACCTCTCTCCACTTGAAAGCAGGTTAGTGATGTCACTTGAAGGTTTTCCACTTTGGACAATCACTTCTCCTTAGACATAAATTAGGATTTGCTGATCGCAGTGTGATTTACTGCTGCATTGTTTCTCCTGCGCGGCGGCGCTCCGGTCACTTTCCCTAGAAACAATTGCAAACCCCAGAAACAACTGAATGTGAACACTCTGCTGTTTCTGACGTTATCTTTCATTTATATGGCGAGTGGCTCTGCTCAAGTGGACAACTCTCCAGCTGGGAGTGAGGTGACTCGGGGCCTGGCGGTGGTCCCAGGGGTCAGATCCCCACCTATCCTTGTCAGAGGTAATGCTCCTTCATTGTAGTTTTTTTTCCTAGAAACGGTCACATTAAAGGGAAAAATAAAAGATAAGACAGGGGCCAGTGTACGATCCAGGTGCAAATCCATAAAGGCTTCAAAAGCCACCAGATATGCAAAGATTGTGCAAACTTCGTTCACACTGCGTTTTTTTTTCTTCGCTGATTTTGACGCGGAAACCGCGTCGGAATCAAATCCAAAAAATATCCTAAACGGGAAGAAGCGACATATTCTTTCTTGCTGCGGTTCCACCTCCTATTGAAATCAATGGGAGGCAGAGAAAGCGTTTTACGCTGCGTTTTTTGGCAGTGGCGCTCAATGGGCGTGGCCGAAAAACTCTGCAAGAATTTGCAGGCAGGTCAAAATCTGCCTCAAAATGCCTTCGAAAAAACTTTGTGTGAACAATAAAATATTTTTGCATTTTCTCTACTTGTAGAAATGTACAGAGTAACATCGCCCTCTTGTGGTAGTTTTAATTAAACACCTTTTTTTTCCTGAACATAAGGGTATGTTCACACGGCCAAATTACGGACGTAATTCGGGTGTTTTACGCCTGGAATTACGTCCAAAATTACGGCTTGAATGCGTTGACAAACATCTGCCCATTGAAAGCAATGGGCTGACGTTTGTCTGTTCACACGAGGCGTATATTTACGCGTCGCTGTCAAAAGACGGCGCGTATATAGACGCCCGCGCCTATATAAAACAGCCCCGTAATTTCGGCCGTAACGGACGTGCACGTGTGAACATACCCTTACAGGTCAGAAATCTTTTGCCTTCGTTGACTAGAAAATCATGGGCTGTTTTGTGGGTGCCATTGCATCCAATATCTCCTTTTTAGAAGCTCCCTAAATTAAACCGCTCTCACACATGACGAATGCTCTTCAAAACACGTCACCAAAACGTGTTGATTTAAGAAAACACAGAAAGCGTCAGCAAGGCTCTGTTCACACTTGCATCATGGTTTCCGTTTATGATGAAAACCAAGACGCCTTGTCGCATCTCTAACGCGATGGACACAAACAACGCCTGACTCCTCCATTGACTTACAAATGGGATCCGTCAAGTTCCGTTGTCGTGTCAATCAATTTGAAATGAAAAATAGTACTGCATGGTGCGCTTTACTTCCCGCTAAATCTAATGGATCTGCCAGCGAAGGCTCCAAGCGCTCTGACGGAAGTGTGAACAGAGCCTAACATAGCAGTAAGAGAAAGAAAACGGATGCGCCCATCACTGCAACATGTCTTGATGAACTGAACTTTACCCACTGCGCCCACCCCCCCTGCTCAGGGCGCTGTAAACCGTGCACCTTGTAAGCTAAGACTGCGTCTACACCGCGACTTTGGCCGCGATGCGGCGACTGCGGTGTCGAGGTTTAAAATACTGATGAACATCCACTCACACACCTATCATTCAGGAGCGGACGTTGCCTAGTATCATTGCACACAGATGTGGCTTCTATCACGCGGTTACTTATAGTGCGCCGTGGGCGGCCCCCTTCCTCTAAGCCCCTTTATGCTTGCCATCAGCTAACATAAAGGAGCTTAGACGAAGGGGGCCACCCACGGCCCGACAAATTTACTATTGTAGCTGGTGTAGATTTAGATCTTGAGCACAGACGGCCAGAGATGAAACTACTTTATGAAGAGATGTGCGCCTCTTAATAAATTTAGGTGCATTATACTCTAGAGCTCTTTATATTAAGACCGGTGTACGAAACGCAAGTCTAAATAAATCTCCCCCAAAGTACTGATCCCTGTTATGTATTGGTCAAAAAACACAAGCTCACAACCGGAGCTTGATGCCACCATTAGAGGGAGCTATGTGAAGACTGTTTTATTATTGAATTCAAAGGGAGCTGTATGAATTCTTTTGCATGAGCTCCCCCTAGTGGCGGCTGCAGCGAGACAGAATTATGACTGGCAGCGAGAAGGGAAATTAGAGCTCCATCCCTATAAATACAGATAGTGAAATTAATCAGAGAAATTTTGAGTTTTTTAGAATAAAACAATAATAAAAAATTACACAAATCACATTGTGGGAATTTTAGTTTTATACTTAATCGATTATTCTGGGTATTATTATCTAAGAGGGAAGAATGGAACTCACTTCATGATGCCAAGTGGGTCTAGGTCGACCTCCTCCTCCTCTTCCTCCTCCTCCTGTACGTCTGCTTTCTTGCTTTGCAGTTTGCTTGCTATATTAAGAAGAGGGTCCTCGGATGGGTTCTCATCTTTGAAGAAATCTCCATCGTCAGAATGGTTTACGTACGGCCTTGCGCTCTTTGATTTGATGAAGTCACCGATGGTTGATCCTATGAGGAAATATTCATATATAACACAATAGAACAAATGAATGATCTAAGGCGCTGGTGTTGGAATTGGAAGGTAAGAGGAGAGTGTTGAGATCTGGTGAAATGGGATCCAGTGGGATTATAAAACAGGGACCCCGGGCAGATATGAACATTTTATAGAATTAGGGTAAATTCACACGTAGCGGAAATACTGCGCAGCATAATACAGTAGAGGTAGAGTGGATGAGATATGAACAAATATGAACAGAAGCGGAAAAAAGGCTCAGAAATTGACCTGTGGTGCGTTTTTTTAATCCGCATTTGCGTAATCGCTGATTATTTGTTGGGGGTTTTCCCCTTTGAAATTAAATGGGGAGGTAAAACCCGCAAAAAATAGCAGATGTTGCGTATTTTTTAAGCGGAAACGCAGCGATCCTGCCGCAAAAGACGCAACTCAGAAAAAAATATATATCTTATAATTACCAAGAATTCTGTGCTTCTTTGTCCAGGCCGGCCTCCTGGGATGACGTTTCATCCCCTAACCGCTGTAGTCAATCACAGGCCGCAGCAGTCACATGGGGCCGAGCTGCAGGACGGCAGAGTGACGCATCACCATGGCTATGTAAGCATCAACATTTTTTTTATGTGCAGTTTTCCACATAATTTGGTGCAGTTTTTCAGCCAGAATTTTTTGAGCTAATGAATGTTTTTTTCTCAGCACACGCCTGATGGGAGTGACAATTATAATTTAGGTAAATACATATTTTATCTATTTCCTCATTATTTAAAGAATTCCTTCAGCAAAGCAAAAACTTGCCTTTGCTTCCATATCCTTGTCAGTCTTTTTCTTGTAAGCTTAGATGTTTTTTTCCTTTCTTCCTGAAACAGGAAGTAGCTAACTGACAGCCACCAATGACAGCCATATTAGCTCTCGTGGGGATAGTTGTCAGCTTTGGTCAATCTCTACTTGTTAGAAGGGTCCATTGACAATAAACTGATCACAAAGTGTTTTCCTGCTGTGATCCCCAGCGATCAGCTGTAATCTTATTCCCATTAGCGATATTTATTGCATTTCAACCGCATACAGTGTTAATTAGGGCTAGGCAATTAAATCGAAAAATAATCACAATTCAAATTCAGCGCAATTAATTAACGTCATCTTGCAAATTTTAGTTTTATCAATTATTTTTTTCCTAGTTTAAACTGTATCTGCACCTTCAGGACCGCAAGGTCCCTGCTCTACCATTCAGTATGTATCGCTGAACGCGAGGCAGTGACATCATCGCACCTATCTCCGCCGAGCTGCACAGCCTAGAGGGATCTCCTCCACTCGTCATTGGAACGGGGTTAGGCGAGTATGTATATTATTATTATTTTTATCAGGCACTATAGGGGGCAGCTATGTCGACAGCTGTGGGGACATTATAAAGTGTGGGGGCAGCTATGGTAGACTTTATACTGTGTGGGGGCAGCTATAGGGGCATTTTACTGCGTGGAAGTCCATTATGGGGGCATTATACTGCGTGGAGGACAGTTATGGGGGCATTATACTGCGTGGAGGGCAGTTATGGGGGCATTATACTGCGTGGAGGACAGTTATGGGGGCATTATACTGCGTAGAGGACAGTTATGGGGGCATTATACTGTGTGGAGGACAGTTATGGGGGCATTATACTGTGTGGAGGACAGTTATGGGGGCATTATACTGTATGGAGGACAGTTATGGGGGCATTATACTGTGTGGAGGCAGTTATGGGGACATTATACTGTGTGGAGGACAGTTATGGGGGCATTATACTGCGTGGAGGGCAGTTATGGGGGCATTATACTGTGTGGAGGACAGTTATGGGGGCATTATACTGCGTGGAGGACAGTTATGGGGGCATTATACTGCGTGGAGGACAGTTATGGGGGCATTATACTGTGTGGAGGACAGTTATGGGGGCATTATACAGTGTGGAGGACAGTTATGGGGGCATTATACTGTGTGGAGGACAGTTATGGGGGCATTATACTGTGTGGAGGACAGTTATGGGGCATTATACTGTGTGGAGGACAGTTATGGGGGCATTATACTGTGTGGAGGGCAGTTATGGGGGCATTATACAGTGTGGAGGACAGTTATGGGGGCATTATACTGTGTGGAGGACAGTTATGGGGGCATTATACTGTGTGGAGGACAGTTATGGGGGCATTATACTGTGTGGAGGACAGTTATGGGGGCGTTATACTGTGTGGAGGACAGTTATGGGGGCATTATACTGTGTGGAGGACAGTTATGGGGGGCATTATACTGTGTGGAGGACAGTTATGGGGGGCATTATACTGTGTGGAGGGCAGTTATGGGGGCATTATACTGTGTGGAGGACAGTTATGGGGGCATTATACTGTGTGGAGGACAGTTATGGGGGCATTATACTGTGTGGAGGACAGTTATGGGGACATTATACTGTGTGGAGGACAGTTATGGGGGCATTATACTGTGTGGAGGACAGTTATGGGGGCATTATACTGTGTGGAGGTCAGTTATGGGGGCATTATACTGTGTAGAGGACAGTTATGGGGACATTATACTATGTGGAGGGCAGTTATGGGGACATTATACTATGTAGAGGCAGCTATGGGGGCATTATACTGTGTGGAGGCAGTTATGGGGACATTATACTGTGTGGAGGGCAGTTATGGGGGCATTATACTGTGTGGAGGACAGTTATGGGGGCATTATACTGTGTGGAGGACAGTTATGGGGGCATTATACTGTGTGGAGGACAGTTATGGGGACATTATACTGTGTGGAGGACAGTTATGGGGGCATTATACTGTGTGGAGGACAGTTATGGGGGCATTATACTGTGTGGAGGACAGTTATGGGGGCATTATACTGTGTGGAGGACAGTTATGGGGGCATTATACTGTGTGGAGGACAGTTATGGGGGCATTATACTGTGTGGAGGACAGTTATGGGGGCATTATACTGTGTGGAGGACAGTTATGGGGGCATTATACTGTGTGGAGGACAGTTATGGGGGCATTATACTGTGTGGAGGCAGTTATGGGGGGCATTATACTGTGTGGAGGACAGTTATGGGGGCATTATACTGTGTGGAGGACAGTTATGGGGGCATTATACTGTGTGGAGGCAGTTATGGGGGGCATTCTACTGTGTGGAGGCAGTTATGGGGACATTATACTGTGTGGAGGACAGTTATGGGGGCATTATACTGTGTGGAGGACAGTTATGGGGACATTATACTATGTGGAGGGCAGTTATGGGGGCATTATACTGTGTGGAGGACAGTTATGGGGGCATTATACTGTGTGGAGGGCAGTTATGGGGGCATTATACTGTGTGGAGGACAGTTATGGGGGCATTATACTGTGTGGAGGACAGTTATGGGGGCATAATACTATGTGGAGGGCAGTTATGGGGACATTATACTATGTAGAGGCAGCTATGGGGGCATTATACTGTGTGGAGGGCAGTTATGGGGGCATTATACTGTGTGGAGGGCAGTTATGGGGGCATTATACTGTGTGGAGGACAGTTATGGGGGCATTATACTGTGTGGAGGACAGTTATGGGGGCATTATACTGTGTGGAGGACAGTTATGGGGGCATTATACTGTGTGGAGGACAGTTATGGGGGCATTATACTGTGTGGAGGACAGTTATGGGGGCATTATACTGTGTGGAGGACAGTTATGGGGGCATTATACTATGTAGAGGCAGCTATGGGGGCATTATACTGTGTGGAGGCAGTTATGGGGACATTATACTGTGTGGAGGGCAGTTATGGGGGCATTATACTGTGTGGAGGACAGTTATGGGGGCATTATACTGTGTGGAGGACAGTTATGGGGGCATTATACTGTGTGGAGGACAGTTATGGGGACATTATACTGTGTGGAGGACAGTTATGGGGGCATTATACTGTGTGGAGGAGAGTTATGGGGGCATTATACTGTATGGAGGACAGTTATGGGGGCATTATACTGTGTGGAGGACAGTTATGGGGGCATTATACTGTGTGGAGGACAGTTATGGGGGCATTATACTGTGTGGAGGCAGTTATGGGGGGCATTATACTGTGTGGAGGCAGTTATGGGGACATTATACTGTGTGGAAGACAGTTATGGGGGCATTATACTGTGTGGAGGACAGTTATGGGGGCATTATACTGTGTGGAGGACAGTTATGGGGACATTATACTGTGTGGAGGACAGTTATGGGGGCATTATACTGTGTGGAGGACAGTTATGGGGACATTATACTGTGTGGAGGGCAGTTATGGGGGCATTATACAGTGTGGAGGGCAGTTATGGGGGCATTATACTGTGTGGAGGACAGTTATGGGGGCATTATACTGTGTGGAGGACAGTTATGGGGGCATTATACTGTGTGGAGGACAGTTATGGGGGCATTATACTGTGTGGAGGACAGTTATGGGGACATTATACTGTATGGAGGACAGTTATGGGGGCATTATACTGTGTGGAGGACAGTTATGGGGGCATTATACTGTGTGGAGGGCAGTTATGGGGGCATTATACTGTGTGGAGGGCAGTTATGGGGGCATTATACTGTGTGGTGGACAGTTATGGGGGCATTATACTGTATGGAGGACAGTTATGGGGGGCATTATACTGTGTGGAGGACAGTTATGGGGGCATTATACTGTATGGAGGACAGTTATGGGGGCATTATACTGTGTGGAGGACAGTTATGGGGGCATTATACTGTATGGAGGACAGTTATGGGGGCATTATACTGTGTGGAGGACAGTTATGGGGGCATTATACTGTGTGGAGGACAGTTATGGGGGCATTATACTGTATGGAGGACAGTTATGGGGGCATTATACTGTGTGGAGGACAGTTATGGGGGGCATTATACTGTGTGGAGGACAGTTATGGGGGGCATTATACTGTGTGGAGGACAGTTATGGGGGGCATTATACTGTGTGGAGGACAGTTATGGGGGCATTATACTGTGTAGAGGACAGTTATGGGGACATTATACTGTGTGGAGGACAGTTATGGGGGCATTATACTGTGTGGAGAACAGTTATGGGGGCATTATACTGTATGGAGGACAGTTATGGGGGCATTATACTGTGTGGAGGACAGTTATGGGGGCATTATACAGTGTGGAGGACAGTTATGGGGGGCATTATACTGTATGGAGGACAGTTATGGGGGCATTATACTGTGTGGAGGACAGTTATGGGGGGCATTATACAGTGTGGAGGACAGTTATGGGGGGCATTATACTGTATGGAGGACAGTTATGGGGGGCATTATACTGTGTGGAGGACAGTTATGGGGGCATTATACTGTGTGGAGGACAGTTATGGGGGGCATTATACAGTGTGGAGGACAGTTATGGGGGGCATTATACTGTATGGAGGACAGTTATGGGGGGCATTATACTGTGTGGAGGACAGTTATGGGGGCATTATACTGTATGGAGGACAGTTATGGGGCATTATACAGTGTGGGTGGCTGTGTCAGGGAGTATATTATATACAGTAGTATACAGCAGGCTCAGGGAATAAATATTAATTCAATATCGTTGCATGCAGATAGGGGGCGTGGCATGCAAAAAGGGGTGTAACCTAAATAATCGTTTATTACTCATAATCGAGGTTACATGTTAATGGGGATTTTGATTAGGTCATAATTGTCCAGCCCTGGTATAAATGTCTGGTAGGTCAGGGTTCCACTTCTATCAGGAGATTAGGAGTCCCCTGTACTCTACAGAAGAGATGAGGGATGGACGTTACCGAAACAGCTGAGATTTTCACAAGTCCCATAAACTACAATAAAAGAGTCGTAGGCACAGACAGCCGCTGCTCCACCTCGTCTTCTCCTCTCTGGAGTGCGGAACCGATTCAACATTTATGGTGTATCGATGGAAATACCACGTTAAAGGCGCAATCTGGATAAAACGGATGGTCATGGTCTGCACAAAGCATGACATGGTAACAGTTCTGACTGGATTGCTCTTATAAATTGCTCAAAAGCCCCACATAATTTCTCATAACTGTGCCAGCGTGACATAATCCCCCATAACTGAGCCAGCGTGACATAATCCCCCATAACTGAGCCAGCCTGACATAATCCCCCATAACTGAGCCAGCGTGACATAATCCCCCATAACTGAGCCAGCCTGACATAATCCCCCATAACTGAGCCAGCCTGACATAATCCCCCATAACTGAGCCAGCCTGACATAATCCCCCATAACTGAGCCAGCGTGACATAATCCCCCATAACTGAGCAAGCCTGACATAATCCCCCATAACTGAGCCAGCCTGACATAATCCCCCATAACTGAGCCAGCCTGACATAATCCCCCATAACTGAGCCAGCCTGACATAATCCCCCATAACTGAGCCAGCCTGACATAATCCCCCATAACTGAGTCAGCCTGGCATAATCCCCCATATCTGAGCCAGCCTGGCATAATCCCCCATAACTGAGCCAGCCTGGCATAATCCCCCATAACTGAGCCAGGTTTACATAATCCCCCATAACTGAGCCAGGTTTACATAATCCCCCATAACTGAGCCAGCCTGACATAATCCCCCATAACTGAGCCAGCCTGACATAATCCCCCATAACTGAGCCAGCCTGACATAATCCCCCATAACTGAGCCAGCCTGACATAATCCCCCATAACTGAGCCAGCCTGACATAATCCCCCATAACTGAGCCAGCCTGACATAATCCCCCATAACTGAGCCAGCCTGGCATAATCCCCCATATCTGAGCCAGCCTGACATAATCCCTCATAACTGAGCCAGGTTTACATAATCCCCCATAACTGAGCCAGGTTTACATAATCCCCCATAACTGAGCCAGCCTGACATAATCCCCCATAACTGAGCCAGCCTGACATAATCCCCCATAACTGAGCCAGCCTGACATAATCCCCCATAACTGAGCCAGCCTGGCATAATCCCCCATAACTGAGCCAGCCTGGCATAATCCCCCATATCTGAGCCAGCCTGACATAATCCCTCATAACTGAGCCAGGTTTACATAATCCCCCATAACTGAGCCAGGTTTACATAATCCCCCATAACTGAGCCAGCCTGACATAATCCCCCATAACTGAGCCAGCCTGACATAATCCCCCATAACTGAGCCAGCCTGGCATAATCCCCCATATCTGAGCCAGCCTGACATAATCCCTCATAACTGAGCCAGGTTTACATAATCCCCCATAACTGAGCCAGGTTTACATAATCCCCCATAACTGAGCCAGCCTGACATAATCCCCCATAACTGAGCCAGCCTGACATAATCCCCCATAACTGAGCCAGCCTGGCATAATCCCCCATATCTGAGCCAGCCTGACATAATCCCTCATAACTGAGCCAGGTTTACATAATCCCCCATAACTGAGCCAGGTTTACATAATCCCCCATAACTGAGCCAGCCTGACATAATCCCCCATAACTGAGCCAGCCTGACATAATCCCCCATAACTGAGCCAGCCTGGCATAATCCCCCATATCTGAGCCAGCCTGACATAATCCCTCATAACTGAGCCAGGTTTACATAATCCCCCATAACTGAGCCAGGTTTACATAATCCCCCATAACTGAGCCAGCCTGACATAATCCCCCATAACTGAGCCAGCCTGACATAATCCCCCATAACTGAGCCAGCCTGGCATAATCCCCCATATCTGAGCCAGCCTGACATAATCCCTCATAACTGAGCCAGGTTTACATAATCCCCCATAACTGAGCCAGGTTTACATAATCCCCCATAACTGAGCCAGCCTGACATAATCCCCCATAACTGAGCCAGCCTGACATAATCTCCCATAACTGAGCCAGCCTGGCATAATCCCCCATAACTGAGCCAGCCTGGCATAATCCCCCATATCTGAGCCAGCCTGACATAATCCCTCATAACTGAGCCAGGTTTACATAATCCCCCATAACTGAGCCAGGTTTACATAATCCCCCATAACTGAGCCAGCCTGACATAATCCCCCATAACTGAGCCAGACTGACATAATCCCCCATAACTGAGCCAGCCTGACATAATCCCCCATAACTGTGCCAGGTTTACATAATCCCCCATAATTGAGCCAGCCTGACATAATCCCCCATAACTGAGCCAGCCTGACATAATCCCCCATAACTGAGCCAGCCTGACATAATCCCCCATAACTGAGCCAGGTTTACATAATCTCCCATAATTGAGCCAGCCTGACATAATCCCCCATAACTGAGCCAGGTTTACATAATCTCCCATAACTGAGCCAGCCTGACATAATCCCCCATAACTGAGCCAGCCTGACATAATCCCCCATAACTGAGCCAGCCTGACATAATCCCCCATAACTGAGCTAGCCTGACATAATCCCCCATAACTGACCCAGCCTGACATAATCCCCCATAACTGTGCCAGGTTTACATAATCCCCCATAATTGAGCCAGCCTGACATAATCCCCCATAACTGAGCCAGCCTGACATAATCCCCCATAACTGAGCCAGCCTGACATAATCCCCCATAACTGAGCCAGCCTGACATAATCCCCCATAACTGAGCCAGGTTTACATAATCTCCCATAATTGAGCCAGCCTGACATAATCCCCCATAACTGAGCCAGGTTTACATAATCTCCCATAACTGAGCCAGCCTGACATAATCCCCCATAACTGAGCCAGCCTGACATAATCCCCCATAACTGAGCCAGCCTGACAGAATCCCCCATAACACAGAGCCAGGTTTACATAATCCCCCATAACTGTGCCAGGTTTACATAATCCCCCATAACTGAGCCAGCCTGACATAATCCCCCATAACTGAGCCAGCTGCACAGTACCGCCCATCAGAATTCCAAACTAAAACAGAGATAAGAATGTGTTTACATGGTAGCCGCGCAATTACATCCATTTAAGAGGTGTGTATATGTATGTGTGTATGTATATATATATATATATATATATATATATATATATATATATATATACACATATATATTTTTATTTATTTTTTATTATTTTTTCTTTTCATTCTTGAAACATGGTGAATCAGTGATATAAATGCTGACCTAAGAAATCCCACAGCTCCGGAGATGAAGCTAGCTCCTCCTCACCAGCGATGGCCTTCACAATATCGTTGAAGGCGGCTCTCCTTTCCCGGATGTCAGTCTCGCCCACAAATAACACCTTCCGTGGAAATGGCGGCAGTGAATACTTGGGGTACAGTGTGGAAACTTTGTGGTAGAATTCTTCAATCTCGCTGTATTTTCTAGATACCTGCCAAAGATAAATGAAAGTAAATGAGAAGGATTAGGGCTCAACCGGTCTTTAGCACCGTGTCTGGGATCACTAACTGTGTGTTATCCATAAACCATGAATTATGACGTTATTATTTAGGCCACGGACCGAACACGGACTGACACATAATTATTCTTTTTGTGGTGCTTGTAAATATATTGTGTAGTTACATTGCAAAACCTTTGGAAAATGAAACAGCATTCCTAGCACGACAAAATATAAATGAATAATAATAGGAATCAGTCATAATATTACAGAAAAATATATTAAAATTGTTAGGGTGCCCTCTACTGGACAATTACAGGAGTACATGCTTTAGATTTCGATAGTTCTTAAAACAGTAAAACCCATCTTCAAATAACCTAAAAGGGAATTTTATAGGAAATCTGTACTTCAAGGCCCGCATCTCTTGGCCAAAGCGGACAAAATCTACTAAGAACGTCTCTCACCCTATAGGACCCATGTCTTACAGGTATGGCCCATTGGTAACAATGAGAACTGTGTAATGCTTCAGTTCCCCTGTGATGGCGCTGCAGGAGAATTGAGCACTTGCTGCTGAGTTCCCACACAGATTACAGCCGATTGCTACGATTGTTTTTGGTGTGGTTCGGGAAAAATAAAATATTATGCTGTTGTTTTCTGTATAGTGTTTACCATTCGGCTTAAAAAACATGTCAACTTTATTGCTCAGGTCATTACGATCGCGGCGATACCATATATGTGTATTTAAAAAAAAAAATTAAATTAAATTTAAAAAAAAATTCTCGAAAAATGGGTCTTTTATGTCAAATATTTTTATTAAATAAACTTTATTTTATTTCAATTAATAATTTTTTTAATCCCAGTAGTGGACTTCACAATGCAATTTTTTGATCACTTATATAATGCTTTGGTATACTTAGTATACCAAGGCATTATTGTCTGTCAGGGCATGTTCACACGGCGCTAAAAAAACAACAACGTGTAAACGCGCCAAATACGTTAGCGTTTCTTGTGAAGCGCTTCTTGAAATACAGGAGTTTTACGTATTTTCCATGTGATTTATGATGCGTTTTGTGTGCGCTTCTTGCGCATTTTACACGTCAATGCTTTTTCTTTTACACAACGTGCTTTTGAAACACGCTTGCGTAAAAAAACAACGCATGGTATGCACTAACTGCGCGCTGTCCCATTGATTTGAATTAGAAGCTTAATCAAGCGCTTTTTGTCGCGTATTTTGACGCGTAAATCGTGCCAACATACACGTCAAATACACGCCGTGTGAGCAGGCAATCTATGAGTACGTGCCTCTGGCATGGTCTTATAGGCATACAGCAATGTCAGGCCCCTTCTTAGAGGACATACACCTGGGTATATAGGGCTAAAATTGATCCATTAGATAGTGTCAAATATAGTTGTGGGGCAACACAACCTCAAATGTAGCTGTCCTTTCAGCCAATGTTTTCACTTAAGCCCCATGTACACGACCATAAAAATCGTCCGTAATTGCGGTCCGCAATTACGGACACATTCACTTCTATTGACTGCAGACACCTTCCCGTATATTTACGGGAAGGTGTCCGTGCTGTAGAAATGTACCGCAAAAGATAGGACATGTCCGTTCTCTTGCTTTTTACGGGCCGTGCACCCATACTTTGTATGGGAGAACTGGTCGAAAATGTGGGCGGCTGTCCGCAGTTTGCCGTGCCAGCAATGGCGGCCCGGAAGAGAAAACATGAAACATGACTGGTATTGTATCAGGGCTGTCACTGTGCATGTTGTATGGTGTTGGTGCACCCCCTGCTGGTCAGAAATAATATAGCAAGTAATAGAACTGAAGTTCCCTATAGAAGAATTCCAAGTTTGTGCTTTATTAACCTTTGTGCAAAAAAGGGAAGCAAATCGCAAAAAAGTGCATATGGATGCCCTCTAAAACGGACCCGTGTTTATTCACTAACTCTTCAAGCTAGAAGGCCCTGCTAGGGTGAAAAAAAAAGGGGGTCATCATCGCGGGCGACCCCTCAGTACACCGGTGTCTGCCTAGGCTATCAAGCACCCCGCAAGATTCGAAGTCTAGATTGGACTTCCTCAGAGAGGCGAGCTGTGGTTGCAGGTGGGTATGGAGCCTAAGGGCCTACACTAAGGGCACCGTAAAAAGTCCTTGTGACTGACACATGTGTGAAGTGGATACGCAGTGTCGTGAAGTATGGCCCGGCCCGGCAATCTGACGGGAATTATAATAGATTTTCTGTTTTGACAAGCCAAAAGGCCCGTACAATACAGAGGTGTGTGCGCTCAAAAGTAAAGTGCATGTAAATGTGCCTTCCGTCAGTGGGATCCCATCCCCAGTGATTTCAAGGCCCCAAAGGGTCACCATTCCTGGGGCACTTCTGCACCTTAGCCTCTCAAAATACCTGGCCCATGACTTTGATCCGGTGGCTGCTGGTCACTTACGGAGTGGGGGCAGGTAGATGCCCTTGCCAGACAAGTTGGATTTTGTTGGCTTTCTGTTCTGGCTTACAGAGAGGTCTGGTGGAGGAGAACCCCTAAAGCCTTATTCAGATGGACATATGTAATTTAAATCGGCTGTTTTTTTACAGCCGATTTGCACCCATGCGGGACCCGTTTTCACGAATCCCTCATAGACTTGAGTGAGTCTATTGAGGGATCTGTGAATATCGACAAAAATAGGACATGTCCTATTTTTTCACGGGCCCCATAAATATACCGTACATGCAGCCGTGTGACGGTCATTAAAAGAACGGCCGAAACACGGACGATTTCAACATTCGTCTGAATTTGGCATAAGAGGGCATATGGACAAGGCTTGCCTTCATGAGACAATCCCTCAAAAGTTTATGTACACACTAGAACTCATAATTTTTTTAATCTAAATAGTTTTAAAATTCTGTTTGAAATAATTTTATAACTTATGTTTATAGCTCTGTTTTTCTGATCCAAAGCTCCAAACCTGTGGCACAGACATTGAGTAAAATTCTACAATTCTGCCTTCCTGTAGCCAACAGTAGGGGGAGGCATGACCTGACTGCATACCATGTATGCATTACTATAATAAACCAGCTCCTACGCTCCCTCTAGTGGTGACTGCAAACATCAAACATCTTATTCTTTAACTTTGTCTATGCAGTGGATTTGTATCAGAAATAATGAAACTCTACTCCCTACACAGAAATTTGGATCTAAAAATGACATGGGGTTAAAAGGTAGACATTCACTTGGAGCTCGGCGTCCACTTAAACAGAGGATGAATCACTCATTGTGCAATGTCATGTAGGCTGCCGGATGTAGATTTGTGGGAAGTCGAGACTCACCCCACAAGACTTCCTCTCTCTTCCTGTCTAGAGTCGCTCTAAGGCCCCCTGAATGTGGCTCCCAAGGTGTGCACCAATGATAACGGATATTTCAATGTGCCAGGTAGGAACCATATGACGGGCAGGTGATGCCATGCTAAGAACCATATTATTGTGTGGCTGTTACGCATATAAAAAAGGTTCTAATTTATTTTATTTGCAACAATATTTTTTTATTTTCGTTAACTTAATTTTTACTTTTCTTTTTTTAAATTTGCTTTAATTCTATTCAGGGTTTTAGCATTTAACCCTGTCCCAGCCATTCACACGTCTTGGAAGAGATGTCCTTTTCTAGTCAGTGGCATGACTAGCCCATAATGAGTTAAATATTACGGCTAAAGCGGTTCTAGGCCTTTTTTAGGGTCAGATTAAACTTGGTTGGGCCCCTTGGGCCAAAAAGTTGCTCAGGGACCCCAACTTAGACCCCCTATCGCGGCCAGGGTGGCTATGCATGTGTGTTGGCCTCTCCACTAAAGTCTGTTATTTAGGGAGACAGCCGGGCTAATACTCCCTCAATTTATGTTTACACAGGGCGGATACGCTGCATAAAAGGTACACAAGGTATCTGCCCTGGAGCCCGCAGGGAATTCCATCCCAAAAAATCGTACCAAATTGTGGTGTCGTTTTTCAGCCGAAATGTCTGCAGCGGAAAACAGCACGTAAAAAAAAAAAAAAAAAGGTCTATACTTACCCATAGCCATGGCGACGAGTCCCTCTGACGCCCTGCAGCCCGGTCTCCTGGGAAGAGGTTTCCTCCCATGTGGCTGCTGCAGCCTGTGATTGGCTTCAGAAGTTGCATGGGATGGAACGTCATCCCTGGAGACCTGGCTTGACGCATGAGCATAGAGATCTGGGTAAGAATATACTTTTTTTTTCTGAGTTGTGATTTTTGCGGCAGGATCGCAGATTTTCCACCGCAAAAATCGCAACATCTGCTATTTGTTGCAGGTTTTACCTCCCCTCCCCAGGAAACCTGTGATTCCGCAGCATAAATTGACATACTGCGGATTAAAAAAAACGCACCGCAGGTCAAACATTTTTTCAGTGTTTTTTTTTTTTACACTGCGTGCGGAGGGGGGTGAGATTTGTTCAAATCTCATCCACTTTGCTGCTACTGTATTACACTGCGGATTTTCCACAATTAAATCTGTTGCGCTACGTGTGGACATACCCTTGGGCTTCAAAAAGAAAGCCCCATGCATGCATGCCCACCTCTCTATCTCTTCTCAGCTGGATAGGATCACAAACATCCATCGGGGAGAGTGGGTGGTGGAGGAACTCAAGGTCCCCAAGATGGAGGCCCCAGGGTACGTGCCCTATGTGCTCTTCTTATAGTCTGATCCTGGCTTTAGGGTAGGTAAACAAAGGGAGACCCATCTCTCTGTTGGTGCCAGGATCAACAATGGCACTAGTATATGTGTCTGGGATAGGGAAATTAGATTAAGATCCCTATTGATGTGAGTGATGACAATCTCTGTACAGCGCTGTAGAATATTTTGGCGCTACACCGTGTTCCAAATTATTATGCACATTGGATTTAAGTGTCATAAACATTTAATTATTCGTTTTTCAATGAAACTCATGGATGGTATTGTGTTTTAGGGTATGTTCACACGGCCAAATTTCAGACGTATACGAGGCGTATTTTGCCTCGTTTTACGTCTGAAAATAGGGCTACAATACGTCGGCAAACATCTGCCCATTCATTTGAATGGGTTTGCCGACGTATTGTGCAGACGACCTGTTATTTACGCGTCGTCGTTTGACAGCTGTCAAACGACGACGCGTAAAAATACAGCCTCGTCAAAAGAAGTGCAGGACACTTATATACATTATATGCAGGACACTTATATACATTATATGCAGGACACTTCTATACATTATATGCAGGACACTTCTATACATTATATGCAGGACACTTCTATACATTATATGCAGGACACTTCTATACATTATATGCAGGACACTTCTATACATTATATGCAGGACACTTCTATACATTATATGCAGGACACTTCTATACATTATATGCAGGACACTTCTATACATTATATGCAGGACACTTCTATACATTATATGCAGGACACTTCTATACATTATATGCGGGACACTTATATACATTATATGCGGGACACTTATATACATTATAGGCAGGACACTTATATACATTATATGCGGGACACTTATATACATTATATGCAGGACACTTATATATACATTATATGCAGGACACTTATATATACATTATATGCAGGACACTTATATACATTATATGCAGGACACTTATATACATTATATGCGGGACACTTATATACATTATATACAGGACACTTCTTTGGACGTTTTTGGAGCTGTTTTCTCATAGACTCCAATGAAAACAGCTCCAAAAACGGACGTAAAAAACGCCGCGAAAACGGCGTGAAAACGCCGCGAAAAATGCGAGTTGGTAAAAAAACGTCTGAAAAGCAGGGTCTGTTTTCCCTTGAAAACAGCTCTGGATTTTCAGACGTTTTTGTTGACTACGTGTGAACATACCCTTAGAGCTCTTTGGATCATTGTAATCAATCTCAGACAGCTGTGATAATTAGTTTGCCAGGTGTGCCCAATCAAAGGAAAACTACTTAACCCCTTAGTGACCACTAATACGCCTTTTTACGTCGGTCACTAATGGGCTTTAGGCTAGGCTGACGCCTTTTCATGTCAGCCTAGTCTAAGTCCTGCACGGGTCTCCCGTGCAGGCAGGAGCCGGGGCTCTGCTGTCTGATGACAGCTGAGCTCCTGCTCCAACGCCCGCGATCGAAGTTTACTTCGATCGCGGCCGTTTAACCCGTTAAATGCTGCAGTCAATAGCGACCGCGGCATTTAACTTTGTTTACAGACGGAGTGCGCTCCCTCTGTCACCCATCGGCGGCCCGCGAATGAAATCGCGGGTCTCCGATGGGGTGTCATGGCAGCCGGGGGCCTGATAAAAGCCCCCAGGTCTGCCCTGGACATATTCCTGTTAGGACGCGCCGGTGGCACGTCCTAACAGATTGCCTGTCAGATTTACACTGACAGGCAATAATGCTCTGGTATACGAAGTATACCAGAGCATTATAGCAGCGATCGGAACATCGCACAGTAAAGTCCCCTAGTGGGACTAATAAAATCAGTCATCAAAGTGAAATAAAGATTATTAATAAAAATTACAGTAAAAAAATAAATAAAACCATTTTTTTCCATAAAAAGTGGTTTTATTTAGTAAAAGTGTAAAAAAAAAAAAAAAAAGTACACATATGTGGTATCGCCGCGACCGTAATGACTCCATTAATAAAGTTAATATGTAATTTAAACCGCAAAGTGAACACCGTAAAAAAAAAACGCAAAAAACCATGGCGAAATTGCAATTTTTTTCCATTGCCCCCCAAAAAAGTCATAATAAAAATGAATCAATAAGTCCCACGCACCCCAAAACAGTACCATTCAAAACTACGTCTTGCCCCGCAGAAAACAAGCCCAAAAATCACTACATCGATGGAAAAATAAAGAAATTACGGCTCTTGGAAAGCGACGATGCAAAAGCAAATAATTTTAGTTCAAAAGTGTTTTTATTGTGCAAAAGTCGTAAAACATAAAAAAACCTCTACACATGTGGTATCGCCGTAATCGTACCGACCCATAGAATAAAGGTAACATGTTATTTACGTCGCACAGTGAACGGCGTCAATTTAAAAACGCATAGAACAATGGCGGAATTTCAGTTTTTTTTTATAATCCCCCCCAAAAAGGTTAATAAAAGTTAATATAAAAATTATATGTACCCAAAAATGGTGCCATTAAAAAGCACAACTAATCCCGCAAAAAACAAGTCCTCATACAGCTATGTAGACGAAAAAATAAGAACGTTATAGCTCTTTGAATGCGACTATAGAAAAACGAATAAAATAGCTTGGTCATTAGGGCCTAAAATAGGCTGGTCACTAAGGGGTTAAGGACGTTCCACATTATTAAGCAGGCCACAGGTTTCAAGCAATATGGGAAAGAAAAAGGATCTCTCTGCTGCCGAAAAGCGTGACATAGTGCAATACACTTTGGACAAGGTATGAAAACATTGGATATTTCAAGAAAAAAAACTTAGATTCAGAGCACAGACGGGTTCGTTCAGATAAAGGCATAATGAGGAAGGTTTCTGCCAGACAAATTAATAGGATTAGGAGAGCAGCTGCTAAAATGCCATTGCAAAGCAGCAAACAGGTATTTGAAGCCGCTGGTGCCTCTGGAGTCCCGCGAAACTCAAGGTGTAGGATCCTCCAGAGGTTTGCAAGTGTGCATAAAGCTATTATTCGGCCACCCCTAAACAATGCTCACAAGCAGAAACGGTTGCAGTGGGCTCAGAAATACATGAAGACTCATTTTCAAACCGTGTTGTTTACGGATGAGTGCTGTGCAACCCTGGATGACCCAGATGGATGGAGTAGTGGATGGTTGGTGAATGGCCACCATGTCCCAACAAGGCTGCGACGTCAGCAAGGAGGTGGCGGAGTCATGTTTTGGGCTGGAATCATGGGGAGAGAGCTGGTAGGCCCCTTTAGGGTCCCTGACAGTGTGAAAATGACCTCTGCAAAGTACGTAGAGTTTATGACTGACCGCTTTCTTCCGTGGTACAAAAAGAAGAACCGTGCCTTCCGTAGCAAAATTATCTTCATGCATGACAATGCACCATCTCATGCTGCAAAGAATACCTCTGTGTCATTGGCTGCTATGGGCATAAAAGGAGAGAAAATCATGGTGTGGCCCCCATGTTCCCCTGACCTCAACCCTATTGAGAACCTTCGGAGCATCCTCAAGCAAAATATCTATGAGGGTGGGAGGCAGTTCACATCAAAACAGAAGCTCTGGGAGGCTATTCTGACATCCTGCAAAGATATTCAAGCAGAAACTGTCCAAATTCTCACAAATTTAATGGATGCAAGAATTGTGAAGGTGATATCAAAGAAGGGGTCTTATGTTAACATGTAACTTGGCCTGCTAAGTTTTTTTTTATTGAAAGAGCTTTTGATTTCTGTAAATATGACCTCCTGATGCTGCAAATTCAACAAATTACCATTTTAGTTCTCTTTACAACCTTAGTGACCAGCCCATTTTAGGCCCTAATGACCAAGCTATTTTATTCGTTTTTCTATAGTCGCATTCAAAGAGCTATAACTTTTTTATTTTTTCGTCTACATAGCTGTATGAGGCCTTTCTTTTTTGCGGGATTAGTTGTACTTTTTAATAGCACCATTTTAGGGTACATATAATTTTTTTATTAACTTTTATTAACTTTTTTTGGGGGGGGGGGATTATAAAAAAAACCCTGAAATTCCGCCATTGTTCTATGCGTTTTTAAATTGACGCCGTTCACTGTGCGACGTAAATAACATGTTACCTTTATTCTATGGGTCGGTACGATTACGGCGATGCCACATATGTAGAGTTTTTTTTATGTTTTACGACTTTTGCACAATAAAAACACTTTTGAACTAAAATTATTTGTTTTTGCATCGTCGCTTTCCAAGAGCCGTAACTTTTTTATTTTTCCATCAATGTAGTGATTTTTTGGGCTTGTTTTCTGCGGGACAAGACGTAGTTTTGATTGGTACTGTTTTGGGGTGCATGGGACTTATTGATTCATTTTTATTATTACTTTTTTGGGGGGTAAAGGAAAAAAATTGCAATTTCGCCATTGTTTTTTACGGTGTTCACCTTGCGGTTTAAATTACATATTAACTTTATTAATGGCGTCATTACAGTAGCGGCGATACCATATATGTGTACTTTTATTTCTTTTTTACACTTTTACTAAATAAAACCACTTTTTATGGAAAAAAATTGATTTATTTTTTTACTGTAATTTTTATTATTAATCTTTATTTCACATTTATTATTTATTTCACTAGTCCCACTAGGGGACTTTACTGTGCGATCTTCAGATCGCTGCTATAATGCTTTGGTATACTTCGTATACCAGAGCATTATTGCCTGTCATTGTAAATCTGACAGGCAATCTATTAGGACGTGCCTCCGGTGCGTCCTAACAGGCATATGTCCAGGGCAGACCTTTTATCAAGCCCCCGGTTGCCATGACAACCCATCGTAGACCCGCGATTGCATTCGCAGGCCGCCGATGGGTGACAGTGGGAGCGCACTCCCTCTGTAAACAAGTTAAATGCCGCGGTCGCTATTGACGGCGGCATTTAACGGGTTAAACGGCCGCGATCTAAGTAAACTTCGATCGCGGGTGTTGGAGCAGGAGCTCAGCTGTCATTAGAGAGCTGAGCCCAGGCTCCAGCCTGCACGGGAGACCCGTGCAGGACTTAGACTAGGCTCATGTGAAAAGTGGTCAGCCTAGCCTAAGGCCCCTTAGTGACGAACGTGAAAAGGCGTATTGTTGGTCACTAAGGGGTTAAAATGTTTTGATCTCTGTTGTGCATAATAATTTGAAACAGTGCATTTTGAGTTTTTTACTTCTAAAAAAAAATCTGTTATCATTAGGAGATTTGTTCAATAAAATTTGCATTATACTCCAACGGTTGATGGCTTGAAGATTATACTGACTGTCATTTGCATCGACTATTTAGGAAAATCAGCGAAAAATAACATGTGCATAATAATTTGGAATGCGGTGTATATAAGCAACAGGAGAACAGGAGAATTGCTGCGAGAGAGCAGTTGTCAATCCCAGCGATCATCAGAATGTATATTTATGTCAGATTGCAGGAACCCTGCCTGTGACCTAAACATACATCCTGTGGCAGGAAGTGGTTAAAGGGCGTCCTCCACTTTGGAAAATCCCTACTTGTAAGAAGGATCCCTTGACAAAAAGCCCATCACAAAGTGTCCCCCTGATGGGACCCCAGCAATCACCTGTAATCTGTAGGGAAACCTGGCAGTAAGGCCTCATGCACACGACCGTAGCCATGTGCACGGCCGTGATTTTCGGGTCAGTCGGCCACGGAGTGTCAGCCGCAAGCCGCCCGACAATCGCGGGCTGTGCACATGGTCGCGGCCATTATTATCAATGAGCCCGGACCGCAGAACACGGCCGTAATAAGGCTTGCCCGTTCTTTCTGTGGTCCGGGCTCCGGGGCTGTGCACAGACCATGGAAACCACATTCGTGTGCATGTCCCCATAGGAATGAAAGGGGCCGCAATTCTCCCGTGGATTTTCCGCGGAATTGCAGCCGCAAAAGCACGTTCGTGTGCATGGGGCCTTAGTGTTCAATTTCCCTGCAACGTCACCACGGGGGAAATTAAGCATTACAGTTTCCACTCAAATGAAAGGGTTGTCCGTGTAATGAAGGACAGGTCAGGACAGTTCCTCCAGAGCGAGAGAGACACTCTTTATTACCGCTCTACACTCTGGACAAGAAATGAGGATCCTGAACAGGGGACCCCCATTTATATACTCAGCATTCCCTAATAGGGTGTATGAAAAGAAGTTTTCTAAACTGGACAATCCCTTTAAACACAACTGGGCCAAATGGATAGAGTGAGGGTACCAAGGCAGTCAGGTAATCCTCTGTGAGCTAAGTACATCAGAACCTTTCATTATACAATGATTAAAGGGTAACTAAACTTTTGACGTGTCATAGTGACACGTCAGAAGTTTTGATCAGTGGGGGTCTGAGCACTGAGACCACCACCGATCGCTTGAGCGAAGCGGCAGAAGCGCTTCGGTGAGTGCTGTGCTGCTTAGTTTCTGATCTCCTTTTTTCGGAGCGGTTTACGGGCTCAATAGAAAGTCTATGAGTCTGTAAACCGCTTGCTCGTCTTTCCAAGGAAAGCCGATTAGAAACTAAGCAGAACAGTGCTCATCCGAGTGATTCTGCCACTTTGTTTTAGCGGTCGGTGGGTGTCTCAATGCTCGGACCCCCACCGAACAAAACTTCTGACATGTTACTATGACATGTCAGAGGTTTAATAAAAGTTTACTTACCATTACATAAAAGTGGAAAACCCCTTTAAATGGAACGTACAGCTTTGTCAGACAGACATGGCCTAGGTGCGAAGACACGCCAAGAGCCGTGCACCAATGGGTCATAGACCGGAGATCTCCACCGGAGGACTTTACTGGAGTCATGGAGAACCTCGGCAGGTCTCAGATGACCTATGTACCTGGTCACCCTCGGATGCGATCTGCTGACAGGTCGCGACGGCTGCACATTCCCTTTAAGAAAATCGAACTCGAAACACGTTCACTTGCAAGTGCCCTGATGGCGAGATTTCAAAGCTACTTTACAAAAAGAGCTGCAAGTGCAAATTTATTTCGAGTCATCGCCCCAGCTGGCTTGGTAACAGCTCATTCTTTTTTGGCAACCCCAAACCTAAAATTCAAACGAAAAAATATCAGGAGTTTTCCTGCCAGGAGTAGATACTATTAATTTAATTTAGTGTGTTCCAGTATCAGGCATGGCTTCACATGTTTCATGGCCACACTAATGGCGATGGAAGGTCTGGAATCAATCTCAAGTCATTTGATTCTCCATCAAAATAACGAAACAAATGCCAATAATTGTAATATTATCCTAATTCAAAGAGCGTGTCGGGGGCTCCACCATTTTTAAAACATTTTTTTTTTTTACCTTCGGAGTTGAAGAGTTGAACATGTTGTCATTCAAGACAATAAAAATCAGCCTATAAATGTGTTCTATGTTATTATTATTATCCCCGCTGTAAAATCTACATTCCCGAAAGTATCAAGGAGACCTCATGGCTTCAGTATGTGCCCCCCTCCTGTGTTTTCATACATAACTAATCTATCTGTAACCTGCCAGAATTATGTCAGCCTCCATCTGGAACGTCCCCGTTGCGCTGTAGCTGGCATCTGTCAGATGACTTCACTGCGACACACACTCAAATACGGTAAAGAGTTACGCTGTGTCAATATTCCTGTAATCAATCCTAAATTCAACTTCATATCCTTAAATAGGTTGGATCTGTAACATTAGTTCAATTTGGCAGCCTATGGGCCGGATTTTCTCATGGCCTGGCATCTTCCAAAAATAGTTCCAAACGGCCCATGGTCCCACATTCTTAGGGTAGAAAAAGGACTAAAACATTGAAAAGTGTTATGTTGGCAGCAGTGGGAAACTTGACCAGGGCGTAGAGGATTTCCAGAGATAGAGATCATGACCCCCGGAACTTGGGGGTTTTAAATATCCTATATACCTGTGTGATATTAAAAATAAAAGAGGCCCTTAAGGCCCATTTACAAGGGACGATAACAGGCCGAAGCGCTCGTTCCCAATCATTGGCCTATGCAAAAAAGTCAGTGATCAGTCCACAAACGAGTTGATCGCATCTTTTATACCGCCTATAAAATCCTCGTTGTCAGCAGGACATCTCATATAAACAGGGTACGTGCGGTCAGCAATATGCAGATTATATAAGTGCCGAACTATCTAATTAACCCCTTAGTGACCAGCCTATTTTAGGCTTTAATGACCAAGCTATTTTTTACGTTTTTAGCTATAACTTTTTTATGCTTGCATCGACATAGCTGTAGAAGGTCTTGTTTTTTGCGGGACAAGTTGTATTTTTTAATAGCACCATTTTGGGGTAAATAGAATTTATTGATTCACTTTCATTAACTTTTGTTTCTTTGGGGGGGAGGGATAGAAAAAAAAACCCCCAGCAAATTCGCCACTTGTTTTTGCATCCTAAATTTACGCAGTTTACCGCTATTGAGTGCCACATCTGAGGGCTTAAGCGATTGGGATCAATACTGATCTCGATCTCGCCGTTTGAGAAGGACTTCTCCCAGCCCTCAGCTACTGCTCCCTGCTTTGTTAATTTTTTCAGATGCAGCACCGTAAAAATGCAATTGTATCGGAATAAAGCCCATTAGTGGCCACCGTAAAAACACCTATCGGGCTAACAATTGTTCATCCCCAAAGAGTTTGCATCGCCCATGATAAAGTGCTTTTAAATGGGTGCTGATCGACTTACTATACTGTTGATTGGCCCTCGTTATGGGCAGAAATCTGCCCACATAAAGGGACGTTTACCTTGGGAAGTCCTCTTAGGTAGCTGGTATCCCACAATCGCGTATTGTGCCTAGGCCACAGTGACATCCCACAGTCATGTGTGGCATTGACAGGAATACATTTTCATTGGCATTGCTGCTAACTCTAAAGCTTGTAACACACATAAGATGTTGGTCAAGTGAGTGATCTCCCTCCACCGCTCCCCCATAATACAGAGGCTTATCTCCCAAGGGGAAAAAAAGTTTAGGCTTGATAGATCCTTATTTCCTGTCAGGCTGTCCCCAGATACATTAGATCGTTGGCCGATCCACCAAAATTGGTGGTTTGGACAACTTTTATCTCCTGCGGATAGCCAACATCAGATCATACAGTCATGTGACATAGTAACATGAACATGGGACATTACATCATTATGGAGAAAAAGGTCACTGCGGCCTTACCCCATGGTTTTGAGGGTAAGACTTGACATGGAGTGTGATTTGCCCCTTATGTCTGGAAAACTCTGACAATGACCCTCTGTATCTCAGTCAGTATCCTCCGCTCTTGACTCTCGGTTCTGGGCAGGCAGCGTGCACATGTCCACTGCCGAAAGTGTCCCTAGCTCTCTGCTGCAATCAACCATTTAGTACCACCTAGTCTTGGCGTTGCTGACGTTCCGGAGACTAGGCCGTCTGCCAGACCAGTATCCATACCAAATAGTAAGTAACCTAACTGCGGACTCACTGTCTTATTATGTAATATTACCGCCACTTGCTATTGCTGGTAAAAAAAATGTTTTACGGATACCGGCCACCCTGGTGGCAACCCTACATCCATGGCTTTCTTAGTATAGTATCTAAAGCAGACCACACATTGGATTATCGGACTCCACCAAACCACACCAATGAATCGTGCGGCTGTCCTCAGATCGGCGTGTAATGGTCACAACTAATATATGAGAAACATTTACTTCAATCCAGCGAACAGTTGTAATTTGCTAAACCATTGTTATGGTTAGTTACCGAGTTTGACCTTTGGATCCTCACCCAAAAAAATAATAAATGTTTACTTAATGATGAAACCAATTGAATGAGAGTCTCAGACCACGAATGATTATCCATGACCCAACAGGGGACTCAAAACCGACAGAATGTATATGCAATGAGCCTCCAAGTCATTATCACCAATCTGTACTTACAACAAACTGTACCACATCCTCGGGCATGTGCCTGGCTGATTTGAACGCGGGTAGAGAGGTGACCACCACAATCTGATACTCTACGTGCCCCGTCATCATCTTCCCACGGATCTCCTGGTATTCTGGAACCCACATGTCCAAGGCGGTGTGCGCATTCTGAACCTGCCTGCCGAAAACCAAATGTGGAGAATTTATCAAGGGTTTAACAATACGTAGAAATCAATAGACTGAGGTACTAGGTGTACGTTCACACCTTCAGGATTTGTCATTGGTAAATTTGAGGTGGATTTAAAAAAAAACAATCCGCGGCAGAAATTCAATGCCGACAGTCGGATTTCTGCCACGGATGTGCAAGCGGATAAGCACATAGATCCCATCCTATTGTAATTCAATGAAGCTAATCTGAGGCTTTTCCATGCGGAATATCGAGCATGTTGCAGATTTTAGAACCCGCTGCGCAGTCATTATTCTGAGCCTGGCAGATGCGAGACAGAAACGTCCTATCCCAGCCGGGAGAAGTCTGGCGCAAAACCACTGAGCTTAAAAGAGAAAGATTGCGTACTATTGCTAGTACAGGCAAGTTGAATTTTTGGCTAGAGGTGCACTTTATTACTTTTGTAAGAAATCAGACTAGGGCTACATAACGACTTGCCTCCAGATAATGGGGCTATACAGGGTTAAAACAAATACGTCTACTTTCATTCAAAAACAGTATCACATCTGTCTGCGGGTTGAGTGCGGTATTGCAGCTCAGCCTCATTCACTTCAATAGAGCTTAGCTGCAATACCACACACAACCAGTGGACAGGTGTGTCGCTGTTAGAAAAAAGTAGCCGTGCTTTTCTAATTCTGTACAACCACTTTAAACGGGTTTTCCTAGCAGCACGTCCTCTGTCCATATGCCCGATTATAGCCTATGGATGTCATAGAGGTCCGTCACAAGGCAGCGGCTGTCACGCTGTCAGACAGGCAGCACATGTATTACATGGACGGCCATTTTCATGCAGCAACCATGAAAGAAAAAATGTATAGCTGGCTGAATTTTCCACCTGCAAAATCTGCGGGGATCTTGGGAGCCGGATCTGAAGAGATCAGGATCTCAGTACGGGACAGTATTCCGCTGGGAGGCAGGGACTCCTAGCATCACGGATAGCTATGACGCTAAGAGTCCGGCTCCCTGAACCGTGGTCGCTCCAGGAAATACGGTCGACACACGGTCCGTATATCATGGACTGAACACATCCGTCTGAATAAGGCCTCAAAAGGGTGTCTGTGATAAGACGAACGCCTCATGCACACGACCGTGTGCGCCGTCCGAGTCCCGTCAGTGCTCCGAGAAAAGATGACATGTTCTATCTTTCCTCGGATCGGAGACTCGGACCATATTTCACGGATCCGATTCACCCGCTAAAGTGAATGGGTCCGTGAAGACTATCGGGTGCCGTCAAAAACGGCCCAACGGTCGAGTGCATGACGTATAACCCTTTAAATGCATCATCTACCCTATACCTACAGATTTACACATTTGAAAGAACGACAACATATTCCGTACGTTAGAACGACTGGACATTTGGACAAAAACATGAAATATAACGAACACTTGGAATCTGTACGCCAGAACCGGGGAATATGAAATTCAGGCAGTAATTTGATTTTCAGGCTTACACAACAATATTTCGTACGATTTGGCCACGTTTCCTCTCACGCTGGCAATCTCCTGTAACGCGTGTGTCAGCTATGCAGACCTCCGGGCATTATGTGATGACAGAAGATACTCTGTAGCGGCGCAGGCACTGGATCAACACCAAGGAAAGGTTAGTACAGTACGCTGGATTGCTGCAAGGTAATGTAGACCGTGCATAGAAGACGTGACCTCCGCGGAAATTATTCCTCTCCTACTGAGCAACCAGTGGGCCCAGTATTCTGGTGTAATCCGCCCTACAGGAAAAATATCTTTCACCCCATATGACCAGACGAACGGCCACATTTTTTCCCTTAACCCCTTCACAGCCGATGACGTAACTGTAAAGGTCCCCGAATCCAAGGGAGAAAAATCGTAACCACGGAATAATGGATGACTGACTGACTGAATGACTCAATAATTAGATGTGAATACGATATGGCGCCCATGACGTCCATTAGAGAAAAACAAATCACCAGCAACTATAAGGCCCTGCTCACATCGGCGCAGCGACTTCCAGTCATAAAGGAATTGACGGCACTTTCC